>NC_073739.1:60332701-60635731 GCF_023634155.1 Falco peregrinus
TGTATTATGTCATGGATGTAACTTCCTCAGCAAAGCAGATGACTCTGAGGACAGAGACTTAGGACCTCCAAGCAACAGGACTGGCATTTGCTGCAATGAGAGCAGCATACCTGGTTACAGAATAACCCAATGAAAAACCCTGGAGAAACCAATCAGCTGTAGCTGAAAACTGCTCCCTGCCTTGGCTGACCATGTGGCTGGTTGCACAAGAGAGACCCAGAACAGGCTGCCAGGACCAGGATAAGCTATCCGTTTTGACAGCAGTTGGCATTTAGGCTGGGTTACAGTGACTGTCAAACTGCCTCCTTGCAAGGAAGAAAGGCAGGAAGAAAGCTTTTTAAGAAATAATTGCATTGAGAAAGAGTTGCTTTGATTCTTTCCTTTATTTACCAGCAGAGAAAACTAAGGCGGCTCAACTCCCATAGACAGTATTAGCCCAAAGACAGCAAGTTTCTCACTGGGAAGACTACATTCAGATCCCAGTGATACGAAAAAGACTCCTTTCATTAGATTTACCAATTTTACAAGGAAATCAAGGCTTTCAATCCTCTCTGAATTAAAAACATTAAGTGTGCTAGATCTCTCACATACTACATTAACCATGCTTTTTAAAAGTGCAATGCTAGAGCATACTACAGATACAATCAGTGTCCGCTACTTCTGGAAAATACTAGATGTGAATCCTGTGTATCTGCAGCTTAAAAAAAAAAAAGATCTCTTTTTTTAAATTAAAATTTATAATTAATTCTGTCTTGTCTACTCCAATAGGTACTGTTTTAACTGCTCTCTTCTATGCCACATTTCACTGTAGAGTTACCTGTATAACAAATGTCAAATATTTCATCAACTTTTAAGAATATTGTTAGCATAAATGTACAAGAATATCTTAAAAACAGAACAGAGTCAATCTGACAGGCAGACATTTAGCTTTTGAAGAAGCTTTTTGAAGAGATTTTGTTATCTTTAGATTTTGTTGGAATTATAAAATAGCTTTCATGTTTACCTTTCATATTAGCTTAGCTATGAGAAAACAGGGCATGTGTCCTAGCTGTTCATTTTACTGACTGAAAACCCAACAGCTGTGAGACATACAGAAGTGGTCAAATATGATTTTATCTTGTGTACCTAAAGTTGATGGCAACAATAATTAAGACACACAGTATTTTTTTAACTTCTTCAGGGGAAGATCACTGAAGACCTGTGCTTACAGGCTTTGCAGACCATCTATTGCAGTAACACTGACAGGAGACTTGACTCAGAAACAATGTATACAAGGCTCACCGAACCTAGAGACTGGAAAACCACCCTTATCCAGAGTCTTCTTTTGTTTTAGATGAGCACAAACTATTTGAGTTTTTTTACTATCTTGCATCTGTGAAAAAATTATCAGAGTTAACTAGTACTGCAGGAACCGCATTGCTTGATCTCTTTTTCTCAGTGACTGCCAGAGATTGAGTGGGAAAGACAGTGGGATTCTGGGAATAATCCTAATGTCTGCAGTATTACTGAAGAAACAAAGGAGGCTTCCTTCCATCACCTAGGAGAAAGAAGTACTAAACCACATTTTTCCAAGGAGCTATGACATAACTATAATACTTAATGAGAACTGAAAGCCTTAGCAACAACTGCTCAACGTTGTCATGTCATGTTGCATACTATTTTTTTTTCCAGGCTTTCTCTTGACTCCTAGTGGTAGGAGAAAAAAGTCACATAAAAGATACTCAGGAGGTCACAGAAAAGAGCCTTGAGTTTTATCAGGTTGTTTGCATCAGCATATCCCTGCCATGGGCAGCAGGGATGCAGATACTGTACATGACTATAAAATATGGTCTGTACACTGAACACCTTACAGTCCTAGAATATTTACTGGAATCAAGTTAGAAGGAGATGCAACATTTTTTGTGCAATGTACTTTAAGAGGAGACTGTAGCTTTGGAAAACAACATTACACAGAACGCATTAAAAATAAGCAGAACTTGCTTCTGTAAGGGTCTATCTCAGCTGAATCTGGCTCACAGACCCATTGATAAGGAATAAGGGAAAAATCCGTCTCTCACAAAATACACCAAAGGACCCCAACAAGCAAATTCCAGGGGGAATCTGCAATGTATAAAAGCATCCCTCAGAGCTGAGTAAAGATCATGTCTTTAAAATATCCTTTTGTTTTCAAGAAGAAAGATTAAATGACTTTCAGGCAATCAGTACAGAAGTTAAGATTTATCCAGGAATCCTACTGAAACCCATTAACATAAAGAGAGGGAAGGGTGTGGGACAGAAATAGGATTATCATTCAAATCTGAAGTCTCTGTCTTTCAAATTTTCCTTACTGCAGTCTAAGTGAACATACATGTGAGTTGCCATCACTTACTGACGTACTCAGCACCTGAGCCACTGTAACTGAGCAGCCACATGCACATCATTCTCTCCACTATACAAACCCACAGGGTGCTATAAACCCCAACAGCACCAAGCTGTACAATAAAACCTGGTTGGACCCTTTACCTCCAAGGGAGAGGCATGACAGCTTCAAAACCAGTATGGTTCAACAAGTGGTTTTGGCCACTGGCAACATGTGTGTTTGAGACATTTTCAATATAAAACATATTTTTAAGAAAACCCCCACAGAATCATCTTTATTCAGTTTCATTTAAAAACTTCAGATGGCAGAATTAAACTGAGTAGCTTTTTCTCCTTTGCAAATTCAGTGCTTCTGTCTGACCAATCAACAATGTAAAGGCATTGCAAGTTCAGATGCCAGTAGTGTTACTGACACCTGGCTGTATGCCATATAGCAGGGACACTATCTGGACATGCTCCAAACCTAAGAATGATTTATAGTTCTATTTAGCCCGTTGTATATACTATATTCTATATGTGCAAGTATGTTAAAAAATGGCAGTTTAGTTAGAAAAATAAAAAATTCTCTGGGAATTTCGCTGAAAACTTCCTTATAATTCTTCCATGGTTCCCCCTGCTATTCACCTATGTATTTTTCAAATGAGTGTTGTGACACCTAAAACAATGGGTCTTTCTTAATCATGATAGGGATCCTAGATCTTAGACATCTAATACTTGGATGACAACATCATTAGGATTGCAGCAATCACAGAGAGAGTAAATAAAAGTGATAGATTCTATTACCTATATACCCTTGCCAATAGTACTACAAATGTAAAGGAAATGCTGCAGTGGACAAAAGGACAAATAAATAGAAGAACAATTGCTTGACAATTTAACTCAGCAGCCGCTTTGCATGAGTTGCAGCTTTGGACAAAGGCAGAGGAACCCCAGTGGACACCAGAGTAAGGACTTTGTAAACTGTGCAGATCAGTTAAGGTGTTACAGATTGCAATTGGTAGTCTTGATTTCATACTGTACCTCGTTCCAATCCCAAAGTCTTCAGGTATTTTAACTATTTGACAGAACTAAAAGGATAATTTGAAGAAAAGGTGGGAAGGGAATAAAGAAAGTAAAATTTAAACTTGGAAAAATTCTGGTAAGCTTTGACACCAGAGTCTCAATCACTTAAAGTAGTACCGTATAGACATCTTTGACTATGAGATATATTTCTATATACTTCTTTATCACAGAAATTCTCCTTCCTTATCTAAAAAAGCAAACCTCTGGATATTTCTAAAAAATGCAGGGTAATATTTTTCAGCTTTCAATAAATATCCACAAAATCTCTGTGAATACTGCCATGCTCTAACAGTATTCAGTTCCCATCATTATGAACTGATGCATCTACGAAAGTTGCAAATGAAAGTCTCTTGGAAGGATTACACCTTTTGACTACACTCTGTATATTTTCAATGTCCTTGTTGCAGACTTTTCTGACATACTGTTCGTAAAGTTACTGATTTTATACCCACTTGGAGTAGAACCTAAGGAACAATCAAGTATTTTCTCCATGTAAAATTAATTTCTCAGACAAGGTTTCTTACAACATCAGCTCAACACATTATCCTTCCTAATTAAAAAAAAAATCCAAAACAAAAAAAACTCCAAAAAACCCAAACCAAATGATTGTTTTCACGCAAGCTTACCACAGAGAGGTTTATCAGGAGGGAATCCTCACATTCTGTACAGTAGGAACTGAAGATTATGTAACAAAGGATTTACTAAGTGGGCACTGAACAGATGTCCTTCATAATGCTGAATCCAATGATATTGATAGATCATTGAATGCAGAGATGAGAAGAACAGGTTACTGTAACCCTAGCTGTACTTTTCAGTGCATCTCACAGGGGCTGTCTTTTTAGTCTGCTGGTAATATTAACTAAGAGGTCATCACTTAAATTCAAAAATAAATCTATCGAAGTAAAGATGAACCTATGAAAAACAGCGTTTTTGGATGAACTCTTAAAACATGTAATGAAGCATTTAAAACATGTAATGAAGCAATGTGATCATTTTAACATGTCAGTAATCTATTGCTCAGATAATGACAAAAGTATCTGAGAAAATACATGAAAGACATCAGACTAGGAAATAGATGAAAAGATTGATGAAGCAAGTTTTCTGAAATAAAACTTACCTTTGCGCCATCCAAACTGATTATCCTGTAGACATTTCTTGTGCTGTCATAGAAGTAGGACACAGTAACAGCATGCTTGCTGGTGGGAACCCAGTTCTTCTTAGTGTTTGGGTCAATCTGGAAGACATGAGCTCGGGTGCTGAAGATGGGTTGTTCCCTGAAGGATAAAGAGTAAAAGTCATTAATCTAATTTGTACATAATACCATTTCACACAAGTTATCTGTCAGTTGTGCCCACTGGGATGTACACATTTCACCTTGCATGACAATTTTTTCCTAAGAACTTCCGTATGTGCTATTGCATAGAGCAGGTAAGTGCATTAATATATATATGCAAACAAAGGCAAGCCTTCTAAGGCAAAAATCAGCACTCAGCTTCAGAGTCAGATAAAGACAGCCATCTCTAATATAGATTCAGCTCTGTCCCACCATCTCCCCAGCCCTCATCCTCCGTGTATCCCTTTAAACTAACTGGCATTAATACATACATAACTCCATCTCGCTACACTGCAGAATGTTTATGACATCAAAACCCCATCTTCTAAAAAGTCTTTTAATACTCAAACTATTCTAAGCAATTTTAGACCATCATCTGAAACTGAACTGGCTGATTCAATGCAATTACTCTAAAACTAACATTAATTATAGCCAAGAACATGTGTTGTGAAAGTCTCACTCTTTGGAGTTTCACACCTAAATATTTTCATAGCAACACTAAATACATGTAACATATATGGTTCAAAGTTAACTGTTTAGCAAATAAAATTATATAAAGTAAAAAAACCCTTCTGGTCAGACAGAAGCACTTCAGAATTTACAACTGATTTTCCCCATGATCATTACCAGGATATACAGCATTGCACAGAAATCTAAAAATCTTTTTGTATCACTAAGATGGCTGTCAGTTTAAATTCAGCTACACTTTAGCGACAAATAGAATGCTGTATTCTTCAGGAATGTTTTAGTGACAAATAGAATGCTGTATTCTTTAGGAATGTTTCCATTAAATCCCAAAGATAAGTACTGGAACATTAAGCTGGATTTAACTGTCTAGGGTTTTGGACTCTTGTTTTCTCCCATTTCTAGGATGTGAAGTAAAATATCCTTTGTCCCTGCCCTCATTTTCCTTTAGGAGTTAAGTTTTTAATACATTTTTCTGCCCAAAATAAATGCAAAAGACAAAATTAGGATTTTGGGTACTCACAGTCAAAGGGGTTTAATCTGGCCTCATTACAAGGGGCACATATGAACACTCAGAAATAGTTCTACTGCTTGGCATCAAGAGCAGCTGAGAGCAGCTGCTTTCAGCAGCAGAATCTTACTACTCAGCTGGGAGTTAAGGCTCCATGAAGCTCATTTGCTAGAAGATGTGGGGTGCTCCTATGTTGGGTGTTGCAAGAAGTGAAGAAAGGATACAGAACAGATCAAAGACAGTGAAACAGTGTTTCAGTGAAAACTAAAGGAAGGCAGGTCACGGGGATGAATGCACATGCTAGTCCTCCATACAAAGGTCCCTGCACACTTAACACCAACTCATCCTCTCCTAAATCACTCAGCTGTAGGAGGTTGTGTAGCTGTTTTCCTGATCCCAATCCCTTGCACACAACGTTTATGCAAAGGTGACTTTCATAGCCCTTTTGTTTAACAGAATCTTTACACCAGTTCTTATCACTCTTTCAAATATCTACAATTACTTCTTCAATCAAACTTTAGGTTTTGTCTTCAATTAGATATTTTGCATTTACCTCCCTTTAAGTATATCCCAATGTAATATGATGCATACTACCATAAGCATTTACCTCCCTTTAAGTATATCCCAATGTAATATGATGCATACTACCATAAGCATTTACCTCCCTTTAAGTATATCCCAATGTAATATGATGCATACTACCATAATGCAACCAGTTCCTTAACTCTGGAAAGTTAAAGAGCTCATCAAAACAAAAATCTTAGAGGCCTGACAATTATTCGGATGAAGATGGACACTGAAACAAGAAAATGAAGGCTCTGACCACATTAACTAAAAAGATAAAAAAAGAGTTGAATCCAAATTATACGGTTAATTAATACACATTTTACCAGTATGGATATTCAATTCTATCACAGTACAGTGCACCATACAACTGGGACTTTCAACATACCACAGGTTAGGATTTTAATATATAAAAGGTAGGTGAAAGCTGTATGACTAAAGCAAGTGGGAGAGTCAGTAAAAGTCAACTGTTCGGCCCTGAATTACTGCTCTCCTGCACTGTCAGCACAGAAGTCTTCCATAGCCCCAGATAAATATAATCAATTTATTTGATGAGGTGGTCTGCATATTCCTGCTGGTTGCTCAGCAGTGTTGCTCAAAGACAAAGCAGAGCACTTTTCAGGGTATGTGTGTGGGTCTGGCGTAATTACACTTAGGTATGGAACAGCATAAATGAAGCTCACATACTTTTTTAATTACTTCTGATAAAACGAGAATTATAGTCTTTTCCTTCCATGTTTTAACTGAAACTACAGCTCTGCAAAATGACAAGCTGTCTACACTCTGTGGAAAAAGCTTAACTCCCTTCATTAAACTAGTTGACTAAATCTTGATTTTGCCAGATTACTGGGATAATTAGGATTTTTTTCTGACAAAGATGCTAAACTTCAGATGCCTCTAGAATTAGACCAACATTCTGACAGTTGATGATGAACATTCATCATTATTTCTTCAAACAAATGGAAATTATGCACCTTTAGTCTACAGGACTAAATGTGTTACAGAATCACTCACGGATGTGCCACTGAAGTCCCTTAAAGCTGCTGTGTATTTTGGTCATTTGTACTTTTCTGTAGCAACATACTACAGATCTACTTCAATTTTAGATTTTCTAAAACATTCAGAAACAAAGAAAAAGGTAATATATCAAACATATGCAACATTTTTAACTTCAGCTAATCAATCTTTACTGAAACTTTTTGTTCTTCCATTATCCAGAGGCCATGATGCCCTCCCAATATGGAAGTTTCAATTAATTCAGTTGAAGTGATATTAGTTATAAGATTATTAGTATTTGTTAAATCGGACAATAGTTTCCTTTTTCCCTTGCTAAGTGCTCAGACAATTAATACATATAAAAATTATATTTTATGATAGATAATATATATTTTTTTAAAATCTAATTTTGCCTGTATAGTTAAGACAGGAAGAAGGCAACAGCTTTAGTAAGAAAAAACAACCCTATCAGTTCCTTACTCTCTTCTCTTCCTCTTTCAGCTTTCTCTTGTCACTCTTTCATTAACCAGAAAGTATTTAGTATTCACTAAAAACACTAATAGGAACTAATACAAGAACGCATCACTAGTTACAAAGAGAAGTCATACATTTTTTCCAGAAATATTCTGATACTGAAGAAAAAGAAAAGAAACTAACAAGAATGACACAGTAACATGGTTTGGCTATTAGAAACATCTGCTCAGACACAGCAAAAACGTTAAGCCTAATATGCTGCTGTTGTTAACTGGCTTAGACTGCAACATTACAATGGTAGAACACAGACGAAAAAGAAACGCCAAGTTCTCCCGGACTGGAGTAGCAATGTGAGGACTAAAGAAGTGTGAGAAGTACCACTTCAGCTGGTAGACGGACACTGGTTTTTTTCATCATTGATATAAAAATTGATAGGTGATCAGTCCTAGGCTAGGCTTAGGAGAAAAGCCTGTGTCCTAACAACCACTCCTTCCATTCTGACATTTTAACATATCCTTTTCAAAAAAACGCAACTACTGAATATAAGAACATAAGGTTTCTTTTTTCCATATGTTAGATCAATTAAAGTTTCACAAAAAAAGCTTAAATTAGTAGAGAAGGTTAGAAAGAACTTTTCTTACTAATCCATAATCAGTATTTGCTTTTTTTTAAAAAAGTATCTATTCTTTAACATGTCTGGTACTTCCAGATCATGCAGACACTAATGCTGAAGACCTCCTTTCCCTTCTTTCTCCCCCCACACTGTTGTTTACCATGACTCCAAAGTTATTTTCACTGCCATAATATCTGTAACTTCTCAAGGCTGGGATTCTGTTGTCTTACTTATTATAAAAACAAAGAAGGCATGAACTTCTACAATATTAGTTGATGTCCTACTTGTGTCCCCTTTTAGTGTGTTAATGATGCTAAAAATAAAATGTAAAAAATATACACCTCCTTCCCCCTACATACTGGGCTAGATTGACAGGGCTTTGGTAGGGAGGGTGCTGCACTGTGTGCAACAAGGTCAGGGACCACCCTGTGCAGACCCAAGAACAGACCAGGACTGGGGCTAGAGGAAAAAAAAGACACAGGAGATTACATGCGAGCAGGGGCTAGAGCAAAGAGCTGCCCAAGCAGAAGATGGCAGCAGACATGTGACCAGGTGTAACACTTAAGGGATTGTGGACCATGGAGGAACTGAATAACAAAAAAAACCCCAGGAGCCACCATAGGCACTAACCATTTTCTGAGTGCCACCTGGGGTGAGGGGATGAGAGATCAGGAAGGAGCTGGAGAGGGGTCCACAGGGAAGATGAGGTCCGTTTTCTGTGTTTATTTAATTGTCATCTTCATTGGCAATACACTAAATTGATTTAGATTTCCTGAGTCAAAATGATTTTGTTGTACATGACATTCCTTCCCTGCCACAAACATAAAAAACAGACCTAAAACTTCATATAGCAGCCTCTTGGATCCTCAAAGCATTCAAATACACTAGCAGTTTTAAAACTTTATGCAGAGCTATTTTCCTCAACCAGTAGGACAAAAGGGGATGAATGAGCCGGTCCAGTGTGATGGGGTCCTCCTCCTCAACTCAGCTTTGATAGCTCTAAAGTATCTATCAAGTAATGAAAAGCCCATGAGAATGAATATTTATGTCAATCATTTCAGCAATTTCTATCTCCCCTGATATGGATCTTGAAAACTGCAAAGTGCATTATCCAGACTTACTGTTTTTGATGCACATGGACTCCTCATACAAGACTGTTTTCAAGACAAGTTCAACAAAATAGGCCTTGGAAGTCCTTTTCATCACATTTGCAAGTTGCAAACAGAGCAAGACCTTATCCTTCAAATTTTAGTCTCACAAGTTTCAGAGGAAGATGATGCCTTGCGCATTCAAAAACAGGGCAATGTCCCTGTGCACAGCACTGGAGTACAACCACACTCCAAGCTTCCCACCCACAGTGAGGACTGGACGAGGAGAAGTGTGCTGCTCTCAGCCCATTGCAGCCATGGGCACAGCAGACCCTGCCACGTGGCAGCCCGCATGCTCAGCACACACGCTCCGAAGGCTAAGGGCTGCACACTCCCTCAGCAGGTATCACACATGTTTTTGCAGGTGGTACTTTTGCACACAGTGAGTTCTAAGCCTGTGTAAGATCTGTGATCCAAAGTAATTTCTCCCCTTATCAGACAACATGAACCCCCTGCATGACCTCCCAGGCATTTCCTGATCATCCCCAGATTTAGGATAGGACAAAGACCTTTTTGCTTTTTCAAAATGACAGCATACCAAGACTACAGCTTTCTCCCAATGCCTTGCTACAGTCTTAAAAAATACTCTCCCTAACTTGTTTGTAAAGCTGTAGCAAGCTTTTATTACTCTAAGCAGCTTGAGGAGAGATCCCTAAAAGAAATGAGGAGACCAATTAAAAGTGCAGCTATAGTCAAAACTAATTTGTCAACTATGGCATCCAAACACAGACAATGGTTTCTCAGGAGTCTGAGTGAACAAGCTCTGCAAACACAGGTCAAAGCAACAGAAAACCACAGAATTTTCCTTAATCCCAAAAATGCTCTGAAGTCTGATACATACCGTATACAGTAGCATGGGACAGTAATGCATAACATTGTCGTCTTCTTGTATGGAAGCTTCTGAAATAAATTATTTTTCTGGGCAGAAATTGACTGACAACTGCCATCTTGAAATAAAAACCAAAATTATACAGTACTTGAACAAAACACACCAGCATACTTGTGAAATGAGTACATCTTAAGGTATTTCTTTCTGTATTACATACACACAATAACAACTTTAATGCCTCAAAACATATTTTGAGATAGTAAAAAAAGTGGAACTTACAATCGAGCAACCAGCTCAAAATCTCTCCCATTGCACCAGCAGTTTATCTAGTTTTACACTTAAATTCTTAGATCTACTTTTGCTGTTACATTTTGGGGTTGAGTCAGGTTTACTGAAGGTGAGCAAAAGCTTAGGAAGTTGTTCCTAAAAAGCTTGCCGAGTTTTCTGTATGAAGTTAATACATATATATGCCTATTCACCTATAAAGCTAAATGGCTTGCTTTATAGAATATCTTCTATAGATCCACAGAACTGCACAGAGCAGTGCCTTCAAGGTTTTTTCTAAACTGTTTTGCTCCCATTTAACAACCAGCTTTTAATATTAGATCTTTAACCACTACTGAGTTAGCATACCATCACAAATAATACTAGCGATTTTTCAGGATTTGAACCTTTCATTAAACCTGTAAATTTAAGTAAAAAATTTATTTACCTTTGCCAGAAACATTACATACTGCACGTAAGATTTTCAAGGATATGAAGCTTAGCCCAACTAAAGCGTTTCAGCTTGAAATCAGATATCACACAGTATTTAAGGGACATAAGATACAGAAGTCAGAAGAAAATTATTTAGTGATTTGCTCATATTTACATTGCTATGAAATCAGTGTTTTGTCATGGGTGATCAGTGGACAAGTCCTTGCTAATATGCCACAAGACAGCTGCCAGGCCTGCTGGTTAATCACCTCAGCCAGCTCCAACATCGTGCTTTTCCAAGGGTAAGTTGTAGCCTGTTTTTAACATTTGTTTTTATAAACCTACAATAGATATTTTGATGCCCTGTATTTCCCATGTTTCAGAAGGAACGGTTCAAACCCTAGCCCATAAACTCTTCCCACACATAAACCTTTGCCCACACTACAGCACACATAGTGCTGTACACACAGCTTCTTCATCCACATTCTTTGTTCATTAGCTTTAGTCTGTGTGTGTGTGTGATCAAAGAAGTTTCAAAGTTGGTAGAAATACAGAATATGGTTTGAAGTAATTCCAATCCTATGAAATTAGATCAGACTTCGAAAACACTAAAGAATTATTCAAACATTAGATTTTTAAAGTTCCTTAGATGTCAAATAACTTCAGTGGATAATGGCAAACCCCCACGGAATCAATAAAACAGCTTCTAAGAGTAAAGGGTACAAGCTGGGCAGCAGCGTTGCTCTGCGGGAGGGCAGGAGGCTCTGCAGAGGGGTCTGGACATGCCGGACCGATGGGCCGAGGCCAGCTGGATGAGGTTCAAGAAGGCTCCGTGCCGGGTCCTGCACCTGGGTCACAGCAGCCCCACACAGCGCTACAGGCTGGGGCAGAGCGGCTGGAAAGGGCCTGGTGGGAAAGGGCCTGGGGGTGCTGGTCGGCAGCCGGCTGGGCATGAGCCAGCAGTGTGCCCAGGTGGCCAAGGAGGCCAGCAGCACCCTGGCTTGTGTCAGGAGCAGTGTGGCCAGCAGGGCAAGGGAAGGGACTGTCCCCCTGCGCTGGGCACTGGTGAGGCTGCACCTCGAACCCTGTGTTCAGGTTTGGGCCCCTCACTGCAGGAGGGACGTAGAGGGGCTGCAGCGTGTCCAGGGAAGGGCCACGGGGCTGGGGAAGGGTCTGGAGCACAAGGCTTGTGAGGAGCAGCTGAGGGAACTGGGATTGTTTAGTCTGGAGAGGAAGAGGCTCAAGGGTCACCTCATCACTCTCTACAACTACCTGCAAAAAGATTGTAGCAAGGTGACTGTTGGTCATTTCTCCCAAGTAACAAGTGGTAAGATGAGAGCAAATGGCCTCAAGTTGTGCCAGGGGTGGTTTTGTTTGGATATTAGGAAAAATTTCTATACAGAAGGGGTGGTCAAGCATTGGAATGGGCTGCCCAGGGAGATGACGGAATCACCTTACCTGGAGGTGCTTCTAAAACATGCAGCTGCGGTGCTTCAGGACATGGTTTAGTGGTGGATTTGGCAGTCCTGGGTGAATGATTGGACTTGATCTGTAAGTCTTTTTCAACCTAAATGATTCTATAAGCAAAAATATTGCTGGACTTCCCCCTTGAAACTGCACAACGGAGACACTAAGGGTGAACCCACAGAGTCATAGCTGGTTTTAGAATTCAAACTGACTTAGTAGCTTTAGTTCAGTGAGTGAGAAATCACACATGCTCTAAGATATTGTTCAAGCTGTAAAAGCTTTTTACTCTGGAAACTATTCTGTGATGGGTTCATATAAAAATCTCTGGAAAACAGCCTACAGGAAAAGACTCCAGAGTCATGGTATTACTTATAGTGAAGGCAGACAATTCGATGTAACAAAAGTACCACAGTAACCATTCCAGTGGAAAAGTGACAGAGAACTTCATACTCACCCCATTTTACACCTGCATCATTTTGTATCACCCTAAAGAGACAGCATACCACACAGTCCCACACTATATTCACTCAGCAGCTGCTGGTGATAACGGCAATCCCTTTTCCTCTACCTAGTTTTGGGGTTTTACTTACTTGTACAAATAGCAGAATTAATAAAAATTGGTCTAAAACAAAACTATAACTCACAGTTGGACCTCCAGTCTCTAACAAAAGGAAACTTCCACCAGAAACCTTCCTGTGTTTTGGGGCAGCACATCTGACCCAAGAGATTCCTCTGTGACTATTAGGAGTTGAGCTTTTGCTCTCCCAACAAGCACTCTTTTTGACCTGGCTCTTTATTTGCATAAAATTATGAGAAATTATTATCTTTGAAATGTCAATGCCTTTATAAAGATGAGTTGAAATGTGAGAACTATTTGGGCAGGAGACGGAACAGTTGTGCCATATTTGCTACCTTAAAACCCTAGGCTTTGAAGAAAAAAAACCAACTCAAAATATTTTACTCTGGGCTAAGAAGTAAAGGCAAAATACATATGTATAAGGCTAGGTGCAAAGAATATAGTTTCATATGAGCTAGGCTAAATTTGACCCGTATGAGTGGACAGAACCCTACTGAAGTCAGAGATTATGGACTTCCATTACATTTTTTGTATCAATGAACAGAAGTTTCTGTGTGACACAGTAGGCAAGTCAGGAAAGCAGGTAACTTCAAAGTGTGGGGCAGAAAACATTTCTGAAAGCAATTCCTTCTGATAACATTTTGGCATATGCACCACTGTGTATGGCATCTTTATGCGCACGTAATCCTATAAAGCAGTGTATTCAGGAAAAAAAATGAACCACTCTGTGCCAATCTCAGCTAAATGCTCAGTAAGCCCATACATGAGATCTTCCAGAGGAGAAGGGGAGAGAAGAAAGGCAGAGGAATATTCTACAAGCAGACACTGCATGACAACTGCAGGCAGCACTAAAAATTTACAGTCATAATTTAAAATTGCAAAAGCTAGGATCACCATACCTTGGGAAATAAGGCTCTTGCTATTAAACAAAACAAAAAAACCCAAAACCTAAACAACATAATTATAAACAGCAATGAGAAAATTCATTTAAACTTATTCCTCTTCTGTCTGAGCTTCCCATTCATAAGAGACCAGTGAAGAATAGTGGTTATTCATAAACTTTAGAATAGTAAAAAGCTTCTTCCACAGTACATATTTAAAATTAACTGTAGCACAGCACAGAGACTGCAGTCTCACAAATTTACTAACATCAACAGCACGGAAGCTGGCAGAGTTGCAAAGCACAGAATCAGTGCCCAGGTTCCCACTCACCACAAAGGATAAGAAAAGCCAGGCACAATGAGTTTATTATCAGGACAGAAGTGGTGGCAGAACAGGACACTGCCAGTGCTGGCAGACACAGGCACAGGAGAATGGAGGCTAGTCTTAAGACCAGGACACAAGTGACCTGGCTTTGATCTGTCTCTGAGACCTACCTTCTTGCCTCATTGTAAGCCATTCATTTGACATGACCAGTTCTTCCTTGGCACCTTCCCTCTTAGAAAATACACTTTTCCAATCTATTTCACTGGCACTTCTGTTTAGGCACCTCACTGAATGTGAAACCTTACAAAACATCAGGAACAAAAGTCCCTTAAACAGCTGTCCCCTAAAAATTTGTCTCCAATACTCTTCTTTGCCCTGCCTGCCTTTATGGCTTTAATGCCAGATTCATTTTCACATGCTCTGATCAGTGTTTTTACATACACACACACATATATCCACCTCAAAGATATTACAAAGTGTGTTAATGAAGCTGGTCACTAATTCAGTTAGCATACTTAGAGCATACCAAGGAAACAGATTCTGTCCTCAACATCTTGCATTAGGACAAACCCCTTGCATATGACAAGGCACAAAAAATGCAAAAGCACTCAGGAGCCAAGAATTGTCTTTTGTCTCATCGCATCTTCAGATGGCTAACATCAGGTGGAGAAGGCTTTAACATATTAACTTAAAACTTATGGGATTGATGGAATATATTATTTTGATAAATCAGTGTTAAGTTCACTGCATAATAGACATTTTTTTTTCCTTTTCTTAATTTCCAGACCAAATTTGAGAAATCAGTAGAGAAGACTTAAGTAAATTCTCTAGTTGCATTACAGAATACAGTGAAAATCTGAATGACAGTCTCTGCTCATTTTCCTTCAAACAAACAATGGATCATACTCATCCATGATACAGTGAAATCAGATGGGTCTTATTAGATATGCTCAATATCCAGATGAACAGCAAAAACTCAAGTTTTGCTTTCTCACAAACTGGAGAAAGCAAAATCTGAAACATGAAAATGTATGCATGTTTATCAGAGAAAGAACAAGACATAGTGCACAGGATTCTGCAGTGGAATTCAGCTTGCTTAGATGTGAGTCACCATCACACCCGTAGCTCAAGCATTTCACTCTGCTATCTAGGTAGATTATCACACTAACTGCTTGTCCTTACCACACTAAACCTCTACTGGAAGTCTGCCTCCTAACTGCACAGAGAAGCCTGCAGTCTAGCACTGTATACCAAGATGGTACAGGCATTCCTGCTGACTTCTATCAAGCACAGTCACCATGCTCTCAAAGTCCTGACCAAAACAGAACACACTGCATTACATTTGCCAGTTAAGATGCAAACTCTTGCATTTGGAATAAAACAGATACTACTTAAAAGTAATGCTTATATTCTACAGGAAGGAAAAAACCAAACAACACTTTTACATTTTTGGTGTAATGTCAGTGAACATGGAGCTGCTTGCGCTAAAGCGTAAAAAAGGTACCTGGAGGGTATGTACAGTGTAATGCTAACCTGATTCAAAAAAAAAGGAAGAAAAACAGGTAAACACTGGATTTGCTTTCACCTCTATAATTCCACAGGTTTTTAAGAAATGCCCGTTCTTCAGTGCCAGCAGCTATCATATGCTGCTCAAGTTCTGCAGGTAAGCAACCAGCTGAAGTGTTACAGGAAACATCCACACCAAGAATTTATCACCAACTATGAAAGTTCCTCCAATAGCTGTAAGGTTTTCCTTTTTTGTCCTTCCACCCAAGCTTCAAAAGCTCATTTTCACACCATGAATCAAGTGAGAGCTTGGGGAGTCAGATTGAGATAACAAGAAGAGTATTACCCAAGGGTAAGTACCCAGTCTTATCTTCATGCTTTCCACTTCAGTTTATTAAGTTATTCCAAGGACATATGCATCTTCAGAATTTTTCTAGGCACCTAAGATATTATTCCTCTAAATCGTGGAATTAAGTGGACAAAGGTATCTCTGAATTAACTTTTACCTTAAATTTGTTTTTAAATTACAAGTTTGGAGAGAACTAACAACCAGCTTTTAATGACTTAAGAGCAGCTAAATTATGTTGTTGAATTTTAGGACAGATATTTACCTATAGTGATCATGATAGCAGATATTAATCCAAAGTTGTATTTCATTTTTCTGTCCAAAAATGCTCGTCAAGGAAGCCAAGAAAGTTCTTCCATCTCTGACTAGACAATAAAGTTTAAGGCATATAGCTATTTTCCGCATCTACTCACTGAAAGCATTAACCAAACAGAAAAATGGCATAATGTCAGGTTCTAGTCTATGAACAAAGACCTCTGGCACAACAGGCCAAGGAGACGTTTCTGAAAGCAACCTGGATGTTAAAACATTCCTGCAACAGCCCTTACACACAGTAAACTAAGCTAAGCGGCATCTGGAATAAGAAACAGGCAGGTAATGGTGTAAAAATATTCCTCATTTCCCTCCACTCTACAGCATGCAAAAGCAACTTCGCCACACTTGCAACACAAGACAAAAAGAGAGGAATGCACCCTACACAGCACAATGTAGCAAAGTAAGAAATAATGTCATTCATACCTGTTAGGAAAAAAAGTTTAGAAAGGCCCCAAAGTAATTCTTTCTAATTCCCCTAGTTCCTTGACAACCTCTGTTCAGAGGCAATCTTTCTTTGCAATCTACATCTAAAATATCCCATGAAATAGAGCTGTGAGTCAGTCAGATTACTTTTACAGAACTCTCGCAAGTATTTTAAGGGAGAACATAGAGCAGCTTAACTGTTCAGCTTGAACTTTCACTGTTACTCAGCACAGCACTTTTAACACTGAGCCATACAGCTGTAAGTTACAATTTCCTTCCTTCTGCAGCACCAGTTTTCTTGAATTTAAATAAATAGACATTTCTAGACATGTTCCTCCGGGACTGTATCTGTAGTCTTCAGGACCATTACAAGACCTAAGGGGAAAAAAAGAAGATAAAAAGAAAGAAAGAAAGAAAGAAAATCCCCATGCTATACTAGCAGAACAAGCACAGCTCTCCAAATACAGAAGCTGAGAGGGCAAGAGCACAAAGTTGCTTTGGGATCCAGAGACACTGCTGTTGAGCCAGGACTCCATCCTCTGCTCTACAGGCAGGCCCAGCAGTGATCTCCCTTCCAGGTGCATGGAAGAGGAGGAGGAGGAAGGCAGCTCCAGATGGGACATGACTTTGAATCTACTCTCCAGAATGCAAGCCTATTCCCATCCAGCAAGTTTTCCTTGTCACATTTTACAGACACCCTCAAATTAATTAATGGACTCTTTGAGATCTTAAGTTCTGTCATTTCCTTTGCAAAACGATTTTCAGTTTGCGAGATGGGCTATTAATGTCACTCCCAAATAACTCATTAGTCTGATTGATGCTGACTAAACAAGGTGAGAATTAAGCCAAATCGGATGGGGCCACTTAGCTGCTGCTGTTGAGGCACAGATGGGGAACAACAGCACCCTGCAAGTGCATGAAGACTCTTTGATGTTAATCATACTTTTGGTGGGATGTAAGGGTCATAAGACAGCAGCAGCAGAACTGCCATCCAGAGCACCACATTCAAACAACTGACAGATTGAACCTCCTTGCTTTGTCTCAACATGAAAGCAAGAGACTGTCCAAAAATCAACACCCTCTGTTCTAAAGTTTGGTTAGATCAATTTAGTTGCTGTAATGAAATCCTTCAGCAGCATTGACAAGTGTCACTGTGCACAGCTAGTGCAGCAAGAAGAAATTAAGAACAGAGGGCTGGTACTAGGACACGCAGTCATGCAGAGCACTGAAGTAACAGAGTGGCAATCCTACATTAGCTTTAGTTCCATAGAACATGGCAGCGTTCAATAAACAATGTAAATGCAGTTACTTCCTAGTTTGACATTCAGTGTGATTTTGTGTACCCCATCAAGTCTCATCATTGCCTATGACAAGAATTTCTGTTCTGATGGCTGTATTTCACAGGTATGAGGCAACACAGACAAAGCATTTGGCAACAGAGACAGGTGAAAATTTTGGAACCTGAGAAGGAATAGAAGGAAGACAAAAATCATAGAATCAATTAATTGTATGTCTTCACTGAGATAATCAGCAATTATATGGTAAACAGTGATAGTATTTAAAAAATCAGTATTTTTAGATTATATTAAATTTAACTTCTGTTTTTGCAATCTTCTTTGATTTTGAGAGACAACACTCAACTAATACTGGCCATAATTCTGCTATTCTAAAAACTAGATATCACGGCAGCTTGTTCACAACAGAAAACCCAAGGAATATGCATCTTAATTGTTTATTATCAGTCACTTGGAATTCATCTTGAACATATTTCTTTAGCAAAATAAGGTTTTCTCACTTGGCACCACCATCTTTAGCAACCCTTCCTTGTAATGCTTCTTACCAGTTTCCTTTCATTATCCACCTTATTGGCTTTAAACTTCCATTTTGCTTCCTTGAAATGATGATACCTCCTTACCTTGTCAACCCCATCAGACAAGTCCACTTCACCTTTTTCTACATCTCCAAGTTACTCATTTTGATGTGCCTTCTACATGTGAAAATGCTTTTTATTTTAGCAGGCCTGGTATTTGCCATTCCTTTCATTTCCAGCTTAAAACCCACAAACATTAAGAAGCTGTCAGTTAACAGTCACTTATGAGAGCTTTTACACTTAACTCTCAGAAATAAACATCCCAAAATAAATCACCAGCACAACCTGCACATTGACAACAGACACCTCAAAGCTGAAGTCACGCTTCCACCAGCACCAGTGGAAGTATGAGAATTTACATACGGAGCAAGCAGAATGAACCAGGTTGAATAGACATGCATTTCATCACTATCACCATCAACTGATCTTTGAACACTTTGCAATCCTATCTAGACTGCTACAGCTGTATGCCAAGTTTCAAAAAGAATCACTGGTCCACATCACAAGATGAGAACTGGATTATTTCATCTGTGTCAAGGAACTGAGTTAGACTCCTGGAAAAGTAAACAGATTCATTTTATATTCATAAGTAACAAATCAATTTGAACCATCCCACTGAGCACTGCAAGAACTATAAAGCCTCGTTAATTCACTTTGAGTATGCCATTGCCATGCCAGCAAGCTCCTCACTTCTGATAACTTACAGCCTACTAAACACTATGAAATTTGGAAGCAGTGGTTGCATCTATATTGAGCTGTAACTGTAAGTGACAGATCTCAGTTTCCCCAATTGTTTGCATCACACATATGCCGAAGACATTCTGAGACTCCTCCTAAGGCAGGACACCCAAATACAGCTCCTGACAGACCTCCAGAGCAGTTTGCTCATCAGATCACTGAAGTCATTCCTAGGATGACTCCAAATCCAGTTTCCCTCCAGTGGTGTCCCTCGCACTGTCAGGCAATTTCCCATGGTAGTGATGAGATTCACAACAAGCATACAGGGTGTTCCGGTTTAACCCCAGACAGCAACCAAGTACCACACAGCTGCTTGCTCACTCCCTCCACCCAGATGGGGAGGAGAATCGGGAAAAAGGTAAAACTTGAGGGCTGAGATATAAACAATTTAATAATTGAAATAAAACAACAACAATTGTAATGAAAAGGAGAGAGAAGGGGAGAGGAATAAAATCCAAACGTAAGGGGGGAAAAAAAACAAGTGATGCACAGTAGAATTGCTTACCACCCACTGATCAGGCAGCCCTGGCCAACTCTCCACAGTTTATACACTCAGCATGACATTCTATTGTATGGAATATCCCTCTGGCTAGTTCAGGTCTGGTGGCCGTGTCCCCTCCCAATTCCCTGTGCCCCTCCAACCTTCTCGCTGGCAGGGCATGAGAAACTGAGAAGTCCTTGACTTAGTGTATTACCTAGCAACCACTAAAACCATCAGTATGTTACCAACATTATTCTCAAACCAAATCCAAAACACAGCACTGCATCTGCTACTAAGAAGAAAATTAACCTTACCCCAGCTGAAACCAGGACACAGGGCCCAATCCATTCTTAAATATACCAGTATGACCACACACTGCGCATGGAGCACACTGTGCCCTGCACAGCCCACTGCAGAGGCTGACATGGGAATAGGTACAGAGGTCTGTACAGTAAATGTCAGCCAAGGGGCTGTGCCAAGTGCTGTGATGTAGGGATGGGTCCCAACAGCTGGAGAGGAATGGCCACACCTGGACTAGGCCGTCTCACTGATGAGCAGCTCATAGGGAAGACAACCATCCTGAAAACACAATGGCTACACCAACACTACCCTTGGGTATTGCTATCCAAATAATGTAAAGAAACATTTCTTCACTGACAGCTCATGCAGTTGCTTTGATTGCACTGGTGGAGGCTCGTAAAGACAACGTATTATGTGTTAAGTTGTTCTGAAACTAGATTCTCAACCACTTTGCAAATCATACCTCAAAATACAGGTTATATTTCAGAAAGGAACCTACAGTGATTGCAGTTCTAACCCCAAGATAGCAGGTGAGGTATCAGGCTTCACACAGACAGAAGTTATTTTACTTGGAAGTGTAATTACAGGAAAAAGATCAGATCTCGGGAAACTGCTCAGCGTTTTGACAAACTGAGCACCAAAACACACAGCATACTGTTTGTGCAGAAGTGTTGGCTCAAATGCCTGTGTGACAGGTAAAACTGGAATTTTCTTACCTATTTCACATGGAACTGGAATTACCTACATGAGACTCAGTACAAAAAAAAAAATCAACTTAATAGTTGAATAAAAATATTCAAGCAATAAATACATGCTACTACAGTTAGGAATGTCTAATCAAAGATCAGAGCCTAGTGCTTGTTAAAAGCTAGTTAGTTATTTCAGTATCACCTTTTTTTATGAACAGGAACCAACCTCTTTACGTGGTACCTGAATGAACTAGTAGGGTTCGATGCATTCAAAACCTATGTATGAGCCAAAAAATAGAAAAGCCTCCCTCACCCACTCCTTTGCATAAATATCACAGTAGATATTAAAATGTAAGAAGTCAAACACAAGTGCTTCTGTATCCATGAAATAAACAGTAGCCAGAAACAACCAAGCTTATTAGCTACTTAGAATGCTTTCATTGCGAAATCAGTCTTAAAGAAAGCTATACTGAAAAACACATTACTCCTGTAAGCTAGACGTGGTATAGTCTTCCCAAACCGGAGCACTTAGGTGCTCAATGCTTGCCTCCAAAAGAGGCTTAACTGAAGCATCAAATACATGTCCATGTAGCAGAACCTGCCATTTCCTGCTGACTTAACAGGTTTTGTGTTTAGAAAGAGAATACATACTATGATATACAAATGCTTAACCTAGTGAATGGAATGCCATGAGTAGGAAGTAGTAATACTATACTGAACTGCAAAATAATCTCAGTATTTACGAAGAAATGAAGAGGAATGGTTCTTCAGGAAGATGAACCTCATGCACGTAAGACAAGATGATTTAAAGTGATATTTTGTATATGCCAGTAAAAAGTTTAAAGCATCAGTTTTAATCATTACTTAATCGGCTCTGTGAAGTCTGATCCTGACCACCAATTTCCTAAACCTCTAGCATACAAGCATATCAGTTTATAAGCTAAATGGATTCTGAAATCAAAATCCTTACGTTTTTTCTAATGGCCATCACTAAGGTGTCAACTGACACAAGCAGGTCACCATGACTGCAAAGTTTCAATGAGGACGGTTAACTGCTATTGTGCCACTCTGGCTAGGGATATTTCCTCTTCAATACAAGCTTCTCATAGAAGAATACTAGCCATATTTTTTAAACGTGAAAGATGAAATTCCACTTCGTGATCACAACCAGCAATGCTAATCATAAACTGTGTGTTATCATCCAGTTCTTAATAGCAACACACAGTCATATACTTTCCTGCAAAACTGGGATTCATGAGGTAGCATTCAATGATCTGATTTCCCAAAAATCAATAACCTTACCACACTCTGAAATAATCGCTATACCCCTCCCAGTACTTCTCCTCTACAATGAGGAAGCTAGCAGGACTCGTCCAAGATGAAGGCAGAAGTCACTGTCTTAACAACTGGGTAAATTCCACCCATATTCTTTCTGAGGTACTTCAGAAAAGTACTGTCATATGCAAGTTGCAGGATCACCAAGCTAGCAATTTTTAGGGTCTAAATAGACTCATTAGGATTTTTCCAGAGCCACACAAGGCATTAAACCAAACCTCTGTTCCAGATTCCCACTACATAAACAGCATTTTCCAAGGCTGTAGACCTGTTTGTATGGTTGGACTTAGTAAAACCACTTTGAACTTGAACATGGTGTTGACAGTTAATATTCTTCCTTGACAGCATTTTCCCTCCAGGGTGTTGAACTATTCTTTTCCATACGATTCCAGAAACACATGCAACATCCTATACATGTTGCTCTAAATGGCAACAAAGTCCTCTGAATTAGCAGTCTTGGATTTTACAAAAACAATAGCCCGTGGCAGAAGCAGCAAGACAGTAAGACAAGCAAGAAGGTGGAACACAAGGCAACCTTTACAGGATCTAGACTTGAGCCCCATCTGTAAAGGCTGAGTTAGTCCAAGTGATTTGAGGATTACTGTTCTATCTCTGAGCACTCAAGAGCAGCAGTATTCTTTAAATCTAGGATTTAGGGTTGTTACTAAGGAGCAGAAGAGAAGGACTCTTTAAACGTATTTTCATGCGAAGTAAAATTGTTCTTTGTAAGAACAGTTGGGGAAGTAGCAGACTGTTTTCCTTTGTGTAAGAACTTCACTCCAGAATAATATTAATCCTCAAATCCTGCTAACAATAAAAGTCACAGATGTTATAGAAAAGGCCTCTATAATGCCCTTCAATCCATCCCAGTAAACTGATTTTAAAAATTCATAATTAATGTGGACAAAAAGGGAGGATTGTTTTAAAAGATGTATGTCACATTTAAGGTCACCAAATACACAATAATCAGTAAAAATTATCACAAATCTTGAGCAGTCTATTAAGATCTGTTACAAGAGGCACAGGCAGCACTTGCATTCTGATGTGAGGTAACTTAGGGAATCCAGAGTTTAGGGCTAACATTACACAGAAATCCAATCAAAATGGATCATTACTGAATGATGTGCTTTAGTGCCTCTGTCTTTTTCCAAAAAGCTTCCCAAAGATCCTGGGAGTTTTACTATTGTGCATAGCCAGACATGGCAGCTGTGCAGTACTTCTGAAAAACCAAGCCTATCTAGGGCTCAAATCAGCAGGACACCACCTATTCACTAGCACTGCCACAAGAACCAAGTTCCTACGTATGTCTAGATGCAGAGCTCTGGACTTGGCCTGCTGAAGTAGGCTTGCTGAAGCAGATGCAGGAAATCCTTCTGTTTTGTAAAAAACCAAGAATACTTCCATAAGAGGGACATATACTCAGATGTTGAAAAACCACTTGGAAATCAGTATCCAGAAGTTGAAACTAAATTAATCCAAGATAAATTGCTCCTGTCTAATTGCAGATTAACTCTTGTAGTCACACACAGGTCACTGAAAAATACAGCTGATGCAAAAGCACAGGTGTTCCAGCTTCAAATTGGCCAAATAGATACTCAGAACCTCAGTTACTGCACGCAATGATTTGACAACAGTTACACAGCATGTATTATTCCCTGTGCTTATTTTTGTTGGCATGGAAAATATTTCATACCTTAAGAAGCCCTGACATGGCTGCACACTCCACAGCAAGTCACGAGTTGGAGAAAACACTGGTTTCTGCAGTATCACACAATATATTTTTCTAGATTTTTGTACAGACAAGCCAGGGCTAGCAGACTGTTGAAAATGAACAGGCACAAGAAGCAGGAATTGTGAGAATACATGTCAAAGATGATTTATTTCACCAACACTTCCCTGTAAAGTGTTGACCATTTAAAACTCATTCTTCAGTTTTTAAAACTCAAGGAAGATCTCATTATATGCCCTGTTACAAGAATAGCTTCAAGATTAACTATGGATTCAAGACTATAACATACTATTTACAAAGTAAGTAATTTTAAAGCATTCTTAAAATCCAAATTCTAAACCTCGGCAATATTACCTGTTATGTTTTTTACTAAGACACTATGATATGGGGAAAAAACGCCACCTGTCAACAAGCTGAGACTCAACCTAGTAGACAGTATCAAAAAAACCTTTCCAGACTCAGAGCTTCAAAAAACTCAAGACAGGGACAGCTCTGAGTCTGGACCTTTTTGAACACTTCTTGCCAGAATAAACAGACATTGCAAAAGGTAGGTTTATTCCACCTGTAATGACACTTCCCTTGTGCCAACATCTGTATTTGTACAGCCACACAGTCAGCTAGGTTACAATACTGATGCGGCTCACTGCAGAAATGTTTGTGCTGCAGTAGACAACAGGAAAAATCACCCCCAAATTTCTGTTGTTCCCACTTTTTGGTGGCAAGCTTAGTAAAATCTTAATGATCAAGATGTTGAAAGGAATGCAGCCACAAAGGTCAATGAAACAGTGCCTGTGAACCATCTGCATGTATATGGAGGAAAAAACCAAAACAACCCAACTGGGAGGAACTATGTATTTGGAGCTCTTCTCTCTTTATTTAGGTAAAAGCCATTAGTCAAAATGAGTGATGCAAATTGCTTAAGTTAGCTAACTTAATATCTGTAGCTAAAAAAAGAAATAATCATGCCTAGATACTGGAAATGTCAATATATGCTTGCATCTGGCAATCCAGCATCATCTTCTGCATGTTTAAACAGTGTTTCCCTAGACTAATTTTTCTAATGATGACAAGCATTCACCACGACTTGCCACCAGAGAAACATGTCAGAATGCAGTGTGTTGCCAGAAGCGTATCTGTCATGCCGTTCCAGAAAATCAATACAGTATTCATACACAGTTCCATTACTTTGCAGAATGGAGCAGGCGACATTAATACCACTACCAGGGCTCTGTGTAGATACAACAGAGCCCAACACCACATGATGCAAAGCCCTGGTGGAATAAAATCACAGCTCCCTCTAGCACCCTCTCTAACCTCTCTGTCCTGAACGCAATACTAATTTTGGTGGATCTCACATGGCCCAGCCTTGGAAAAAATAAAAACCAAAACACCCACAACAGAATGGGGAAAGGAAATACATTATCAAAATTAGATTTTAAAGTGGGTTTTCCATAGTGCAATGCTTCCACATGTATTGTACCTTACCTTTAAGAATGAATATATCTGAAAAAGCCTTGCAGGGGGAACAGCATGAAACCCTCAACTAGAAAGCATGCTCTTGCAAATTTTTTTACAGAAGGCTTTTACCCAAGTAGGACTTTTAAATACCTGTTTCAACCTAACATGGTATATTTAAAAAAAAAAAAAGGGGGGGGGGGGAGGGGGGGAAGAGAGAGAGAGAGTAGACAGAGTCCTCAGATTCTTGTTTTCACTTTAAATTAATACAGAATAATTTGTCCTTTTGTCCATTCTTCTAGTTTCCTGTGACTATAACCACACACATGGGGAAACCTGAGGTTTTTCTCAAGTGCAGAACTGTCTCAGATACAAAGGGTGCATTCTTAAAACACACAAAACACACAAAAAATATATATATGTGTGCATATATATACACATTTACTTATGTGAGTTCCATTGCAGATCTGGTCTCACCCTCATTGGGTATCTCTACACCACATTGACTCCCTTGCTAAGCACCTCTTAACCTTCTGGTTAACTTCTGGACTAGAAGAGACATCAGCTCTTGGTAATTACTCTAGGCCTCAACAGCTTTAAAATTAAAGATAACTAAAATAGTAGAAGAACTAAGTTTCTAATCTGTATGAAGTGTTTGCATTGTTTAGATGATCACTGATATGGAATACACTGGAAAACCATAGGCTCAGCTCAAAGTATGTCCCAGGCACCTACACTGATGAGAAACTACTAGTAAATTAGTGTTACATCATGAAATAATGCTCTTCTCTTTATAGTACACTAACACATAGACATAGATTTGGAAAGCTGTGATTTAAAGAGGGATCAGCTAAGAGCTCTAAACTAAATTACAGTCTTAAGAAACAATCATCAAGAATAAAAGTTTTCCAACAAAATTCCCATAAAAGTGATAGCTGAATACTACTTATTTTACTAACTAGCAGGCAGAAACACTCTAATTCCAGTTAGGTATTGCCTCCTCCTGTTAGAAGTGCTGGCCTCTTACAGTATTTCAAGCTACTGCAAACTCTATGGTTTCAAGACTGCTTATTTCATCAAGTATTAGCTCGACATCTGGTTACGAGCCCTGTAAAGACAACAGGCATCATGGTAGGCAAGCACTGGTTGGATGAGAGAAATCACAAAGCATTCACCTGATGTTTGCCTTCAGACATTAAGAATAAAAACATTCTCAACATGATGAATGTGAAGGACTTAAATGTTTATTTTCAGCAGAACTAGGATTTCACTCAGAGAGCTGGTCTATATATAATCTTTATAACACATGGTAATACTGAAACAGATCAATTGCAGCCTTAAGGTACTACAAGTATCTTCACTAGATCAGCACAGAAATATCCCCCATGGTGTTCATGACACTCATTTATGTGTTGCCAGGCCAGAGGAGCTGGTTTAGATTTCTCATGCTTATTTCACAGTCATAAAACTACTGTGACAGAAGATAATTTAAGCATGGTAGAGGTCTCCACACATTGCTGCCTGACAAAGTAGTTCATTAACCATTTCAAGCTGATTTACATACAGTCCATCTGTCCAGGTATTTATACCTAACTAAATTTTTTTCAGATAATGAAGTTTTGTGGGTGTTGCCTATAGTAAGTGATGTTGACCTGGTCTTGTTATGCTCTCCATGCTGCTGCAGAAGACAGCACAAACTACTTTGCTGCCATTGCTTTCACACAATAAGCATCTCATTTTACCCATGAGATAGCAAGATGGCCAGGAATTGCAGTAACACTGAACTATTGCCACGAAGCTACACCTTCTGCTCTATTACCTGCAACATTTCTGTGTCAGAGATGCACGGCTAAGACAAAGTTTTTGGGAAAGTTATCATTAAGCCTTATGGGAGGGAAAAAAGACAGGTTAAAGAACCCAAGTCAAATTCAGTGGTCAACAACACTTCTGATTCCTAACAGCTTTATAATGCTCATGTCTTGTTAACCAGCTAGGAAACTGAAAAGCTTAAAGAAAAGACCATGGTTTGGAAACACCTAAAAAAGCAAGTCAACAGGCAGCAAACCAAAACCAACTTCCTCAAGAATTGTGGTCCTGTATGTTCAAACAGTATAGACTTTCACATATTTCTAGACTGTAAAGTTTCAAAAAGGCTTTGTAAAAAATATTACATCCTACAGTTTAGAAATAGCATGATCTGTTAATTCCCCCACAGCTATGGTATCATCTCTTCAAAATGGGACTCTGCATCCTGAATGCTTTAAAGAAATGCATTTGACTAACTCTCCATCCTTCAAAAAGACTAAGAGCTAGGAGTGCATCACCCAGCAAGACATTTTCCCAACTGCCAAAAACTAAAATAAAATACGTATTTCTAGGCAATATAATGCTACTAAGTACATCCTAAAATACTCATCTTCCATAATATTCTCCAGCCAATTTAAGAACCCTAGTATTCTAATTCTGCCATCTCAAACTGACATGTATCATAACCACCTTTATGAAGATAACATACCAAATATAGTCCAACAAAACTGAAGAGAAGCTGAAGTCTTCATAGACACCTTGACTAACACGACATGATGGACAAGCACATCTTATAGAAGCTTTAACTTTGTAATTTATTATCATCCAGTAAAAGTGAAAGGAAAAGCTACTAAGATGAATTTGGATACTTGTCCACAGCACAGAAGGTCATAAAGGAAAGTACTTCTGAAGAGAATAGCCATTAATAAATCAGGAATTAATCCAAAAGATTAACAGGACAGCCACTTCTGACCTGTACCAGAATTCGTGGCTGTGCACCTTCCATACTGTATCTAGCATGAAGTGTATTCATTTCAGCCTAAGCAACAACTGCATCACAGTCTACAAACACAAACCTCTTACTCCCCTGCCAGCAGCTGAAAGTAAAAGCAACACCAATGACCAGTAATGTAAAGTGATGGTTTGCAGCTTTACCTGGTCAGTATAATAATCCTAGCTGCCAACATATACCCTGAGTATGTTAACTTAAGATCTATTTCTTGAAGATTTTTAATGTAATCAAACCTCTGCTCAAAGAAGACTGATTGCACAATGCTGACAAATTCTGCAATTCTCAATACTGGGAGCACAAGAGAGAAGATATGAACTAGGACAGAACATACTGAGGTCATCCATCTTATTTATGCAAAAGTCCATGTTTTCCTATTAAAAAACACTATTCTGTGTGGTCAATCCAACAGAAGGGCTTACACAAATAAAACAGTTGTACCACTCAACAGTGACTCTTCGTAGGAACTTGTCTTCATGCTACATGGATGAGGAACTAGGCAAGGAGAGACACTGGCAGGTAGAGAAGCGAGACTGGACATCCTATGTGCCTGGCCTATACAATCCCCACAACTTACTCATTTACTTTTTCCTGTGAGATGAGAGATGCCCACAGTCATATGAAATACAGCACAAAGAAGAGTGTCTCCTGAACTACTGCACCGTATAGACCACACTCTAATATCAAGTTTCTCAAAACAACTATTTAAGAGCAGCACCACTGGCCCAGAGACCAGTCACCCACCGCTTGGTATCCACCACATACACAACATATAACTACTCGGCTTGCCTGACGGTACTCACTGCACCTGAGCAGGCTGAACTACACTGGCAGAACAGTGAATTCTTCACTATAAGAAATGAGACTAAAAAAGCCACTGCTTGTTTGGCAAAACAATTCCTCTCCCTTATCTCAAGTTTTCTGTGCTCTGACCATTGGAATAGATAACTCTCCACTCATCAGGTACTACAAGTTCACTGTTCAAGCTTACGGAGAACAGCAGCACCCATTAAACACTGAATATAGTACACAGATGCTTGTGTGGCCAGATATATGGATTATCAGCTTGCTTCTACTGCACTCAATTTTAAGACCTTAGTAGAGTATCAGAAAACTATTTTACAACTGCAGCATTTAGAGTCCAGTACATCTTGGTCTAAAAGTATTCTGAAATCCATGGGCAACTGCATTTAGGTGTTAATACAAAATCAAGACCTCTGCTCAGAACACTAGCAAATGTCTGATACTTAACCACAGATGCACAGAATTGGTGCTGGCCCTGGCTTGGATGAGCTCACTCACATTTAGAGTGCAGGGAGCTTACCAGCAACACATAAGGGTTTTGTCCATACATTTGTACCATGCATTTCTGGTTTTGTCCAGCTTGTTAGAAGATGGTCTGCAGAGGAACTCTATTGCAATAGCCTGATGTGTACTGTGAGTCGTCAAAATGTTTGCCAGCCAGTTGTGTCTTCTTGACCCCAATGGGCCAAGAACTGAAGTCATCACACGAACAGCTTCAGTATTTAGGATTATTTCAACTCCCTCTAGAGATACGTTTCCTAAGAAGCTATGACATTAAAACACCAGTAATACTGGAGTTGATGAAATGGGAGAGTTTTGGGTTGGTTGGTTGGGGTTTTTGTTAAGTTTTTGTTTTCAGAAATGCCCAAGTTAATTCTGGAGAAAGAATGTTTACTCCTCTTCAACAGTTCTCTGTATTTGTAATATGATACACTCAACTGACACAGCTACAAATGCAATACTGATTTTAAATAAAGGAGAGGTTTTCCATTATTAGCATTTAAAAAGCCATGTAATTCCACATCTGCTTAGCAGTTTTAAGAATATATCCCAAACCCATAGTATCATTTAGCCTTTTGGCAGGTTTCTGAAACGCATTATCACTTTCTGGAATATGTAGATAGCTGCAAGCTTGGGTTTATTCTGCTTGGGATTTTTTTTCCCCTTTAAATGGACGGGAAGACAAACAGGAAAAAAAACCTAACCTAAGAAGTCAACCCTTCCTACATCTTGTACTGTGAACCCCAGTGACTAGGACAGAGCCAAGGGTGCTGCTGTTATCACCCCACATGCAAGGAAGTTATTAAACTGGAGAATTCAGGGTCCTTAATGGCCTGAAGGAGACACACTGTTACCTTCCGTATTAATATACCAATTTCACATTTGAACTCCTGAATGACCAAAACACAAAGGTCATGACTTGTAACTTTTATACTCTGAACTATGTCATAAAGTCTCAGAAAACCAGCATCTTGCTAATGCGCTAAAAGTCTGCCCCCACCTTGCAGTTAGCCAGATCATACCAGGTTTCTGTTGCTTCTGAGCATGAAAAGCTCATGCTTCCATTCCACTAACAGACAAGCCCGGCAGCAGGGATTATTTTTTCATCTCGCTGTGCATATTACTAAGCATAGACCTGCAGAAAGTCTTCACAAGGATCTAGGTCTACTAATTTAGATGGGCTTGGATTCACTGTAAAGATGCTATTTCTCCTCATTTCCTTTAAACCTCAAGTGGATGTGCCAGTCTGCTAGTACACCTGCTGTAAAGCAGATTTCCTTGCAGCCTTCTTCACTTTATCGGGAAATCCACACATATTACATCCTCTGAAGACCCCGGAGGAGTCAAAACGAGCCTTCACTGCTCCAGAGTTTCACCTTGTCACACTGCACTCAAAGCAATCGCTCTCAGGACCGACCCATCCCTTAACGACGCCGGGAAGGGCCTCACGCTGGGGATCTGGAAGCCGAGACGGCTCTTCCAGCGATCCGATGTGGCTACGGCGGAGGCAAGCCTCTGCAGATCGTGGCGCGTCGCTCACGGAGCGCACCGCTTTTCCTTCCTCGGGCTGATGCACAGCATCGGTAGCAGCAGGATCCCTGCTCCCTACGCACCGCGCCAGCGGCACCACTCGCCTCCGTGTGCACCCAGCAGCGCCCGCCCGAGCCGCCACAGCTCGCGTGGGCAGCCGCCTCCCCCCCGCCCCGGCCGCCCGGCGGCCCCCGCGACATCCTTACCCCATGGCGGCCGGGCGCCGGGCACCGCTGGTGCCGCGCGGGCCGCGTCCCCGGGGCGCTCCTCGCCGCGCCGGCAGCTCCGCAGCCCCGTGGCCGCGGGCCGCTGCGCTGGGCTCGCCGCGCCGCGCAGGCCCGGGGCGCCGCGCCGCCGGCTGGCGGCTGCCGGGACGAGCGGGGCCGCCCGCGCCCTAGGGAGCGCCCCCCGCGGGCCGGGCTCCCATGGTCGCCGGCTGCGCCAGGCGCCCGCAGGCAGCGGCTCCGGCCCCCGGGCGGGCGGTGGCGGCGGCGGCGGCGGCTCCGGGGGCAGTCGGGTCCCCTCCTGCGGGCGGACGAGGAGGCGGTGGCCTTCTCCGCGACGGGCTGGCGGCGGCTGCGGCGCTTCTCGCCGGGACGTGAGCGGCCGCCGAGGGCTCCGTGTGCCTCAGAGGCGCAGCGGGATGGGGCAGGCGGTGCGCGCAGGGCTCCACGCTGCCGCTCCCCCTAGCACCCTCGCCGGCAGTGTGGCGGGCACCAACGCATTCTCCCGAGGAGGCAGAGACAGCCGTGGCACCGGCGCTGGCATCGGGCTCCCGGCGTGAAGCGGCTAGCGGCGGGCTGCGGCCGCGCGTCGCCCGCGGGCAGCGGGGCGCCGCGCTCCCCCGATCCGCCCGCCCGCCCACTCCCGGCTGCGGAGATACGGGGCGCTGCTCCTCCTTCCCGCGGCGGCGGGTCCGCTCCTCGCCGTCACGCCTTCTTCTGCGGCGAACGGGCGGGCATCATCCTGGGGCGCGGCGGGTCGGTCGCTGCCAGCGGGCGGCGGGAGGGGCTGCCGCCGCCGAGCCCGCGCTCCTCTGCGGCGGGGCCGCGGGCTCAAGCCCCGCCGGTGGGATGGAAGGAGGGAAGGAGGGAGGGCGAGGGGGCGCGACTGCCGCCTCAGGCGCTTCGCTGCAGCTCCGGCGCCCCCGAGCCGCTGCCTCTGGCCGCTCGCATCCCCCGCCTCCGCCTCACACCTCCGCCACCGCCCGCCCGTCCCCTCGCGGTGGGCAGGCGCAGCCGCCGCACGCAGCCCGAGCCTCTGTTCCGCTCCTCCCGTGGGAAGGGAAGGGAGGGCAGGAGCCGAGCCGAGCCGAGCCGCGCTACAGTCCTGCCCTATAGTCCCCCGCGCACGCCGCCTAGTCCGCTGCTGCTCGCGGCAGCACCTGCCCGCTCTGCCTCCATCCTCCGCTCGGGGAGCTTTAAATAGCACACGTCACCGCGCTCCCCTACGCACCGACGTCACGCACCGCTCCCGGCGCTGACGTCACCGGGGTGCGGAGGATGATGTCAGAGTGGTCCACGCCGCCGGAAGCTCTTCTATAATAGGGAATGGCGGCGGGGGGAGAACCGGAGGGCGGGCGGGCGAGCTGGCTCCGGGCCCGCCGCGACGACGACGACAGCCCCGCGCGCCTCCTCGGGGCGCTGGCGCGGCCGGCCCGCCTCCTCCCGCCCCCGCCCCCTGCCGCGCCGTCTCCGCGGCAACGCCGCGCGCGCCCGCCGCCGCGCCCCGCGCCCCGAGCGGTGAGCCCCGCAGCTGGGCGGGAGGCCCTGCGCGAGCGCCCCCGGGAGCCGCGCGTGGAGACGGCGCGGGGCCCGCTCCCGACTGCGGCTGCGGCAACTCTCGGCCTCTGCCCTGCGGGCGGGAGCGGCAGGGCGCCCCGCTCCCGCGGCAGTTGTACCCCGTCCCAAAGGCTCCCCCACGCCCCTGCTTTGCGAGCGCTTCACACTCGACTGCGTTACCGACTAACGGGGAAGGAAAACCAGCAGCCGTTCCAAAACTGCCCCCAAAATGCTGGTTCCAGCACGTCCATGCTAGCAGTATGGCAAAGAAATAGCCAGCCCTGTCAGCTTGCTAGATCCTGCTATTTTTGGCTCAGTCGTTCAATGGTGCCATGCAAACAGCGTGTGTTGCTGCTTCTAATTAACACAGCAGCCCGAGCTTGAGCACCACCTACTACCTTGCTGAGCACCTACCTCATCTTAGGTTCAGCAAATTCTTCCATCAACTCTCCGAAGTTTTCCTGAATTTATAAATGTTAGGTGTAACTGCTGCTAGATGATGCCAATGGCATTGGGATACCTGAGGTGGATCATGCATCCCAGCCCCTTGCTACTTTTAGGATCGCTTTCAGTATTCTCACAGTATTTTCCTCCTCAAGCAACACTGTAGTCACCACAGGCATATTAATGGGTGTAAGAGGGAGAGATCAGTAAGATACTAGATGTTAATCCCCAAATAGAAATGGAAGAAGACCCAAGTTTTACCAGTGGATGTTATGGCATTGTAAAACATGACAAAACCAACAATGGTAGGTTCACAGCTGTTGCTTTAACAAAAAGTTGCTTGTCCTCTCATAAGAGCTCCACTACCTTGGACTGAGTGTGTTCCAGGAAAAGGATTGGAATGAAAGGCAGCAAAAGGACTTTACTTAACAATCTGATCTCCCCAGAGTAAGGACAGCCATTTTCAAAAGCTATTTTAATTCACACATGCACATGTTTTACAAATCCTTGCTTTGGCATTTTGACCTATAACCAGCTATGGGAAGAGTGAAGATGACAAATTAAATATCAAGGGAAACCTTCTCTGAACACATGAGTAAAAAACCTAGTATGAATCATTTGGAGCAGTAGCAGTAAGGCAGACTGCCTCACAAGGGAGAAAACAACAGCCTTCCCAATTCTTACACGCCACCTCATAACGTAAAGGCTGAGCTACAAAAACTTTAGGCTGAGTGGCAACAGTTTGAGGTTTGTTGTGGGCAATGCTTGGAATATGCATAGTTAGGATGAGGCCGCATCACTTTTCTGGACTGCCCTTGTCATTTCTTGGTTGGGTTTCACATGCTAACTCTGAAACATATGAAGCTCAATGTATCTTCCACTAAAATTAGTTGTACAGGCTTCTATCAGTGAAACTGTTTGAGGCAGTCCCACTGCAGGTGGGGGAAAGATTAAGAAACTAAGGCTCTAAATCCACATGAGCAACTCTTGTTGCATCAGTGTTGTTCTTTCAGCTGAAGCTCACACACTAATGCAGATGCTTTTCACTATGTCCACAGTATTCTGTTTAGGCATCACAGAGATGGCTCCATCTGTCTCTGCCTTTTAACTTGTTCACATATTTGTCTTGCATGAACTATGTTTTCCCACTGTATGGGCACAAACCCAGAAATCCCCGAGACTTAAGATAAAAGGAAAAATATAAAAGACAGCACATTTAGTCCTGGGGGAAAGAATTGCATTTTCACTTGAGAATCAGAGGTGTGAACAGATTCAGGGGCAAAGAAACTGTTATCTTCAGAACAACCCCTTGTGGGATACCAAGAGTGTCTTTACTGACTTGTGAAATGCCCTATGTATTTCATGCTCCTCTGCTAAGTTATACAGTGTGAGTACTGGGACAGTTGAAAACCCAGGTGTGGGAACAGTAGGGACAAAGAAAGCATCACTCCAAGCAAATCTCATGGTTCATCTTTTTGTTTCTTCTTAGTTCTTCATTTAAACAGTATTAATTGATTATTACAGTTAAGTGTAGAAGCTCCACGTAAGTGATCACTTCCTTCCATATTTATTGTTACTGTTCCTCCTGGTCTGACAGCTTTTGCTAAGTCTTAAGCTTTGTCTCAATGACACTCTTACAATTTTGATCAGTTTCCAGGTTGATTTGGTTGAGTTAACATTATTTGTCTTGTGGGAAAAGCCTTTGTTTATGCTTGCTAAACTTACTGAAATCACTTCTCTGTCTTGCTATTCTCCAGATTAGTACACAATACAAAAACACAGTGACGTATGTCAGCTAAGGCTGAACTGCACATGCAGATACAAAGAAAGCAAGCTAGGCAACTAAATCAGACGTGAACAGGAGAAAAAATACACAACCACCTTATCCTGAAGGCTGAAGTAATACAACATGGAGAAATTTGACAGTGATGACAAGAGGCTCAGCTCTAAGTGGGTTGTTTTAGTCCCCCCACCCCCCACCCTTGCTATTTTAGAACACTTCTTTTCCCAGAGCACTCTCACGGAGGCAGTCTTGAGCTGCAGAGCACACTGCCTGCTGGAAACCACCAGCAGGTCAGTGGCTGTTATTTGCAAAGATACCAAGCAGTGCCACCATCAAAGATGGCTTTAGGCAAGGCAAAGCACAGAGTGGTGCAGGAGAAACACCGTTGTTTGCTGCTCTGGCATGTGTGTTTGTAGCCAGCGCTGAGGCTGCCGAACCCTGCTCTGACACCCTTGCCCTGAATGGCCAACCAGTGGCGGCAGCGGCTGTAAACTTGCCAGCAGTATTGATACCTTTGAAAGGAGTGTTGGGTTGAACCTCCTGGTGGGATACCTGTAGACAGAAAGAAAACAGACAGCTGTGCTGTCTGAATCTCAAGCCTGCTGGGTATGACATGGCCACTGGCCTGCCCAAAGTCCTGGAACAGCAACAGAACAGAGCTGGAAAAGCAAGGAGCACAAGGGTTTGCATTTTACCTAACCTTCCACGGTACCTCTGTTTTCTCCATGCAAAACTAGATCTGCACCGATTGACTGCCCATTGGTTAGGAGCTACCATTCCCATAGAAAAGAGAAATGTGCTTGTAAGTGACAGGGAGATCCCATTTCACTGGATAAAGCACCAAAAATATTTGAACTGCAACTCCTTGTTCAGCTCTAGTCAGCATACTCAAAATAAAGGGATTCTAGCTGCACCAAAACCAGACAGAAACTCTAAGGGTGTTTGGGGGAGCCTTCCAAACTGTTATTTGAGAGTTGAAAAATAAAAATTTACTTGTTTGGTTTATCAAACCAAAATCCAATACAATATACTAATGCTCTCCAAATATTTTGGGTGAGGTTAACACAAGCAAGGGAGCAAAAAGAGCTATGAAAAGGCAAAAGAATACATGAGTATGAACTCTCTATAAATATTTATTCCTGGCACTCCAAAGGTTGTTGATCTTCAAGGAGCTGGTAGCTTCAAAAGTAACCTTCAAAACAAGGACTGGGTGCAAAAGAAGCAGCCACTGAAAATCGCAGATCACTGCCTCCATGTGGGAGGTGAAGGCAGCTGCAAGGACGGACACATCCTTCCTCTAGCAGCCTGCAGCCCTTCAAACACTACTTCCCTCACAGCTCTGGGCTGGGCTACTACTGCTGCTCCCTTACATCAATCAGCTGCTGTTTGGTTTAATACCAGATGAGTGTAAATTCCAAATTCCAAAATCCAAAATCAAAAAAAGTGAGAATGTTTATTCCTTTTGAAGATAAGGGAGACAGCACCTCACACTTCCCTCATTTCTCATCCATTGCTGCTTTTCAGTGTCTTCCTTCCTCCTACTCCTTTATGCCTTTTCCTTGCCCTCCTTTCTCCTGTCTAATCACAAAATCTCCCTCCCCACACACATACTCCTTTCAGTGAGTGGGATCACTTCTCCATCATTTTCCCTTGCAGGATCCGCATTTAATACAGAAATGAAGTAGAGGAAAGAGGGGAAGAGAGTAAATGGCATCCTCTTCCCTGAGCCCAAGGTTTCTGTCTGCATTTTCATCAGTCCAGAAGAATCTTCACTATCATACCAGGTGGGCCTGGAGGGATTCTGGAGGAATTTACATTCACCACATTTTTCTCCTGCAATACATGAAGAAACTGTTGCCTTATATTCCAGTAAACGCGGTACTCTCAAACTAAGACTAGATTTGATTTTGAAAGAAACTGTATGACAGAATTCCCTGAGATGCCTTATGGTCCAACATTTCTAACTCTGTCCTGTTGCCAGTGAATGCTAGTTTTCCAGCACCCACTTCCAACATTTCATTGTCTTACCACCATAAATAGATCACACATCTCCTGCACAGCTCTGTGGCACTACACCCCTACAGGATTTTTTTAAGATACTGAGCCCTGAGTAATGCTTTCGGGTTTATTAGTGGCTGTTAGTTCCTCCAGTGTTTTTTCTGACCATACAGAAAGCACAGTTTTTGCCAGTAGACTGATATGTCAGCTTGTCATTTCTGTCTAATTACTCCGAATTTATCTAGATACACTCAGCTTTGCTTCTCCAAATCCTTGCAGATATTTTTGCAGTTTCAGCTGAAGGTGATAAAAATATTGTAAAACAACAGTGCATCTTTCACTTCTGAGTTATGAAATGTAGCAATAATGGCACTGTGGATGTGAAACCCTTCCAACAGCATTCCTTTCTTGGCAAAACTGTACTTGCACACAGTGAGTCTTCTTTTCTGGTGATTTCTCTATGGATATCTGAGAAACCTCATACTGATAAAAAAACATTTTTTCATTCGTATTTACATTATGGACAATATGGTCTGTGTTTGCAGAAAGAGTAAGTCATAGCAATCATACAGCATTTTTCTTTTTGATCACTCCTGCCAAACCAGACCAAGTTGATTTCTAATAGAACAAATTACCCAAACATCACCCATGATTTATGTATCCATTCTTTCTGTCTTTGAAATAATAGGTTAATATTTCTACTTCTCAGGGTCTGAAAGCCTGTAGTGTATGAAGTACTCATTCACTAGTGACTATGAGACTGCCTTAGAATAATTAGCTTCTGGTTTTAGCAGTTCTTATTTTCTACTTGTTTTTTAAAAGTTCTTGTAGATGTCCTAACAATAGAATCTGTGAGTATTTGAAGAAACCACTTAATTTTCTGCCCGAGTTTTCCTTCTCAGAGATTAGTTGTTCTGAGACTTTTAAAGAGTCACATTTGGAGCAAATTATGCTGTATTTCTGTAAATCTTTCCATGAAGAACATCTGTAATTTCCAACTATTTTCACAGTTTCCATGAACCTGGACCTAAGCTGCTGCCAGGAATGGCAGTCCTAGCATATACAAAGGTTTTTGTCCATGTGAGAAAACTTTGACCAAGCTTTGAGAAGCTCTAACATCTTCATGCTGTGAAGCAGAAAATTGAAATCTGGCCATAAACGTCATGAGTATCAACAAAACCAAACCAAACCAAAAAAATTTTTGTTATTATTTTTAGTCTTCCTCCATTCCTCTGTCAGGTTAGTCCAATATGCAACAAGCTAAACTTTGAAAAAGAAATTATTTTTCACACACACTTGGGCATTTACCTACAAATCTCTAAAGATTTCTCCAAAGCCATTTTGCAGCTCAGGCTTAAAAGAGAAGATTACTTGGAGACTGGGACGAGCTTAATAAAAAGTTAGTCCAGCTTTTCACATTATGGGAAAACAGTCAGAAGTCCAAGTGGAAACCACGATTAAGGACCAGTGAGAAAAATGGCAGGCAAAGGAGTGGGAAACAGTGGATCAAGGATGAAACAGAGATCAGATAAAGACCCACAGCTAAACCCCAGTGAGCTTGAAAAAGGTAACAGGCAAGGAAACTCATTGAATTAAAAACTAGGCTGGGGAGAATCTAATCTGGAGGGTAGAATGGAGTCTTCACATTGGTAGGCAGTCTGAGTTCAGAAGCTGGAACTGGCAAATCAAAGATAGTATAGATCTGAGGAGTCAAAAGAGGAGAGGGTGAAATGGGGTGTCACAGAGGGAACAGAACTGTTCAGATCTGATGGGTGAAACTGGATGGGCAGTGTGCCCAGCAGGGCAGGTGTTTCCTCCAGATGCAGGTAAAGGACCCAGCATGTCATTCCTCTGCTGTCAGAACACAGCAATGAAATCCACAGGCTCCATGTCCATTTCTCCCCTGACCACTCATGTCTGTGTAACGGTGGTAAACTGTACATTGTACTAGTTATTCTAGTGACATCATTCTGCTGATGGCCCGTGTGGCACCAAAGGATGCCAGTGGGTGAGATTTGTCTTTTATGGTTCAGATTTTTTTTAGGACATTCAGAGATTGCACTGAAAGGTTGTATCGTTAGGCTCCCAAGGGTTAGAAATTCTACAACTAAGGGTACACAGGCAAACTGTGTAGTTTCCTTGTGTATATAGACACATTATGATAAAGTAAATAGATGACTGCAGATATTTTTTGCACAGGATTCCTACCTCATTCAACGAATAGGATGGATCTCCTTGGAAGATAGCTTACAGTGAAGGAACACCCACACACACCCTCACACCCCCCCCACACACACCCCACCCCCACCAACTCGGCAAGAAGCCTTGTGTATTTCTTTACTTGGAATGTATGCATTTCCTAGTGGAACTTTGGGCTCAGAACAAAAGGCTTGTACTATAAAGGCTCTAAGAAGAGCCACAGAAGTAGGGTTTAAGTGATAGAGGAAGAGAAATGAAATGAAAGAGATGATGGGTTTATAGTAGCTGAATTCTGTTTAGGGCACTCTAACTCCTCTTTGCCGCAATACTTGCGTAGTTCTAGCTGAAAGACAACTTTAAAGTTGGCATGAGTGCTCTCCATCTTCTGGGAGACTCGAGATTTTGGGCATACTAGCAGTTAGGATTGCTAGTAGGATTTCTGTTTCAACAGACTGAAGGGTATATTAAGTGAGCATAACACATGCATACAAAGCAGCTGAATTAAAATTACACCAGCAACCTCATTCCTGTCATTTGCTAGCTCTGAATACTTGTCTTTACATTTGAATTCTGTTGGCATAGTTTGGCATAGTTTTTTCTACATCTCAGACATGTTATATTAAGGGGGTTGAGGTTTTCTTTCTTCAAAATCAGTGAAATAGAGAAATCAGACTGGGATGTTACCTTTCTCCTCCATCGCTGTTCCCATTTTCTTCTGTGTTTTATTATTGCCTTTGTCTTTTCAGTGTACTTTTTACACTCTTGATCCTGCTCATCTAATGACCTTAACAAGCTCTGTAATAGCCCTGTGTCAGTGCCCACTGTCTTGCCCCACCAGCAGCCGGGGCACCGCCACCCTCACACTACTTTCAAACAGCCCAAAGAAAAATCCACTTCTCCTCCCCTCCTGATCAGGCCAAATACCTCATCCTGCCCTTTGAGCTACTGTGCTTCAACCTCTCTTGGTCAGACTCATAGCTCATGTGCTGAGTAGGGCAACTAACACAGCTTTCAGCAGTGTCCCACCCAACCTCCCCGTCCTTTGGCCATGGAGACTTCACAGTGTCCTGGTGTTAGAGCAGAACAGAATAGAGTAAAATAGAATATTTCAGCTGGAAGGGACCTGCAACGATCATCTAATCCAACTGTCCGACCACTTCAGGGCTGACCAAAAGGTAAAGCATGTTATTAAGGGCATTGTCTAAATACCTCTTAAACACTGACAGGCTTGGGGCATCTACCACCACTCTAGAAAGCCCACTGCAATGTCTAACCACACTCTCAGTAAAGAATAGTTTACTCATGCCCAGCCTGAACCTCCCCGGCACAGCTCTGAACCATCCCCACAGGCCTTGTCAGTGGATCCCAGGGAGAAGAGCTCAGCACCTCCCTCCCCACTTACCCCCCTCAGGGAGCTGCAGGAGCCATGAGGTCGCCCCTCAGCCTCCTTTCTCCAAACCAGACAAATCCGGAGCCCTCAGCCGCTCCTCACAGGACATGCCTTCCCACCCTTTCACCAGCTTTGTTGCCCTCCTCTGGGCCCATTCAAGGACCTTCACATCCTTCTTAGACCACGGGGCCCAGAACTGCACACAGTGCTCAAGGTGAGGCCACACCAGCACTGAATACAGCAGGTTGATGACTCTTCTGGCCGGCTGGTTAAGCTGTTTGATGCCCCCCAGGATGCCGTTTGCCCTCCTGGCTGCCAGGGCAGCCAAGCTGTCAGCCAGCAAGCCCAGACCCTGCTCTGCAGGGCTGCTTTCCGGCCACTGCTCTCCCAGTTTATACTTCTGCCTGGCATTATTCCACCTCAAGTACAGAATCTGGCATTGGAACTTGTTAAAGTTCATCCCATTAATCATTGCCCCGTGCTCCAGTCTAGCTACATCCCTCTGCAAGGCATCTTGTCCTTCAAGAGTCAACAGCACCTCCCAGTTTGGTATCATGAGCAAAGTTGCTAATGGTGCATCCAACTCCTGTATCCAGATTATTGGTAAGTGTATTGAACAGGCCCTAAACACTACTGCTGACCAGTTACCAGCCAGATACAGCCCCAAAGGCAGTGGCATGCCTTTTCCTGGGCCTGTATACAGACAGATATTTAGCCCTGTTTGTCCACTATCATCTCAGTCAGAAGTGCTCAAAATCAGCGTAAAACAGCACGACAGCACAGGCTGAACCACCTTTACAAAATATTTACCTTCCAGCATAAAACCTCTTCAGGTGCTGTTTGACAATTTCAGCTGTGTAAATGTAGACACTCCATTACACATTAACTGACCAGTCTATGTAGTCTGAAAGGTAAAGCAGGCTGAAGTACCCTCAAAGATGCCACAGGGAAGCACCCCTTCCCTTCCCTCCCCTCCCCTCCCCAGCAGTTAGCCCTCCGGACAGCAGATTCACTTACTTCACAGGAACTATATAAACCTTAGGAAGCCTTCTTGTGTCCTATGTCTTTGCCTTTCAGGGAGCACCATGAAGGGCACAATTCACACTTTGAGAAATTAAAAGAAAAAAAAAAATCCGAGTTGGAAGGCCAAACCTGATTTTCAGAACCAGCATATTAACTAAGCACATAATATATATCCTTGTTTCAGAAGGAAATCTAAAACTTTTGATACACACCCTGCAGTGACACTGTGCAGTGACCTCACAGTTAAACTGCTCCAGTTCTTGCGGTTCTACAGCTGAATAAACTGTTTTCCCAAACGAACTGACTGACTGCCCCCACCACCATGCACTCTCGGTGGCTTCGCTCAGTTGTTCCTCAGGCTGTGTCCCTTGGAACCGGCTGTGTCCCACAAGGAGCAGCCCCAGCCTCTCCTCACAGAGGCTAGCCCTGCAGCCCACCCCTGCCATGCTCTGTATTAAAAACTGTCGTGACAGGCCAAGCCAGAAAAGTTAGCCTTTTAAAAGAGGGGTGACAGCAAGGCTAAGCAGAGTCACTGCTGTCAGCAGATGACTAGTGCAAACCCGTGGCCTGCCTCAGCGTGGATGTGGGGTCCTCCTGAGGACCCTGCTTGGTAGAGGGCTCGGAGGGGCCCCACAGCCACCTGTCAGGAGGCAGTGAGATGGTCTCTTCCGCATTTAAAGCCTGTTTCCTGGCTCTCTAGGAAGTAGTTGCCAATGAAAACTGTAGATATAAAGATTTTAATTTACTGGAACACCATGCTGACCTGTTTTAATATTTATATATTCTACAAATATATTTACTATTACCCAAACAGTGCTGCCAAAAGTGCTACCAGCAGTTTGAGAAACAAAAACTCATGATGCTCATTTTAACATCTTTCTCACAGTACATCCTGTTACTTACACTATTTTGATCATAATCTTCCAAACTTTAATGAACAACTGGAAATTTTAGTTGCAAGTGTGCCCTCTTCTGAAACAGGTTGTCCCAGACCTTGTATGAATTGCTGTCATGGACAGAGGACTTTTTTGGAGTAATGCACCATCCTATTTGCTACTCCTTTCAATATACAATACTAGAGATGTTAGCTTGCTGCCAGGTCTATCAACTTGAGATTTCTATTGAGCCAATGGCTAACCAAGAGACAACAAAAATTCATATAAATCTGCCTCTTTAGCAGACAGATGCAGGAATTCTGAATTGGGCCAGAGAATTTTCAGGTTTGTAGCCTAACGCAAACTTTGCAGAGGCGGCAGGAAACTGGAGAAGGAGCAAGAGTTATGGCCTGTGAAGTACAAGATCAAATACTGGAGGGAAATGTACATTTGTAAAGCATTAATGCTATATTTTCATGCTTTGTGTAGGAGTATACCATCATCCTGGTTAAACTTCCATGAAATACCATTTTCAATTTAGCTCCTGTAAATGGCCCATGTTTTCTAAGACTTCGCGCTTCTTGTGATGATACTCTGTAATGTGATGGCCACGGTGTGCAATTCTAACCCAGAAAAAGCACTTTGTAATACCTTGGCCTCTAAGTTAGCCATAATATTCTCTTCTAGATAACGCATCATACAGTCACCTTAATGTTAGAGTGCAAGATACAGTCATTCACAGCTAATGCCTGATTTCTGATGTTTGCTGAGTAGCCAGTGCAATTAATGTGTATTATAAATAGCATTCAAAATAATTAAATTTCACATAATAATAAAAGGACATCTATACAGAGTTGTATAAAGAGGAAGTAATTAAAACCATAGCATACTACCTACCTAAAGGTATATATTTAAGGTTTCCACGGCAACCTTAACTGCATTTCCTCCCTTGTATGATTTCAAAGGCTCAGCATTTCACACTGAATACTTTCACCAATTGAAGTATTATTTTGAAACCTGACATTTCTAGGGTTCTTAATACCAACCCAGTTCACACAGCAACATTATAAATTATTCAAAAGAAACTGTCCTAATACATAGCTCACAACAAAGGTGGAACCTGCCCCAAAGTGGTGTCATGTATTATGGATATGTAGCCTTTTCATAGATAAGGTACTGCTGGCAGCTTCCTTTTGGAACCTTGTTTCATCTCCTCTGTGACACTGGCTGAAAAACTATCTGGCCTGGAAAATGCCATATTAAAACTGAAAGTAAGAAGGAAGACTTCTGCAAATATAAAATGGGAAAAATTAGTTTATTTGAATTACAACTCATTAAAGAACATACACCAAGTGCACCTGGAAAAATGCTGGTTGTGAGCAAAAGCAACACTGGATTACTGCTGCATTAGCTCCAGTTGTTCCAATTTTGAACCTCTAACTTTTGCTTAGACCTGTAACTGACTTCAGCAATTGTGTATAGTTACACAGATATGCGTCCACTTCTTGGCTGCTTGCATTTTAAAAATGAAAGTCACTTTTACAGCTTACTAGTAACATAAAGGCTAGCAACCTGAGAGAGGGACCTGGGTTTTTAGAGCCAAAGTAGATAGGTCCGACTCTTTATAGGCTGCTTTACTTAAATGCTAAGTAAAAACTACGTTATTTAGTTATTCCTATTGCAAGGCCTCATAGAAAAGCCCTGAAGAAAACACATTTACACATATTGTCAAGTTTAAGGTAATCTTTAAAGTTGTTAACAAAAATGTTCCGATACCTTGAGTAAAAACTCTTCAACACTAATACATTTTGTTTCAGAATTTTTACGGTACATGAAAATTTCCTCATTCTGCCAAATGCATTTGAAATTTGGCAAACTTTACTATAGCTTCTGTGTAAGGAGACTTGTATTTTCAAGAGTAACCTAATAAGGCGCGGTACAAACAACTCATCTGGAAAAGATACAGGGATCATTCATATGTAGACATGCTTTGAGATCATCACAAAAAACCCCTGTAAATATGTATTTGCTATAAATCAGCACAATAGATTTGTAAAATCCATATTTTAAAATTGTAAGTTGGAATTCATAGATACAACATACATGTTTTCATAGTTAATTAACATTTTCATATCAATGCCTATGATACACTACTACATTTCATAATGTACTGTATATACATATAGTATAATATATAAAGCATATAAATATATATAAAATATATACAATTAGCATATTGTACTTAATAAGTACATCAACTGATCTTTCACTTAAAAAGCACTACAGAAAGCCTGTAAAGGCGTACATGGACATCACTGAACCTGGCTGAATGCTGAACATCAGAACTAGAATGCTGCAAAGTGGGGAAAAAAAATACTGCATTTGTTTAATTAAGAAAATTAACAATTTTTCCTTCAGTATTTACTTGCTAAAGTTTTGAATCTTGCTTTTAATGTGGTGGATATTTACATGGATACTTGCTAAACTTAAGCAATTGATTTGTGCATTTTTAAAATTGTTTCTTAATGTACATCTAATTATTAATATCTTGTATTGTTTTCCTGAGGAAAGCTACTTTTTGCCTGGTACATAAAATTTATTTTAGACCTAAGTCTCTGGTTTGGCTTCAATCCCAGTATATTCTGATTTCTAAACAAACTGCAAAACGTATCATATGCGTATCATGATTAAAAAGCTGCAGTCTTCACTGTGGATCCTGCACCGTATTAAATCACTGCTATAGTTCCATTTATTGCATTGGAGTTACATTTCTTATTTTAATATACTTGCCAGGTTTGGTCTCAGTATAAAATAAGAAAATGGCCTACTTAAAATGAAACACTGTACTGATACAACTTTCATCATTCCAGATCTGGTCCTGGAGACTAACAAATGATCATATATTACAGCTGGGTTTGAAACTGAAAAATGTTTCAAGTAAGCTAAGTAATTTCTCAGTAGGGAAAGGTTAAGTACATAAGTACATGTTTTTAAATGCTCTTAATCAGGTGCCACTTTTAAAAGCAGTAGTATCAAATGCTAGTAGTATCAAAGGCTGCTTGCTACAGTAAAGCACATTCTAAACATACACGTGTTTCAGTTCCCGTACGCTTTCTTTCGCTGGTGCCAAGAGACAGAGAAAAAAGCCTATAGGCTTTTTAAGTTTAGGCAAAAGTTCCACAGAGGGTTTTTTTCCTGCATTTTTTCTCCTTGAACTGTTGAACCTGGAGCTGCTCTGCAGCTCTGCAACCTTCCAGCACTATTCACCTTCATACAGCAACAACACCTGGAGCATTTCATCTCTAGAAGTTTCAGAAAATTGCAAATAGCACCAAATAGGAACCTTAATGTCACGTAATTGTTTCCATTCTATGAGAGAGGCTGCAGCTGTTTTACCAGAGACCTCTTTGGTAATGACTTCTGGAAACCACTCTCTTTTCTATGAGAACTAAGTATTGTTTGCAGAGGCTGAATTCCGCCTCTGCTTCTATTACAGACCACAGAGACTCCTAGGAACTGTCCTCACCTTTAATGTCCCCAGGCCCTTAACTGCTGCGATGGAGAGACGGGACGCTGCTTGATGCAAGCAAGCGTCGATTTATTGTACACAATCACGAGTTTATATATGTTTTCAGAAGCTGCGCGCTAGGCATTACTGACTAGGCAATCCCCGACTGGCGGTTAGCTACAAGCAAGGACACTTTAAGTGTTTACAGTCATCAATTAACAGCAAGGTGTTACCTCTCCTTGGCACCATCCATCCCCCAACTCCCCTATCCTCTCTCGGCATGACTCACCCTGTTAATTGTTACCTATTCACACTCCGCGTCCTCCCAGGGTTCCTGACCTATGAGCTCGAGCACACTCCCCTCAGCTAACTGATTGCCACCCATGGTCCTGATTTCCAGGCCCACTCCTGCACTTAACCACAAGTAAATCAAAACATGGCCCTTGTGATAAATTGTGAACTGTTTGTTCATCAAACTTTGGCAGAATAATGGAAATTTATGTGAAGTATGCAAGGTCAGCCACAAACATCCAGCTATGTAAACACGATATGCAGGAATGCTAAAGAGACTTTAGAAAGAGAGGGAGCTGGGGCCTGAAACTTGAGAAAGAGAGGGGTGGGGGACTCATGAAGACGAGGAGTCCGTGAAGTGAGGAAGACAAGGTGCCTTCATCCCCACGACCACCAGGAGGAAGGCAGCAAACGACCCCCTTAGCAACAAGCCGCGCAGACACAGAATGCACCACTAAAAAAGACACATATACTGGAAGACAAAGGGTATAAAACCAGTGACTTTTGGGAAGTGAGTGCATGCCGTTGGTGGAGCAGGAGACTCCCCGGCCGCTCAGCGCTGTTTTGCTTACTTGTCGCTTGCTTTAATAATTTTTTTTTTTTTTTATTTGGCCAGTCTCTGTCATTTAATTGGACAGGTAAACTATAACAGCCCTGACGGAAGTTTTTGAGGGCAGTTCAGCAACCAGACTGGCCCTAGGCAGGGCCTGGCCCTGGGCACTGCTTGTCCCCTAACCCTAGCACTGCCCATAGCTCACTACCCGCAGCCCAGACCTCCCCGGGGCAGCCCCTTGCCAGTCCCTGCGCCCACCGGCTTCATCTTTCTCTGAACTCAGACCCTAGCCTTACCCCAAGCCACAGGCTGAGCCTTACCCTAGGACCACAAATAATAAAAACAATAATAAAAAAAATTGCCAAAATAAAAAACTGTCAGGGGAAGTTACTTTCTGTCCAAAGATTACCTTTGTGGTTTCACTCCATATATGCCACTAGGGTTTGTCTCTCATAAACGTAATTCTAACCACAGCATAGGCTGATCCTTATACAAGGATCCCAAGCCACGGCCAAGGTGAAAAGTCCTGTGGGAAGGATTCACCTGGAGCCGAAACCCTCCGCTGCCAGTCCATTTGCAGCCCTACTTCATCCGGGCCCCTGCACTTTCTCTTCCATTAAGTCCACCAGGAGCAGCCAGGGCCGGACACCACGCGGCCCTGCCGGTGGGCTCTCCCTCAGGCCAGGAGCTCTTGGGGGAGCCAGCCTCAGCTCACCCAGTCCCTCTCAAAGACTGAAGCTTTAACAGCATGTGTGCACACAAACTCTTCGTTTCAGCTCCTAATTGACACCAAGAGTTCACTGATGGCAACTGTCCCTCCCCAGAGCAAGGAATCAAACCCTGATTTGGCTCTTACCTTCTCAACTCTCCATCTTTCAGGGCGCAAGCATCAGCCCATCCTTGACTTCAGATTCATCCTAGCACACTTACAATCTCTGGTGGCCAAAACCTAACTTATGTATTCAAATATTACCTTTTTCACACTTCAGAACAGTAGTTCAATTACAACTGGTCAGTAACTTTGAAAGCAAAATACCCGGGCTGTTATTCCCATCTTTTGGCCTCGGCCCGAACCGGCTGCGAGGAGCACTGTGAGCTGCCACCTCTGCCCTTGCTCCCGCGGCAGCACCGACCGGCCGCCAGGCCCTTGCCGGACAAACCCCCGGCGAACCACGGCAGCCGGGGCAGGGGGCTGCGCGGAGCTGTAACGGCGGACGCGGTGCAGCTGCCGCCCCAGCGTAAGGCGCCGGGCTGGCACCTCCCGGGAACAGCTGCGCCCGAACGGAGGGGCCGCCGCCACCGCACGGGGCCGCCGCCACCGCACGGCGCTGCCCGTGCCTCTCCGCACCCTTAGCACCTCACCGGGAAGCTACCCCAGCCGCCAGCCCGCCGGTGAGGTGGCAGCCCTATCCGGCGAGTAACGACCACCGGCCCCACGGCCCGCCGCGCCGCTAAGGGCGACGAGCCCCGCGGTGCGGCGGGGAAAAAGCGGTGCGAGAGGCGGGCGGAGCCGCCGTTTCCTGCCCGAGTCTCCTCATCCGGGTGAGAGGCCCTAGCCGGAAGGGCTTCCGGGTGTTGTGGGCCTCTGCTGCGGTGGCACGGGTGCGAGCCAGGGGCTTGGTCCGTGCTGCCTGCGGGCCCACGCCGCCTGTCCTCGCCCCCACCCTAAGTGAGTCTTGCGGTGCGGGGGTCCCCTTTTGCTACGGGGAGAGGTGCGGGGGGTTTGGGGCCCGAGGAACGGAGGGTGGCCCCGGCCGCCGCCTGCTAGGCCGCGGGGTGCTGAGGGCTGGCGGGGCGCCGCGGGAGCGGGTGTGCCGGGGCCTGGCTGCTGGGGCTTGGCTGCTGGGGCAGCCTGCCGGCGGGCACTGTGGGCTTCCCCCGAGGGTGCGCTCCTACCTGGAAAAAGTGCCCCATGGGACAAGCACACCTGAGTTGTAGTGGTTGCAAAACTCCTTTTGGAGACCTAGGCAATTTCTACCAAGGTAGTCCCTGCTGAGAGTCATGGTAAATGCCTTTGCAGCTGCAGTGAGACAGCAGTGTTGCTACATGGTTTGGTTCTGGTTTGGGGAAGGTAACGCCTTCGTTGCTTTTCTTTCTGGTGCCTGCAACTTCAAAGGCTAAAATGAACATGTTACTTTTGCAACTCGATCTTGAATTCTGACGCATGGTTCTGATCCTGATGAATTATATCCATAAACTGGTTATGTATACTGTGTGTGATGCTGAGAGTGCCCAGGCTGCTCAGAGGTGAACGAGATGTGTGTATTATATTGCCTGTCCATGCTAGAAATGGAAAAGTTCAGATGCACGCAAATATCATTCAGATTAAGTGCATCAGGTGGGTTTCGTGCCATGCAATTTGCATTTATTTCTTCAGCAGAATTGAAAGTAAACATCCCCAAAGTAACTTTCATTAATAGGTAATATTACCCTGCCCCACCCTCCCAAGAAAAAAAAAAAGAAAGAAGCCTGTGAGGGCATTAATCTTGTCAACTTTTTTTTGGCGCTAATACAGCAGTGGCTATGTAGGTAGTACTTGGACTTGGCTAGTGTGGGCTGTTGTCACAGGGAGTAAGGAATGAAGACAGACCAAATAAATTCCCTGGTATTTATTTGCCTGTGTTCCATGCTAATGCTGCATGCAGTGACAGTTGGAGCTGTCTGAGGAGGTTAAAACATGACAACAGTCCATAGTGCTAGGAGAGAGCACTTCAAAGGAGATATCATGGCTGTGGTAACAGTGAGACCTTACTACAGTAAAGTTAGGAATAACCAATTTTATTTCAGTGCATGAGAGAATGCCTATTAATATAACTGTTTATACAAATTTTTTTGTGTGTGTGTATATATATTTAGTTTGGTAATTGAGACAACCCAAAAGTGATACTTAAATTTTTATTCCAAATAGAGATTGCTGCGTGGTGATAGGATTTCCATGCCAAGGTGTGGGCCTATCAGCACTTTTTCCAATTGTATTACTGTAGTATTGGGTTGGTAAAAGGATTTTTGTGTAATAGTTGGAGAAATACTGCCATTGTTCTTATGGCTTCTAAATGTTCCAGTAAAAAGTTGCTTGAAAAAACGTCATCTTCTTGTATTTGAATCCCTGTATTGCACTAATTGGATAACTATTGTTATGCAGAGTATTGAGATCAGTCATGTACAACTGTGTTTATCAGTGACACATCTTTGGTTGCAAAGTTCCTGCTTAAGACAATAAAAAACAAATGAAGAAACCTGAAAATAATGTCAGGTTTTCACTGCAGCAAAGAGATATGTCCAGCACTGATACCTTGTGTTTAAAATCTTCTGATACATTTTTTCCAGTGTAAAAATGAACTTTTGTTTTCAGCATGTAAGTTGAGCTTAAGGTAAAATACTAATGATTTGCAAAGTGGTTGCAGTGCACAGTTCAGCCTGTTGCAGAGACAAAGGTTTTCTTTTTCATCCAACGTTTCTGCTAATGTGTAATGCATATAATGATACAAGACCAAATAGCAGTCAGTTGTGCCAGAATAAATTTCAAATTTAGGAGATGGTAAACCTACCTTTTTCTATCATGGATTCCATTCAGCAAGCACAAACATTAAAATTACACTATATATATGACATTTTTAAAGCATGATAGTTGACTTTCCAATTGTTGTCATTATTTGACTGCTTCTTTGCATATCATATCTTGAAAAAAATTAATTTTACTTATAGTTCATGATCAGCTGCATCTTCATGTTTTTATGATGTAGTCAAGTGTTTCTTCACACATATTGTGAACCTCATTGTGGAATGTTTGAAATAAGAAACATATTCCACTATAATATGTTACTTTTCCTTCAGATAAAAACTATGTCCTGTGTCGTGTAATTTTTCTAAAATTAAACTTAAAATGGAGGGGACCAAATAAAAATACACTTTTAAACATAAATAAAGGAAGTAATAGTTGTGAAACTGAGGAGAATATACTATTTTTATTTGGTGTCTTCTCCTGAAAAGAGATAAAGCTAGCCCACAATCACAATTCTTTTAAGGAATTTCTGGAAATACGTTTTAGATTATTTGAATTTTTAACCAAGAGTTTAAAATGTAACTAGGATTTCTTGTTGCCTAATTTTGACTTCTTTTTTGTTTTTTAAATGTAGGTGAAAGGATACATGTTCACTTCAAGTACAAAGGAGGATGTTTCCAAAATCCCATGATTTGAGTCATCCACAGTTCCTTTCAAAATATCAACAGCAGAGTGATTTCTTCAATAAGCTTTGTCTAAGTATACCACCTTTTCTCTTTCAGCAGCAAGTTACTGATGCTCAGTTTAATTTTCAGAACACAGAGTAAGTACAGTAAGATTTGATAGTGGGGATTGGGTTGTAAAAGAGAGTTAACAGTTTCTTAAAAGAAATATTTCTGTTCATGGAGGATGTGTTTCACTGTTTTTAACATTAAACTGCGTTAAACTTTAAAAAAAAAAATAGGAAGGGGTTGTGTAAAAACAGAGCTGTAACATTTCTGTTGGTGACCTGCAGTTTTAATGTTCTCCTGCATTGTGCATAATGAATGAGATGCCATTGCACTGACTAGAGGTGGTAATCCACAGTTCAGTTTTAAAGATCTTAATTTGTATTTGTTTACTGAGGATAACAGGGAGGACATGAGAAGGGGAAGAAACATTTATTCTTGGGGCTAGATTTGAAGACACTGAAGTGTTCTTTAGGCTCTTTAAATTTAATAGTACCTAAAGTTAATTTGTTTACTGACCTCTTCTTACACATGTGCTATGAAGAATGACCATCTTCTGTTTCATTAATGAAAAATATATTACATACTGAGATACCTTTTCATTTTGAATAGAAAAGACAGATGTATTTCTTCTAAGAAAAAAATGTCAGGACTAGCTGAGTTTAATATTCACTTTAAGAAAAACCACTAAACCATAAAAAGCATCTTGGTTATCATATGAGTAACAGTTATGGACTGTGGTCTCTCCAGGGCTCTCTTCAGTGGGAATCTTCCAACTACTCCACCTGTTACACTGCAGCCAATGACTTGCAGAAATAGCAGTCCAGGACATATGTCTGATGCCCCCATGTCATTCCGAGCAAGAAAGTAAGTTCTTTGTGTGTATGTGATTAATTCTGCTTTTAATGTACCTGTGGTGAAGCTTGTCTTAATACCAATTTCATGTGCAACTTGATTACGTTAGCAGTTGCAGTACTGAATAAAATGTTTTTTGATGAAACAGGCCATGTCATGGCTTTTTAAAGCATTCGTGTACCTGCTTTTGAGAACTGTAGTACTCATAAGTGACTTAGTATGTGTATTTTTTCTCTTCAAACAGTTGTAGCCTTACAGAACTGTGATTTACATGTTTTATTTTAATACTGTAATAGAATGATCAAATCATTTAGGTTGGAAAAGACCTTTAAGATCATCAAGTCCAACTGTTAACCCAGGACTGCCAAGTCCATCACTAAACCATGCCACTAAGTACCACATCTACATGTTTTTTAAATATCTCCAGGGATGCTGGTTCCACCACCTCCCTGGGCAGCCTGTTCCAATGCTTCAGCACCCTTGCAGTGAAGAATTTTTTCCTAATACCCAAACTAAACCTCCCCAGTGTAACTTGAGGCTGTTTTCTCTCATCCTGTCACTTGTTGTCTGGGAGAAGAGACCCACCCCCATCTGCCTCCAGCCTCTTCTCGAGAGAGGCAGCTGTAGAGAGCAGTAAGGTCCCCCCTGAGCCTCCTCCTCACCAGACTAAACCACCCCAGTTCCCTCAGCCGCTTCTTATAAGACTTGTTTTCTAGACCCTTCCCCAGCCCCGTTGCCCTTCTCTGGACACGCTGCAGCACCTCTACGTCCCTCTTGAAGTGAGGGGCCCAAACCTGAACACAGTATTTGTGTTCAGTTTCATTCATAGGTCATAGGCTGTGTGTGCTTGCCTGCAAAAGGGTTTGTGTCAATATAATTGAGTGTTCTTTTCCTGTTAGTTTGTCAAGAGTAAGACTGTACCCTCACTCTTTTATGGAAATTGTAATGTTTTTCTGGTGACACACTAGACATTTCTCCTGATTTTCTTAATTACGTGATCCTTTATTTTTCAAACACAAAGTGCTAAATTCAGGCATACGTAAGTTCTTTGAATTTTATTCAAACATAGTTTTTCTACTTTTCAAAAAACCTAAACTTACTTGAATTTACATAACTTCCTTTGTTACTTTAGTTACAACAGAAGGAGGAATTTCAGATGAATGTGTGGTTTTATTTTCTTTTAGCATTCTAGAAAAAGTCACTTCTTAGCAGTTCAAAAATAGTAGTTGATATGTGTTTGTAATAATTCTGTGAATTGGCTGATGGGGAGGAAGCTTTATGTAATCTGTCTTCAAAACTATTTCCTGTATGCTGTTTCTCTTCCAGATTTAACAGATCATAAAATACATAGAATTAAGTATATGGTGTTAAGCTTTAATTGAGCTTATAACTGTCACATGAACTAAAGTTCCTGGTTTCGTGCTACATGCATGTTTTCCCCTTGACCAGTCTGGTTTATGGAAAGCTATGCTATGTTAGGAAGTTTGCAGTCAACTAGTTGATCCTTAGATCTTGAGTTGACTCTTCTTAAGGTATATTTGCTGAACATAATTTTATGCAAGTTCTCAGTCAAAATACGCTGAAACAGTGTTGTGCTTTGATTTAATGTTACGTTATGAGTTCCTTTAAGATTGCAGGAAGGTAATGTTATTAGAACCTCTTTCAGACTGGAAAACTGAAACGATGGCTTGAGGTCTCTTCAGTTAAATTTTTGTTATTAGTAATACTGTCTGTTCAGGTCCCCAAACTACTTTGATTCCAGCTTTTCTGACTACAAGAAATTACTATGGTTTTACTAATATTTCATTTGTTGACACACATGAACATTTGATTACATGCTCTTTAATTAGAAGAATGTATGATTACCCCCATACTGGTTAACTTTATGCAATACTTGACCTATAAACAAAGCATGAATATTCTTTGCTGTGGATGGGCCACAGTATTCGGCCACTGATCAGCTTTTCAGCTTTTTCTTAATGAATAGTTAAGACGCCAAAGTGTAATACCAGTGTATCTCTTCAAATATATTTGAGTTCCTGTGACAAACAACGTAATGAAGATATACAGACCAGTGTTTGAAACTGAGACTTCAGGTTTATGACGCGTCTAGCTTAATATCATTGTTAGTTCTATTTGCCAAATGTAGTGTTTCTTTCTTGCCTAGATTACATGGTTTACTGTCTGTATAATCTAAGACACTGGCAAATGCTACATTGAATTGCTATTGTGATGTTTCTTTTTCTCTCCTCCCAACTGCTGAATTCATTAATCACTGGGTATTCAGAACTCCACAAAACTTCTCACTGCACTTACGTGAATTTAAAAGAAAAGTACCTTTACATAGTCTGTGTATCTTTTTTTTTTTTAAAAAAAAAAAAAAGTATGTTGTCCCTGAACTACTGTGATAACTTTTCAAGGTGTCCTTGCTTAGCTGAACTTGCCATTTAGGTTTAAACTGGTTAGTACAGACACTCTTGTAAAGTAGTTGCATCAATTCACTTCACGGGTAGCTGCACTTTTACAGTTGTACATTCTCTTTTCCCATTCCAGGTGTATTTCACCTAATATCTAGGATGGACACCTTTTGTTCAGTAGAATACTTGCTTTTAGTGAAATAGTCACATAATTAAGCATTGATATTTGTACTTTATAGCAACTTTCTTCTGATCGTAGACTGGAGCTTGCAAACTAGAGGGATTTCTTTCTTTCTCTCTCTCTCTCTCTCTCTCTAGGAGACTAAGTGTAGAAAGTGCTCCGCATGATGCCAAACGGCAGCGGTTTCATTCACAACGTCCTCAAACAACTGTAGTTAACCAAGCAGTGCCTTTACCAGGAGGATGTAGATACTTCTTTCCAGGATCAATTCCATCTCCACTGTTCAATACACGTAACGTACAAGATTTAGGTGGATGTGCCAGTCTATTGCAAGATACTATATTTCCAGATCTTACAGAAACCACGCTCCCTGCGGCCAAAGATAAGGTAATATCTTTCTATGCCTGTGCTTTACATCTGTCTTCTGAGTAGGCAGCATGCAAGTGGTTCTGTGGGAGACCACAAAAATTTCTGCAAGGTTCTTAAATATGTCATAGCATCTCTATTGCTGAGCTGTCATTAGAAGGTATTTCAATAAATGTAGCTGCCACTGTGGTCCTTTATAGTCTCCTTGTGTGTGTTTGGGTTTGGAGCATTTCTGGGGAGTAGGGGTGGTGTTTGCTTATGTTGTTTGGTTTCCATACTAATGTCAGGAAAATTGCCTGCTCCAGGAAGCAGAAATTGGAGGGATGGTGCATTTGTCACATGTCTGGGGGTAGGGAGAGTCTTGATGAAAGAAAACCCGCCCTAGTAATGGCAGAGAAGCCCATTCTGAAAAAATAGTGTTGGACCTGTAAAGACGTTCTCTGCCTGTCTCCAGAAAAAGATAAAAAGTTACTGTCCTAGCTGTTCTACACACAGAAGAGGATGCCTTTTTTAGGTGGGCAGTGCAGTTGGAACTCAGGTTTTTTTCTTTCTTTAGTTAGATGAAAAGCATGTGGCTAATCAGTCCTCATACTTGATCTGCACCAGTGTGAACGGGTTTTTTAGTATCAATATGCCTGTTGATTATAGCATATAACAGTGTTGTGAAAGAGAAGCAGTTAGTGCCTCCTTCCACCAAAGGTCTGACTACTTCTTTAATAGTTTCTGTGGGATAAAAAAGCTAACAAATAAGTTTTAATATTTATTTTTCTCCCTATTATTGGTAGGCAAACTGTTGATGTTAAAGTCAGCAGAAGATATCTCTGGTCTTTCCCTGCTTATTCCCTGAAAGGCTGCAGATACTGATGAGGCAAAAATTATTTCCTGTGGATAGATACTTTATAACAGATAGAACAATTTAAATATAAAAACCTTGCAGAAATTTCTTCCAGGGAGTTGTTCAATATGAATTCAAGTGCACTAAAACCCTAGACAATGGAATAGGTCATAAAAAATTATGCTGGGTATTTTTTTTTTTAATGCAGTCTTCTGTGTTTCATGTAATTGCATCTCTGGCAGGAATGAATGTTCACTTTTCTCTGTCTTTGCTTTTTGAATGTGTGTGTCAAGTTAAGTCAGCAGGTTTTGGACTTGTTTCAAGTGTATCAGCAAAAGAACTGTGATTTGAACAGAAAAGAGCTCTGCAGAATAGAACTCCAGAGAGAAATTCAGCACATTTTTCCACGTATGTTTTGCATTTGATTACTTAATATCAGTTTCAATGTTTTTCAGGTTTGCGGTTCTTCCTTCCTTTTAAACCATGATATGTCACATGAATTTTTATTCTGTGATTCTTCTGTTACAGGGAGCAGACTCTTTTTGGTTGGGTCCTCACTGAACGGGTTTGGCACTCGTAGCAGTGATGGTGACTTGTGTCTGGTCATTAAAGAAGAACCAGTAAGTAATGAACATACATAGTTGAAACAAAGTCTGTTTTTATAAAGTATGGGCTTTTATAAATCTAGATTCTAAACAGAGAAACTAATTGTCAAATTCTTTTGATAACGTATTTTTGCACTCGTAATAGCTATGAACTATGTGGCCAGTAACGTCACAAATATGAATTTAACCCAATGAAACATTAAAAAAATAAGTGTTACCTGCACTCCATAAGTGAAAAATGCCCAGCAAAACAGAGAAGCAAATTCCCTAGAATCATCAAGAAAATTATTTAGAAAACTCTTAACTCATTTTAGATGCAGGAACAACTTTTAATAAGTACAATTATTTTTTTTACTTAATGATTTAACTTTTTAGCAACTAATTTTTGTGAGCAGGAATAAGAAGGAATTTGATCTGCAAAATATCTTTATTTTTGGTAAAAGAAAATACTTGAGTAGGACTTAAGTTGAGAGAAAAGATGTAATAAAAAGACCTAAATAGAGCATAATTTTGAAAGAATTGAAACATCATCGAAAAGGAAGAAAAGGACATTTTTGTGTAGGTGGGACTAGGTTCTTATCAAGTTCTATGATTTTTGAATGTCTGATAGTTACTTTTTATATTGAATATGAATTGTTCTGTCTGACATTTGCCGCACTAAATGTGTATGTAGGCAGTGGAATTTGTTAGTATACAAGTTCATGTTTTATTCTGAGAATTAGTTTTATTTGAAAAGTAAAGCATGCTTACTGGAAATATCTAAATGAGATATACCAACCTGTTTCTTTAATTTTAATACCATATTTCAGGTAAATCAGAAGACTGAAGCAAGGCAAATACTCAACTTAGTCAAAAACCTCTTCAGTACTAAACTTTGTAAGTTTCCGGCTGCAGTGAGGTGGTAAGATTATGGGCAGTTCTGGTAGAAGTATTGATGCAAAACTGTAACTGCATCTTGACTAGCTTCTAATACAGTTTGTTTGGAGAAAAATGATAATATTTGGTAATATTACTTATCTTGGTGCTGATGGATAGTTATTAGAAAAGCATAAAGGTTGCCTTGTAAAATAGGGGACTTGAAGAACAGGTAGCATCTAAAATGACTTTTGAATCGTGGACCACAATTTGAGCAGCGGGTGTGAAAGTAGATTTCTGTTTGGGAAACCTGTTACTGAATTCTTACTACTTTACTAGATTGCAGTGCCTTCCTGGGGACAATACTTTTGTAAAATAAGGTGTTACTCACAGTACACAGTGTAGAAATGTTTTGGGTTTTTTTGGGGGGTGTGTGGGGAGGGGCTTGGTACCAGTGAAATAATTGGGTGCCTAGTCAAAAAATTATAACATGTCGACAGTACCAAGACATACAGGAGAAACATGTCAATTCATAGTTCTTACAAGTTGTTTTTCAGAATCCCTTCAGATGAAGAATTCACATGGGCAGTTCTTGACTTAAACGTGAAAGCCTCCTACTTCAAAGAGGCTTTTGTACCATCCTTTGAATTATAAAAAAACCTTGTCATTTATTGATACCAGTGACTGTGTCCCCCTGCTTCTCAGATTTCTCATCATAATCTTTGATGCCATTCCTTATATTGCTGCTCTGAACAATCCTGCAATGGTAAAAGGAACAAACCATGAATTTAAATGCAGACTTTAAAATTTCTTCACTGGCAGGTGTGCATACCCAGATTTCAACAGCTCACTTGGAGAGACTTAATAGATCCATCACAGAATAAGCATCTGATATTTAATGGCTTATTACTGTTGCACATGGGTGTTTTCGTAAGGAGTCCAGAACTTAGTCTGGGTTTGCCAAGGCTGCAAGTCATTCTAGTGCTTCCTGAGAAGCACAGTGATAGAACAGGTGTGTTTTCAGGGGTCAGAAAGGGAGCACCTGAATAAACCTTTTTCAAGAGGTTGTGTTCTATGACAGAGCTTTAGACAAAATCAATGTCTAAACATCAAACATCAAAAAAAAATGTTTGTTTGCCAGACAATATGAGTATCAGCTAATAATGGTCATGTGCAAGTGATCCCTGAAAGTTTTTTGGGCCGTTGTGCATTTTTGATGCTTTGCTAATTCTCTGTATCTTGCAAGTGCCTTTGGTCAGCTTCATTTAATTAAAAATGTTCTTTGGAAGGTGAGGCAGGACAAAACACTGCTGATACTACTGCTCTTGTCATACTGTCTCCATTATGGTATAGACCGCTTTGATCATCTCTTCATGACCTTAGTGATGTTAACATCATGAAGCATGAATTCCTGTACCTAGCCATCTGTCCTTGTGTTTTTGTATAGATGTTCTGTGGATAGAACAGATAAACAAAAGTTCTTTGAAAATGTTCATGACTGAAAATGAAAAGACTTTGCTATATGGATCCTTCCATTTGGGTTTAGTTTATTTACAAACTGTAGCTCAACTATGCTAAGGTTCAGTAATTCTGAAACAAGGGTTGTTGCCCAGTTATTTTAATTAAAGCTCACGTAAGTAAATACAGTTGCTGTCATCCATAATTTCAAAACAGCCTGTGGGTTGTTTTTGGTTGGGGACAGGGAGGGAGTTCCAGCAGGCTAGATTTCAGAAGCTAAGTCCTTCATACACTTTTTCTTCACCTCTGGAGAAGTCTTAGCAGTATGCATTTAAGTGGTGTCCTGTTGGTGCTCCTGTGTGTTTGTGGATTCAGGTTTATGTGCTTAGAAATGGCTGTTCGTTGTCAGCTCTAGATTGGCTACGAAGTTCTTTTTTAACAGAACTTGCACATAACTTAATGCAGTTTTTTAAGTTAATTCCTACCTTCTACTGTTTTCAGAAGTGAACTGCCACTTAATCATCAAGCGTGGGATCTACAAGTACATACATGTAAAGAAAAAGCCTACAGAAACTGTAATTCTTTTGAGATGTTACTTCAGCTTGAACCAGAGTTCTAGATTTGCAACTTTTAAAAGGTTAGCAGTACATGTATGCTGCTGCTGTGCACAAGCAACTGTAAGATTTGTCTGTACCAAACTTCTTTATTAGTTGCAACTTAATTCCAACAGTATTCTGAATTTTACTGCATGGGCTTTTTAGCCACTTAAAAGGTATAAAGCTTCTTCTGATCATTATTTTTAAGTTTTTGCTGTCCCATTAATATGTATGATGCTATCCTGTACTCTTAAGGTAATCACAGAATGGTCAGGGTTGGAAAGGACCACTGGAGATCATCTAGTCCAACCCACTGCTAAAGCAGGTTCTTCTAGAGCAAGTTGCACAGACTTGCATCCAGGCAGATTTTGAATGTCTCCAGAGAAGGATACTCTGCAACCTCTCTGGGCAGCCTGTTACAGTGCTCGCTCACCCTCACAGTAAAGAAGTTCTTCCTTATATTGAGACGGAACTTCCTCTATTGCAGTTCGTACCCGTTACCCCTTGTCCTGTTGCTGGGCGCTACTGAAAAGAGCCTGGCCCCAGCCTTTTGACACTCACCTTTAAGATATTTGTAGACAGTGGTAAGATCTGCTCTCAGTCTTCTCCAGGCTAAGCAGGCCCAGCTCCCTCAGCCTTTCCTCAGAAGTGAGATGCTCCATCCCCATCACCATCTTTGTGGCCCTCGCTGGACCCTCTCCAGTAGTTGTTCCCTGTCTCTCTTGAACTGGGAAGCTCACCACTGGCTCTAGCACTCCAGATGCAGCCTCACCAGAGCAGAGCAGAGGGGGAGGATCACCTCCCCGGACCTGCTGGCCATGCTCCTCCTGATCCCCCCAGGATCCCACTGGCCACCTTGGCCACCAGGGCACACTGCTGGCTCATGGGCACCTTGCTGTGCTCCAGCACTCCCAGGCCCTTCTCCGCAGAGCTGCCTTCCAGCAGGTCAGCCCCAGCCTGTGCGGGTGCGTGGGGTTGTCCCTCCCCAGGTGCAGGACCCTACACTTGCCTCTGCTGAACTTCATCAGGTTCCTCTCTGCCCAGCTCTCCAGCCTGTCCAGGTCTCACTGAACGGCAGTGCAGCCTGCTGGGGTATCAGCCCCTGCTCCCAGCTCTGTATCATCAGCAACTTGCTGAGGGGACACTGTCCCTTCATCTGTGTCATTTATGAGTAAGTTGACCAGGACTGGTCCCAGTACTGACCCAGGGGCACACCGCTGGCTACAGGCCTCCGGCCAGACTGTGCTGCTGATCACAACCCCCTGGGCTCTGCCATCCATCCAGTTCTCAATCCACTTCACTGCCTGCTCATCTAACTTACTGAGCTTACCCATGAGGATGTTATGGGAGACAGTGTAAAAAGCTGTGCTGAGGTCAAGGTAGACAACACCCACTGCCCTTGCCTACCCAGCCCAGTCATTCCATCATAGAAGGCTATTAGGTTGGACAGGCACAGTTTCCTTTTGGTGAACCCACACTGACTGTTCCTGATGACCTTCTTTTCCTACACGTGCTTTGAGATGGCCTCCAGCGTGAGCTGTTCCCATCACCTTTCGAGGGATGGGGGTGAGGCTGACTGACCTGTAGTTTCCTGGGTCCTCCATCTCGCCCTTCTTGAAGACAGGAGCGACACTGGCTTTCCCCCAGCCCTCAGGTACCTCTCCTGTCTTCCATGACCTTTCAAAGATGATGGAGAGGGGCTTGGCATTAACATCTGCCAGCTCCCTTAGTGCTCAGGGGTGCATCCCATGGGGGCCCATGGATCTGTGGGTGTCAGGTTTGCTTAAGTGATCTCTGACATAGTCCTTTGACCAAGGGGAAGTCTTTCTTTCTCCGACTCCTTCTCCTGCCTCCAGGGTCTGGGATTCCTGAGGGCTGGCCTTGGCAGTGAAGACTGAAGCAAAGAAGACATTCAGTAACTGCCTTCTGTCTGTCCTTTGTCACCAGGGAACCCACCTCATTCAGCAGCGGGCGCATATTTTCCCTAGTCATCCTTTTCCTGCTGATGTGCTTGAAGAAGCCCTTCTTGTTGTCCTTGCTCTGCGCCACTCCCCCACCCCACCACCCCAATTTAATTCCAAATGGACCTTAGCCTTCCTCATTGCCTCCCTGCATGTTCCGACCACATTCCCTATATTCTTCCCAATCTTCTAAAATCTCAGAGCAGAGACTCTTCTATATTGTCATTCTGCATCTAGAGTACTGACTGAAATGAAGGTGTTCTTTTATTTTTGAACAGTCTAGTAAAGTAGGAAAAAGCTTCTGATACTTACTGGTTTTGTGTGACGTGTTAGTCTTAAAGGTATGTATTGGGTTTCTCCTGAAGTAGAGACCTGTAAGGTTAGCAGTATTGAAGAGAGTATAATTCAAACCACTGAGAGTAAACATCAAACTAATTACTTTCTTCAGATTTATTTAGGCAAGATTCATTTGAAAAACAGCTTAGCAGTACTTGGTTGACTGGTCTTTCCTATCTGACTAAATAACAAAAAGCTCATTTTCTCTTAGTTACACAAAGAGATGAAGTAGTGTTGAGACTAGGATATTGGAGTGGAATTTGCTAAATGGTTTGTCTAGTGGGGAATGTGCAACACCTAGGACAGGCAAGGGAACGCAACTTAAATGAAGGATCTTGGGGGATGATGCTGGTGGGTGAGTGAATGCCTATCAACCATGAATTCATCCTGTGCCAGGCGGTACGCTCCTAGAATCTTCAGGACTCTGGATTCAAACATTGGTGTCAGCTAGTTTCTCTTTCTATAATATAACCCTATCGATGAGAGCAGTCTACTTGTGCAGGGTGCTAAAGATCTTTTTGTCATATACCATGCTTGGGATTAATATTTTGTACAATTGCTTAGTCTTATATAGTAAAAGAAAAGAGAGACTAAAGTTGCTTAATCTGAAATTCTGCATGAGTAGGTTATTTAGGAAACACTGCTTAGTCCTCTTTGAAGGGGTTATGTTCTTTTTTACTATAGCTGAAGTGGCAGTGTTTCTTTTTTCATAGATGTGCCCAAAACTGTGGAGCAGCTATGTGGAATTTTTTATGTGTATTTTGGTGTAGGCCCTCTGGTCATAGCTTCAAGGTCAGATAGTCAGCCTAGTAAGGCAGTTACTCAAACTGCATGTATTTCAGAATTCCAGATCCTATGTTTGTCATACATAACAAGGGAAGAAACAGGTAATCTAATGTACAATAGAGATTCTGCGAAGTGTTATTGGTATGAGCCAAGAAAAAGGGTACTAGCAGCAAGTTACTGTCTTCTAACATTGTCTTTACTTTGTTTCACCGTGGGAAACAGATTGGAAATATGTTTTGTGATACTTTTTTTAAAATTATTTCTTAGCCAACTAATTTGGCACAAGCATCCATCAAGTGTTGGGAGGCATTTTCAGACAAAGATGTGTTTGGAAGTGGATTGCCACTAGAACGAGCTCAATTGACTACTGAAGGGCACTTGAGAAAGGTCATAGTGAGGAAAGTTGAATTGCTGTGGTATGCAGATAGATACACACTGTTGTCTACCATGTGCTAATGTGTTGGGTATCTTTGTCTTAAATTTGGTAGTGAAAGGAAAGGAGGCAGGGAGCTGTACACGCTTTATAGCTCCATTTTAAGAATGTTATGGGAAGTTGAAGGAGGGGTGATTAGATGTGTCTGCAGGTGCACCTAGAAAGAGGAGACATTAGTTATATTAGACTGTACGCTCAATAAACATGGAGTTGTTAAGATTCTTCCTTTAACATTAGGAAGTTAGTAAGATTATCTCTGGTTTTGAGTGTCAGTCTGTGTGTTGCTTAAGATAATACAACGCATCGTGCCAGTCTGTGTGTTGCTTAAGATAATACAATGCATTAAAATCCAGATAAAGGATTACCTTGTGTCAAATATAGGCATACATAGACATAGGCCCGTATCTACCATCAAGCATAGCCATAAAACACTTCCAGGAAGTCTCAGAATAAAAAGTAAAATTTGTTTTAGTTTAATACTGCACAGTAAGTTTTACCAAACCTGAAGTTGTCATCTAGACACAATGGGGATGATACTGTGTAACCATGGTTGCTATCCAAACTGATAGAAATGCCTCTTAATTACACTACCCCCCCCCCACCCCCCCAGAAAAAAAAAAGTGAAAATCAGCTTTTATTTAAGGTTATTTTTCATCAGTGTTACTTCTAGCTTTGTCATTTTATGCTAATTAGAGGTTAATTTATAGAAACAAGGGGAGTGTATCATGTTAGATATGGACCTAGACTGTGCAACAAATCTTGTGGTCCTAGATCAAGCAACAGAAGAAATCACTGAAATCATGCCTTTTGCCCAAATTTAAATTGTGTAACCTACGGGCTTTGCTTTTATTTGTCTTTTCCATTACTTTCTGGGGCACATTAAACATTCAGGGTTATGGACAACTATGAAATATAGCCCGAGGTACCATCAAGAATAAGGAAACAGCAGATAATGACTGATGCAACAGCGTTGGGGAGCTGAGTTGCAAAGGTGCGTTAGGTGGCAGTGTACGAGTCTGGCAGAGTTCAGTATGTTTGGGTTTGGATGGTCTGGCATTGAGCCTGTGTGTCTGTACTGTGTGGATAATCATCTGAGGTGCGATCCTGTGATTGTATACTTGTTGCATGTCCTAGCACCATTAAAGCAAAAGGCAGTTAAAGCTTATTCCATCTTTGCTGGAAAGTGTGTTCCTTTTTTCAGTAAAAATTCAATAGGAAACATGTTTCTTGGTATGTACTTTATCAGTCAAATATTTTTTCAAGGAAGCGTTAAGCATAATTGGTGCATAATGAATACATAGTTATGTTATTTTTTATCAATAAAATACATGATCTGTACTATTAAGCAAACTAGACACAATTAAAAAGCTTATCATATGCCTGTTGCTACAATGTAGCACTTGGCTTAAGTGTCTGGCCATCCTGGATAGATGTGTTCTTGCTCCCTTCTTTTTGAATCTTAAGTATCAGGATTTCTATTACAAGTGCTGCTTAGTGAAAACATTGTAGAACTGCATTCCTTATGTTCCAATTTATTGAATATACTTCTCACACAAAAATCATGCACTAATGTTTTTTTCTAATGTTTACTGCAGGGTGGGTTTTTTTTCACACGCTTTACTAGGTTGTATTTTTGCAGTTGCTGAGGGTTACTTAGTTTAGCACAACCCTTCTGAGAATATTTATGCTAAATTTAATAAGCTACTATTTGCTATGAATCACTCAATATGACTTCTTTAGGATCTTTCTTCAAGATCAGCATCTTACATGAAACTTAATTGCATAATTTTCTCCCTTCCAGCAAGCTACATTGAGCGACCTCAGCTGATTCGAGCAAAAGTGCCGATAGTGAAGTTCAGGGATAAAGTCAGGCAAGTATTCATTTCAACATCATTTTTTAGACTGGCACAGGAAAATACTCTATATAGGTACTGTCCGTATGCATAGTCCCACTGAAGTCATGCTTTGTTTATTTGTGTTGTACTATACTATTACAAATTTGTATGACTAGTGTGCAGTGGCAGTCAGCTTAGTTCCTTGATGGCCTGAAACACCTCATGTGGTTGAGATGCTGTTTAGTTTCTTTGATGTGAATTAGTAGCAGTACATCACATATTTCTGTGGGTTATTTGTAAATAGCAGACTGCAGTTGATAAACCGTTCATGACAGAAGAACAAAGGTGGGAGGAAAACTGTTGTGAAACATAATTTTGCTGGCTGTGCAAATATAACTATTGAGCTATTTAAAGACTAACTCACAGCATTTACACTATACAAACAACATTAAAACAAACTTTAGTTTCTTGTGATGACATTATTTTCTTGATTCAGAAGTTTTTGTTCATTTTAGAAGAATATATTCTGTCTTCTAGAAAGGTATTCTTTTTAAGGTAGTGGTATTGCATGTTCTGTTTATAGGTTTAGGTACTAATTTTGTGGCCTCTTTTTTAGAATGGGGAAGTAATTGGAGAGAAGTGCATGTGTTGTATGTTGTTCTGTCTTCATCATGAAGACATGAAAATGAGTAATCAAGAGGAATGTACTAGGACAGAGAGTAGTGCAGCTCTTACTGTGTGTGATAAAAGTATCTGACAGAGGAGAACATTGTGTAAAGCACTCTGATAGGGAGTCTGAGTACAATGTTAAAACCTTCCGGTATCTATGGGCTTAGATTTTGTAAGACTTACATGTATCATCTTCATGTAATAATGTGATTTGACTGTTCTTTATTTTAGAACTTTGAACAACTGTCTTGTATCTAACTATATTACCCTGCCTATAAGCTTCTAAAATTTTGCAACTCAGGCTCTGTATTTAAAAACAAATAAGCCAATTTCTCTGGCCTCTCTTCATAAAAGTGTATCACAATATGCTTTTATCACAGTGTACTTTTATCGGGGCAGAAATCCTGCTGTGATAAAACTGAATCTGTCGTGTTTACAGTTTGAACTAACAAATACTAATTTAAGCTTTTCTTGCATCTGAGATTATGTAACATTTGCTTTACACCAAATCCTGTATTTACTTCTGTATACTTGCCTACCTTTTAAAAATTTGAGTAATTTTTATCTAGTAACTTTCTCCTCTAACAGTACAAAAGTTTACTTCTCCCATACTTTCTGAAAGTATTAAAACTTGTCAAGGCAAAATTTGCATTATATGGCTCAGCTACATATAACAATGTTGTCTTTTCATAGATACTTAGAATGGTAAATTACTGGTACAAATATTGAATAAATTGTGGGATTATAGCAAGAATATTTTATCCCATTTTAAAAGCAGAAAATAAACTTTTAAAAGAAGCCTTAAGTATGGAAGTGATTGTGTCAGAAGACTGAAGTCTTTTTATAGGCATTTATAGTCCATACTACAGTCACTTGCCAAAAGAAGTAAGTCACGATATTCATATACCTTACAGACAGGATTTAAAGAATTCTTTATTTCCTACTAAATCAAAGTACAATGTTCTTAGACTAGAAGCTGCCCATCACATTTTTCGGAGAAAAGAAGTGCTGTTCACCATTTGGTTTCCTGTGTTGTTTTTCTGGACAAGGGGGGCTGTAGGGAATGATGTGACTTTAGGTTGGGGATCTTTTTTTTTTTTTTTTTTTTCTATTTTATGTAACCTGTCACCTCCCCACATATTTTCTCTTTTTATTTAAGCATCTGTCTCTTTCCAGTCTCTGATTGGCCTCTGTCTTTTGTAGACTTATATATATACATATATGCACACTGATTCATTTTTTCACAGAGGTCTTGAAAAATGGATTGGATATTCTGTACTTGGGGCATTAAGCTTATTTTAGCAAAAACCAGAAGCTAAACGTCACAAGCTTCCTGTGGAAGCAAGTTTTTTTGATGCCCAGCTGCTGGGAGAAGATAGTAGAATTCAGTGGGTGGTATCTCTGCATCTCAATTCTAAGGTATTGCCAATGGTCCATATATACCTGAAAACTGCCATTTCCCACTTTGATTTGGTGAGTGAGAAAGCATTCAGTTTGTGGTTGTTGTCCTTTTACCTCTTAAAGGTGGGGGTTTTTTTGGGCTGTAACAATCAGAGAAGATCCATTGCACTTAAAGACTTAAATTTTTTTTTCAGTCTTTCGCAGAAAATAATTCTGATGCTGGCTCTACTACCAGACAAGCTTTTTATTAATGAACAAGTTTCTGCACTACAGAGGATGCAAAAGGATCCTTTTCTGCCACATCTATGTGCAGTTGACCCTTTTCGTCTCCTTTAGTGCCTTTAGTAGAACTTGAGTCCCAACAGTACAAAACTTTTTTCACTTGCCATATTTGCAACTGCTATTAAATGTGCATATTAAAGTACAAAACTGCAATCGAACTTCCTTAATCAGCATCTGGTAAATAGTAATCTTGTCAGTTGGGGTTAACTGGAATTACATGTGCAGCCTGACTTATTTCTGTGTTGTATTTGCACATACAACTCACATTTTTACTGGTGTTTGTGCTTATTTTTACAACTGTCAAGCAGTAGCTCAGGCTTGTTTATTTCCTGTACTATTATGTACTGTGCTTTTGAAACATCTAAAAAGCCATGCTTGATATTAATTCTGGTTTAAAATTGTGTAGCATTTTTGATGCAAAGAATGTTTTAATGTAGTTAATGATGTCAAAAACTTTTTGTGGGCATCTAATGTGTTTTACGCAGTTTAATGAATTCCAGGTCCATGTTCCCCTTACAATAATTCAAGACAATCTAAAAGAGTATTCAGGCAATCAAATGCTATGTGAATGAAACCTAGCTATATAAAATGGTAATAGTTGTATGTTGCAGATAGAGATAGCTACTTCTTTGCCAATAGTAGGCTGTTCTTGTTGTGCATTACAGTGTTGCTATAGCTTATTGACTATGACTTTATTACTGTTTCTGGAGTACTGTGAGTAGTTAAGCTCTGTATGGCATATGAAATTCAAACTTTGGAGTGGGGTGTGATACAAATAAAGCAGGTAGTGCTTGTTTGCCTTGTTTGCTGTTAATATTGTGAAACACATTAAAACTGTTGTATCACAAAATCTGCAATGTTTACTAATACACAGCTTTAATTTCAAAGTGCTTGCTGACCATCATTGCAGAAAAGAGTTTCTTAGCTTTTGACCTTTTCCAGTTCTCCTCAGTTCATTGGCATGATTTCCTAAACTAATACCTCAGAGAATTCTTCCTGGCATCAAAAGTTGTCCATAGGAAATCATGTAGTGCAAGTGGTTGGGAGAAAGATTTGTTAAATATATTAAGTTGTCCTAATATCTAAATTTGGATCTACGTGTATTCTTTATATAAAACAACGATTACATTTTTATAATAATGGAACTCAAGTACTGTAAACAAAACCAGTATAGAAATCACAGCCTCAAAACACTATTTGAATGAAGTTTCTAGAGTATTATCTTAAAGTTACATTTCTCCACCTCTGTCACTAAGTGGGTAATAAATATTCTGAAATTGAGTATCATGATGCTTGATTCTTTTTGTTTTCTTCTCCCCGATAGCTGTGTGGAGTTTGACTTGAATGTAAATAATGTTGTAGGAATAAGAAATACATTCCTTATGAGAACCTATGCATACAGTAAGTTTTTTATGTACTTATTATTTCTATAAACTTTGGTTTTTTAATTTGTATTTTAGTGTTGATAGATACATTGATAGAATATAGATATATTCAGTTGAATATATTTAGGTTACTACATATATGTATATAATTACCTAAATAGCTGCATCGGATAGTTTTAATATAAGTTCTTGTTGCGTATTCTAAATACATGGAGAAAACTGATATATTAGCTAGGTATGTCTTTAATTTAATATAATATTCAGAAGGTAACAAAGATTCTTCATATTGAGGTCCGCATATCTACTACAAGGTCTGCTTCAGTATTCTGCGGGTAACAAGATATTTATACTAAGGATTATCTAGTGGTATAACTTGCAGCTTTTTATTACCTTACAGCCACTGATAGGATGTGTGGCTGATAGCTAGCTGTGTCTCTATGCTGTTACAGAGTCTTTACTTGGAAAATCCAAAATACTGCTTCAGGTGGTTTTTTTACTAACCCCAAAACAAAACTGGTTTATGTCTCCTCAGGAGTTCCATGTCAGGGAGAGATTGTGAAACACACTTCTGAAGGGGAAGTAGTAAAAACAGCAGTCTTAATGCTAAACTAAGTTTTTCTTACTTAGCATCACAATATCACTTGGCGGATAAATATCTAGGGAGTGGACTTCAGGCTAATTCTTCTAGGTGATCTGCATTTCTTCCTTGACCACCTTCTGCAGTTCTTGCTTACAGGAATTGCTTTCTATTTAGGGTAGGAAATTACCAGCAGAAGTTACTTTTAGTACTTATTAATATTTCAGACAGAATAGTTTCAGTGTTCCATATTCATGTTACTAGGAGAGTCTATATTTTTTCCTGGATCAGTTGGTTAACTGTGATTTCTTCATACATCCAGGAAGGAGTATGCCTGGAGAAGGATTTCCTTCCAAGCTTAAAAAGGTTAGGCAGATAATCTTTGTTGTTCCTGGCTACAGGTGAGAAATCACTTCACCAAGTCTAATGTTGATATAGTTGTTCCCAGCTTCTGCCACAGATTTTCTTTATTCCTCTCAGCAAATCGCTGTAGAGGGCAGATGAGAGTCCAGATGTGAAAAGAACAGTGGAAGCAGTCCTGGTATCTCACCTTTTCCTCTGCTCTGCCTTGGTGCCCACTTTTATAAGGCCAGCAAAATTAACTTTTTGTCTCCTGATGAAGGATAAATATTGTTATTTTCTTGAGGTTGAGTAAGTGAGTAGCTGAGGGAGACCTGTGATTGAAAAGTTTATCTCCTCAGTGTGCTAGACCTTCCTAAATGGACAAGTAGTATCAAGCATGGTGTGTGGTGCACCTTTGGACCGGAAAACTCTCAGGTAACATAAGACAAACTGAAGTAGATGGAAACGTTGTATCACACGATCTCTTTGCAAGCCTTATAAGTCATATCAACCGGGGTGGGTAGCCTTAAAAATACTAGCCTGCTCACGAAAATTTGTGGCTGAAGGGCTTCACTCTGCATGGGGGAAAAAAAAAAGATCAGATTACCTCTCATGGAAGATGTATGAGTCTCTGTTTCATTAGGACAAATCAGATGCTCAGGCAAACAAAGGACTAGTTATCTTGGTTTTTTTTTTAACCATGTTCACTAAAACTCATAAATATTTCTGTGAGTGCTCTTCTGTCTTTATTGAAATCAGCACTTCTATATTGGTGTATAGGCACTGTAGAAAAAATCAAAGATGATATGGCAAAGTGAAGCAGAATGTCCACAGAAAATGTAGGTAGATGAAGCAGAGCTAGAAACTGAAGTCTGTGCTGTTGTGTTATCAGTTGTTTGCCTAAGGAGGCATGTCTGCAATTAAATCAGTTCATGGTAGATATTTTTCAATTAGTGGAAGCTGGACCTTTAAGCTTGGAGGAAATGACATTACTGAGCATTTTCTTGAGAGGGTAGCTTGTTTACTGTTGAACTCAACAGGCACTAGCAGACAGAAAATCTTGGGTAGCTTGTTTACTGTTGAACTCAAGAGGCACTAACAGACAGAAAATCTTATCTCAGAATGTCAACTAAAAAGAAATCCTTTCTATTGTAACACAGACACACAAGGGTCCCATTTGGAATTTGAGCCTATTTGCATTGTTCTTTCATGGAAAAATCTTTCAGTTAACACATATTCATATGATGTCTGTACAGTAATTTTTCTACATCTTGCACTATTAATAGTTCCATTTTTTTAATTCAACCACTGGTGAATGATGTCGGGAATGAGGTGACTGATGGTAAGGAGTTTTGTTCTGTCTAAGAGGTCTTCCAGATCTAGGACATTCAGTCTGAGAAGAGTACCACTTACGGAGCATGTGTGCTGAACCACTGTGAACAGGTTGTGTGAATATCATGTGCTTGATACAACTTACAGAATAACAGAGAGCACCTCAGCTTGCTGTTGTAGGATGTCTGTTGTCTTGGATGAAGTGATTACATATTGATATAATCCTGTCCTGATGTGCAGTATACAAAATTCTGCACAGTGATGTCAGTTTAGAAATTACACTCCAGAACAAATAAGGCTTTGTAAGGCCACCATAAGAGATTTGACTTGAGCCGATGATCTGCTTCCACATATCTGCAAATAAAAAAGTACTCTGCAAGGTCCCTAGGTGGTGGTGGTGGGTGACATCTCTACAACAGATCACTACCTTAATTAGAAGGCTATCTATGTTCCCCAGAAATTCAGAAGATCATACCTGGCATACAACTGTATTTATGTCTTTCCTAATGAAAAGAATATGTCTTGATTTAATGAATTATTGTATCTAACATCTCATCTACACAAAAAGCTACTGAGGACAAGGCAAACTTGAAATAATTTGCCCTGCATACATTTGTATGCAGGGGTTACTGCTTTCATGGATCTTCAGGAAAAGTTAAGAATGAGCTCTGTGTTGTCCAACCAGGAAAATTCTTTTTCTTGCTGTCAAAGTTTATATAATGTAAATAAATAAAATTTTAAATCATGTGTGGTCTGTCCTGGCAGCAAGTTAATTCAAGGAAAATTAGTACAATGAACTGGAGAGAACTTAAAAGTAGAGTGTGACACTGCTGCATTGACTGATGCATCCAGTTTTGTCTTACCTGCAGGTTACTTGGCATACCCCTTGTAGTGTGTCTGTGGATCTTACTACTCAAAAGACTTTTCAAATGCAAATATTTTTTTCTGATTTTTATAAGATGGGTAGAGTTGTATCTATCTACTTCATGTTGTAGAGTAAGTAAATCTTATAAAATGATTGTAAAAGGTAACTTTAAAATACAAGAGTATCATGTTGATCAGGTAGGAACAAATGTTGATTGATTGCTGTCTAGTTAAATGAGCTTTTTTTGAGATGTATTTATTTTATTTGCAGTTGAGAATCGAGTTCGTCCATTAGTACTTGCTGTTAAGAAGTGGGCGAGTTGCAATGACATAAATGATGCCAGTCGTGGTACTTTAAGCAGCTATAGTCTTGTATTGATGGTTTTGCACTATTTACAGAGTAAGTATATTTTTTACATATTGTAAGTGTCCCTTTTAAGTTCATATTTGTGTTGTTTTCCTCTTTAATGAAATTAAACACCAGCAGGAGTCATTTTCCAAACAGAAAAATCTGAAAGCAAAGTGGGTTTACTCCGTTTCCTTACTGCTGCATTTTTCTTTAACAAGTGCACCTCTTCTATAGAGGCAGAGTTACCAGCTTCAAAAAGATGAAAAACCAAAAAACCACAAAAATGCAAAACCCAAAAAAACCCCACCAAAAAACCAAAACAGTGTACTCGCAGGACACTGTGTAACTATAAAACAAACTCAAGCCCTAGCTAACAAAAATCTGTCTGTTAACAAAGAGAAAGACCTGAACGTAATATTCTCAGTGGGGTTTGGGGGGGATTTTGTTGGGGTTTTTATTTGTTTGTTTTTTTCATTTGGGAACTTACAAGAAAATTCAAAGGGACAACAAATGCTATGGAGTTATTTTTCTGTCTCCTGATAAGCAAAGGCCTGAACACAGGGGACATACACAAGAGTGCACTACCATGTGGTTAGATTTTTCCACTGATTACTGTCTTCTGTAAGGTGACAGATATCAAAGACCATTAATAGTTGGGATATTTGACGGCCAGTGGCAGTATCTTTCCGTGTGATTTCAATATATTGAAACGGTGAACATCTGTATGGAGCTGGAGAGTTTTACCTGAGAAACTAAGGGTCCCTGTTGAGAGTTCAAGAAACCCATGCAGTCCAGAAATGTTTTCAAGGAATGGAATGAAATTACCTTATCCCCCTATTTCTTTCATTACAGGAAATTAATGTTTGTGATTTTTGTAGTTTGTAGTTCATGCTTAAGGCTAAAGGAATCGTTTAAGAAATCATTTAGCTCAGTATGCATTTCTTCATTGTTTATTGGGAGATAAGTGGCTTCAGAAAGGAACACAAGGGATCTTTGAAGTGTACATCTTGTGGAGTGACATGCCTGTAGAAGTATTTTCTTAACTCCTGTCAGTTCACGTATAGACTGTGTATTTTGCTGCCTGTATTTGTTCTGTGTCTCTGTTTGAATTTTTTTGTGACAAGCTGATTACTCTTGTTCATCTTATTTTAATGACAACTGGTTCTTAACATTTTATGATCATAGCTGTGGATAAATTGAGTAGTCTCTCATTTTAAAATTTTCCTCTTTGTCAGTTTACATAGGTTTTAATTTTTTATTTTTTAAATTGGGTAGACACAATATTTAGCTCCTGACAGCTTGTTTGGCCTAGAATATAGACAGTTGCTGTAGAGTGCATAGCCAACTATTTATTGGTTTCAGAATTGTGCTACACCCACTCCGTGCAGTGGTGGAAAGTTTTTTATGATAGTTGACTCAAGCTGGTGGCTTGCTTTCAGCCAAACAGTGTGTGTAGTAGATGACCTAGGAGGGCATTTTGTGTGTTTGGGATCCCATTGGCTGAATTACTTCTGAATTATTTTGTGCTCATACTGTGTGCTTGTTACTGTACCAGTCATGAGGACAGTAGGACAACCTACAAGATCCAGCAACACTAGGCTTTTTTGTCTACATCTGCTGTGGTGGAATTAGATAGATTTTTTTGTTTCTATGGAAAGAAAAGAAAATGTGGCCAAGTCTGTTGTCACAGGTCTGAAACCACACTGGAGGTGACTGAGTACTTCAGTGTAGGCCCTTAATATACACCAAGGGTGGGGAGTGGGAATCAATCAAACAAAAAATGTTGATTTGGAGATGAAATTACAATGGTCTTAAAGACACCAAAATGATTATTAGATACAAGATGTAAATTTTGAGTACTACTGGATGTGAAGATTGCTATACAAAGGTGAAGCACAAGATGAGGAGAAAAAGTATCTTTACGTGGTCTACCAGTTAGTGACCATCCTAACAGTGACTTGATAAGCATTTGATAGTTAGTGTTACACTTTCAATGGAAACAGACCTTTTCACTTGTAAATTTATTCTCCAAATTATTTTCACTGTATTTCACAGTTACTCTAGAGACTTGTATTTCATGCTGTGTGCAGTCATGGATAGCCAATTACTGAGCTGTGCATAAATGTAACATACAAAAGGGAAGACAGTAGGAGTTACAAGGAAGTATAAAGGTGTAGGCTTGACAGAATGTTAACAGTGCAACAAGCATGAGGGCATTAGCTGTAGTTATCTGTGTCAGCTGCAACAGCTGTCTAGGGAAGGGGAAGAAAGTTCAAATAATCCTTTTCAGAACTACGATCAGTCAGCTGTCTGGGAGGGATCAGCACTCTGCAAACCAAACAGGAGCCTTTAACCTGTGTTTCATCAGCCTTTTCTACTAAAAAAGCCTGAATTGTGGTGCTGGACATGTATCTAGCACCAGCTGTTTAGATTCTGATCTTTCATTCATGCAGATTTTAAGTTGTGGGTTTTTTTGCTTCCCCATTTCTGCTACATGCATGTGATGCTACTGAAAGTAGCTTGTGTCCTACCTAGTCACAGAATTTCTAATAGAGCTTTTGTTCATCTTACTGTGGAGGGAAAAAAAATAAAGTAGTGTCACTGTCTTCACTAGGGAAGTTTCTTTCCTTTACTAGTTAATACATTTCCATATTCTTATACTCATGTGGATGTCTTTGGAGCTAAGGTTAGTGTGGCTTGAGTTTACTTTGTAGATACATCAGTGTCTTGTACATAAACTTTCCTCTACGTAGCAGGTCTGACTGTCTCGTACAGTTAGAAAAGGAAAACTCATGTGGTAAATTCTAGTGATAAGTGGTAACTTTTCCTCTTAACTCCATCCTCTTAATATAGCATACAGACCCAGATAAAATATCTTGATTGCTTGTATTGCTCAGATTTTGTTGCCTTTTATTTTTGTGTGGCAGAGAACTGGAAATTGTCCAAGATGCAGAAATGAGATGCTCTTGCGTATTTCTAAACACCCACAAAAAAATATTATTGAAGCAGCTGTGATCATATTCTTAGCAGTCCTGCTAGTTAATACAGTATATACTCTTTGAAGATAACCCAAGCACATTCTGAGAATTCTGCTGTTCTGATTCCTAGTCTGTATGGAAAATGGATTCTATAACATCTCTTCTCATGTGAGGCCTTTTCAGAAGGGTGAATTAAGTCCCAAGTCCAAGTCTTGTGAGCTGAACTTAATTACCATTTTCCCTAGTGAATTATGTAGGCCAGTTGTTTAAAAAAATATATATGTGCTGAAGACATGGCATTAAAGCTTTAGTATGAGAAGTGCTCTAACAGTTCGGTAGCTTCTCTGAGGCTTGAGTGGGATGTAAATGCTTCAGAATGTTTTTGCTATCTGTAGGACCACCTGATCTGGCAGATAAGTTTTTTCCCCTGTTGTTTTTATTGTGCAATAGATGGTCTCCCCATCCATGTCATAAAAGTTACAGTTGTTTAGTTAATTTTGTGTTTGTTGGTGTCACTGGTTTGCATAATCTGTATAACATGTTTGCTGTTCAGTAGACCAGCTAACAGCATTATACTGTATTTATGTATTTTGTTGGGATTTTGCTAGCAATGCCTGCTAAGTGTTTTGAGCATTTTATCTTTAGGTTACTTTTGGAGAGATGGTATGTAAGACATTGCAGATGAAGAATGTGTACTTTTGTAGTATCTGGAGACTTCCTATGCTGTGATAGAATCATATTGTATTGGGGGGGGGGGGGGGGGGGGGGGCGGGCAGGGGGAGGGATTTTTTTTCCTTTAGGGAATCTAGATTAGTTTCTTATAGCAGTGAATTTGTGAATTTTAAAAGTGAAGTCATACCCAGCTGCTGTAGCATTTTTCATGACTTCTGCAAATAGCAGTATCTTAGTAACAGCTTCCCTTAGCCTTCTGTTAACTCCTTATGCTACTACAATACTAAATATAGTAATAGAAAGATCTGCTGAATAAATCTTATGTTACAAAATGCATGAAAACAGAGTTGTCGATAGATGTCTTTACGTTGGAATTTCAGTCCAGCCCTTCGGTGTAGCTGATGTGATACTGTTTACTGTGAATTACATGAGTCACAGCAACTTTGAACTTTTTTTTTTTATAGCTCTACCTGAACCCATCCTTCCATCCCTCCAAAAAAATTACCCAGTAAGTGTTTCTTGCAAATTTACTACATCATATATGTGTATGAAGCTGCTTATCTAAAAATATATGAATTCTTACATATCTCTAATGGATTAAGTTAAACACAGCCTGTAAGCCTGGTCATTGATACACTAAACGTAAGTGTGAAAAAGGTTATTCCCTGCTTTTGATAATTTCTTTAGTGAAAGTGGTCTGTTACATATAAGAAGATTTCCCATGCAGTCGGAAACAAGTGGTTATGAGAGCTGCTGACCTAATTCTCTTTACACTATACTGAAAATACTACTGTGCCATCTGTAACTTTCTGATTCTTATTTCTTAATGTATTAAGTAGTGCTTTTTCCATCCCACTGTAGTGTTTCAGAATTCCATACCTTCCTACAGCTGTTGGGTTGCCTGGTGTCTTTGGGTGCAGAGAATGAATGATACACATTTACTAAGGAGAGACTTCTGAGATGTGACAAAATGGGGCTTCAGTCCAGCAAGAAAACACCTTTAGGGGACTTTGCTGTAATGTCCAGATCATACTTAGCTGGTTTCCAGAGAACTCTGAAGTCAGTATGCTTTGATCCTCTGCAGCATTAGAGCTATAATTGGTGACTTAATCTAAGGAACGTTACCTAGAAATAAAAGCTACTCTTCTAAATATTGTCTGGGGACAAGAGGGCCATGGCTGAGTAGTTCCATGCTGCAACTTATTTGCAGAAATTCTCAATTCCTTCCTCCTTACCTCTCATCTCACCTGTCACTTTTTAAATTTTTCTTTATTCATGGTTGCCACAGTTTGGTGTCCCTGTATCTATGTATGGGTTTTTACTGTTGCTGATAATTGTGCTGAGGTAGAATTGGAAAGCCATTCTTTCTTTTGCAAGTATTTCCTATAGCTGGAGTGGGAATACTGGATGACACTGTACAGCAGGGAGAAGATGCTGTGGTGTCAGCCATTTTGGGTAATTAGGATAATTGAGATGCAGAAGAAAGCTTTGAGCAATAGTACACTGGAGTTTTATTTCTATTTTGTAAACCTGCTTAGGCATACCTGTGTTAAATATTTATGGTCTTTATTTTCCTCTGATTTTTTTTAATGTACTGTGTACCTGCTATTTTTTTTCATTATTGGTGCTTAAAAGCATTTGAAGCTGTTCTTCATTTCTTGTACACAATTTTGTTTGATGGGGTTTTTGAATTGCTAAATTTGGTAATTATGTTTGCTTAAAGCTCATATGCTGTAGTGTTTTAAGTTCTGCGTAGCATGTAATTTAAAGAAAACTAAGATTTGGTAGCTTTTGACTCCTTTGTAATAATAATGCAAACATTTATGTTTGTAGTGTTTGAACTATGTGATGGTCTTCAGAGCACTACAGAAATATTAATGGAGTAGAGGAAAAGTGTACAATACCATAAGCTGAATAATCTGATTAATTTGTACTAAATGCAAGGTTTTATTTTGTAAAAGTGGTAAATCGCTTGCAAGTTCCTGTTTCTAGAACACTGCTGTAAGGATAGCATTTTTTACCGTGTTTAAAGGTAGGGTTTTTTGTTGTTGATGTTACCTTGCCTTTGGAGGATGGACTAAATACTATAGGATTGCTAATAAAATACAGTTTTATATATGCTTACTATAAAATTTAATCAAAACTATGGATTAAATTTTTTTAAAAGCTAGAGATTTGCAAATATATTTTTGGTCTACTGTCTCCATCAAGAGTATAATTGTTGAAGAGTTGTGGAAGTTACAATTTCTGAATACTGATATTGCAAGGAAATTTAAAATGAGAAATATACCCAAAGAATTCTGGTCTTGTAGCTTGCAGTAATAATTACAAAGCATAGGCAAATGTCAGTATCCAAAACACCCATACGTTTCTCGTGTGGTTTTAGCTGGTCAAAGCTGTGTCCGCATAAATGCTGCTTCTCCCCTTCATAAACAAAGCACCCTGTCACAGCACTCTCCAAACTACCCAGCTGCAACAAGGTCTTTTACAATCTCATACCAACATACTCTTCATGCTGGTCCCTCTGCTGCCTTCTCCTAGTCTCTCCTCTTCCAGGGCATGTTCACTCTTACCTCTGCTTCCTCCTCTCTCCCTTCCTCGGCTGCTCCCTCTTCACTGGCTGCCCAACCCCTTAACAGAACCAGCCACAGCTGCACCTTGTGTACATCAGCCAACCCACCGACCCTGAAGCCAACCCACAGCTGTATATTATCAATGCTAATTAACCCAGCTACATTGCTCTACAGCACCCTACCTACAATTTTTCAAAATTAAATCTGCAGCTTTCTCTGCAGCCTGAAAATACTTCTGTGCTTTGAAGGAAACTGCTTGTTTGAATTTGTAGGTGCCATGTAAAAGAGGCATGCTTCCCATGAGCGAGAAACAAAAGGCAGATTCTGTGACTCAGTATATCTGTACTGCAGATGTGAAGTCAGCAGCCCTTGTTATCGTTCCTTCCCCTCCTCGTCATGTTTGTTTCCTCATGAGCTATTATACTGTTAATACTCAGTTCATTTGTTGTGACTCTTCTGCAGTTTTCTGTGGGAGTGGTCAAGTCATGACTTTAACTCTAGTACCTTTCTGATTAACTTTAGGGTTAAAGCTGTGCATACTGTATAACAGGAATAACCATTCCCTTTTTAGATCTTCATATGCTGCATGTCTGCTTCTTATGTCTGTCTCCATGCTTTTGATGTGTTCTGTTGGATTGTAAGCTGTTAAATTCTGAGCTCTACTAACTATAATAATATTTTATATGCAAAGTTGTATCATGTAAGAGCAAGACTTGGAATTTTTCATAGCTGGAAGAATTGTCTTTTTTTCCTAGGAGGTATTGTGAAAGGCTCCAGGAAGTTTTGCTAGAGTTGACAAAAGAGGATGGGAGTACCAAACTTTGAAGTCCTACTGGTTTGATTGCTAACGATACTTTTCTCAGAGGAAGCATGCCAGCTGTGAACATGGAAATAATATTACAGTGTATAGTGCTTCCACTGGTATTCTAGTACTATGAAGTTTGAGTCATGCCTGACACTACTCTTTAAAATAACAAAAGAATGGAAGGGGAGATACAGTAATGATTGAATACATTTCTAAATTTACGTAGATATCATTCATTATGTGAATGTAAAGCTTGCTCTTGTGTATCTTGGGTTCAATTTCCTTAAAATACACAACATTGCTGTAAGATGTAGTATCGCAATATTATCTGCTTTTAAAAATTGTCTCTCTAGCAAAAGAAGATATGTTCTCCATGTACCCCAGTCTCTCAGAAGAACCTAAAGAATTTAGAACCATGTTAATTTAATCTTGTATAGATTCCTTTTTTTCAGCTGGCAGCAGCGCAGTAGTGACTTTTGTTTACAGCAGACCTGACTTTCTCCTCCCCGCCCCACCTCTTGAAGAAAACCATACTTCAGCTTAAGTGTTGTGTTCTGTGTATTTAGGTTTTTTGTATGACTTTTTTTTTACGCTTTCAGATAGGCTGTCTAGAGGAGGTGCTGCTGCAGTCTTTGAACTCGTTATGTGGGAGGGTGCAGGTTCATATTAGAGGCAGTGGGTTTCATATGTAATTTTAACTCTGTGCTGTGGGAAATACAAGTCAGGCCTTCCTTTTGTGTTGTTTCTATACCAGTTATGAAAACTTGGGGGTAGGTGCATTAGATTGAGCTACCCTATCAGTTCAACTGCAGCCAGCTCAGTGCAGGTTACCTTACTCAATTTCTGCTCATGTGGTTTTACTAGCATGTAAATGCAAGTCCAGTTCAGCGATTCTCCCTTCTTAAAATTCTTGAGCAAGCAGAAGGCAAGAGATGGTCTCGGACACTCCTGTGCAAGGTAGTTCTACTTGAGTTCAGGGGGAGTTACCTAGTATCCAACAGAGGAGCACAGGAGAAATAGTCCTTTGCTGGTAAGCTGTCCTTGAACTTCTAATAAGCAAATGACAGGCAGCTTTCTTATTGTGAAAAATACATGCACCTAGATTAAGGCTCTCTGTGTGTGTCTATATATATATAAGCTCTCGTGATTTTATTTTGACAGGAATCTTTTGATCCTGCTATGCAGTTGGATCTTGTTCATGAAGCTCCACGTACCATTCCTCCTTACCAGTCAGAAAATGTATCAAGCCTTGGGGATTTGCTAGTAGGCTTCTTCAAATATTATGCTACAGAATTCGAGTAAGTAATAAACTCGTCTTAGTGTTTTAGAACATGCAAAACTTTAATTCCTTCTGTTCAATATACCAACACTTTATAACTGTTAAAGAGAAAGAATAGCAGTAATGCAGGAGTGGTAACTGATGGAGAGCCAAATAGGTGAAAAGACTGAAGGACAGCAGGAATGCTGACAAAAGAGTGTCTGACATCTTTTGCTTAGCCAAGCATCCTATCCTATAAAATAGCTGCCTGAAGTTAGAGAGCTTTGTGCTTTAAAAATAGATGGATTTTGCTGTATTATGCTGCCTATCCGTGTGTGAGAAAGATCCGTTCTTTTTAGTTGTTAACGTGTAGATCATGACATGAATTATTTGGACCTCAATAGCTGCGCTTATCTTTGTCACCCTGAGTCAATGGAGATAACTAACCAAGTGGCTCCATACTTTGACTATAATATACATCAATATAGGCCACACTAGTCAAGAATTCTGCCATAGGTAGTTGGTTTGCTAGAATCTGAATTTAATTTTGACATCTGAACTGTTTTGTAGAATAGAAGAAGTTGTGAGGGCATCTGAGAAAGTTGTAGATTACAAATATATTGCTAACTTGTCACTTGAGAATTTCGTTTATAAAGTGCTTGTCCATGTAAAGTATCAAATGGTTGTATTTCAAAAAGAGATCTTCTAAAGGACTTGTTTCTGAGGCAGTTGGTTCATACATGTTGCTGTCCTGTGTATGTGTATCATATCCATTTCCTGAAAGGATAACAAAATGTGTAACCACTGGATACTCATTATAATTTTGAACTGTTATTTTCGAAGTAGATATATTTTCGAAGTATATCCTTGATAGAAAAACATTGCTGGGGTGTGCACTATATATGGAATATGTAAGCTAAATCCATATGGCTTGTGGCAATTCATGAACTAATTGCACTTTGTGCATGGTTAAGCCTCATTCTGAGAAATTTTCACATAAAGGATTTTCTTCAATGATCTCTGCATGCTGCGATGGAGGGACAGGGCGCAGCCTGATGCAAGCAAATGTCGTTTTATTGTACAGAAACACGAGTTTATATACACTTTCAGAAGCTGCGCGTTTTAAACAGATTGGTTCTTTTAAGCTAAGCATTGCATACTAGGCAATCCCCAATTGGTGGTTAACTACCATTAATTAACAGCAAGGTGTTACCTTTGGTGCCTTCCGTCCCCCACTCGCCTATGCTCCCTCAGCGTGACTCATCATGTTAATTGTTTTGTCTATACGAGCTCCAGCACATTCCCCTCAGCTAACTGATTGCCACGCATGGTCCTAATTTCCAGCCCGCTTCTGCATCTGCAGTTAAAGGAATGGTCTTTTGCTCTAAAAGTTTCTCCTGAGTACCTGTCTTCATCTGGTAAGGTGTTGTTTGCTAAGAAGATAAATTAGAAGATACCCTAATTAGAAGATATTTGAGGATATCCTCAAATTTCTAATTTATGTGGGTCCTTTTCTACTTGTCTGTACAATGAGCTGTTACTTGCTTTCATGTGTAAGGTTATCTTTTTAAGGAAGTGAAACTAGATTTCTAGTTTGCCTGTGCAAGCTAGCAGAGAAGGTCTTGTCCAAATGCAGGTAGAATACCTAATCTGACTCTTCAGGTTTGGGTGCTTATGAACATAGTCAAGAGCAGATTTCTGTGTAAGTCAGTAGCTGGTCCAGGAAGATTTATTTTTCTTTTTTGTCTGCTGTTAGGCATGCAGGATATACTAAGAAGCATGAAGACTAAAAATGCTGCAATATCAGTACTTAAACTGATGGTAATCCCTGAATGTTATTTTTCATGATGATCATAAATGAGAAAAAAATGTTACCTAAATTTAATCAGAGGCATGGGGGAGTTTCTGGTTAAAACAAAGTTTGAAAAAGTGGACAGTGAAGAGAGGATAGTTGCAAATATCAAGGCAAGAAAATATTTTTAAAAAACAATCAACCAACCAGCCAAACAAAAAAAAAGTATCTGGCTTGCTTTTCCAGTGTTAAGTTAAATATTTGACTGGTGATACTCTGTCTTTTTAAAAAAAACAAAACAAAACAACAAAAAACCCCCAGCCTCTAAAAATAGTCTGTGTTGAAAATCTTACATAGCTAAGAAGTCATATCAGGAAATGACACACCTAACGCAGCAACCTATAGTATTTTTAACCCTTCCTGGGACAGAAATGTTTACTTGACCATCGATATATCCCTGACAACTATAAATCCTGTTTGAAAGGGCGTGTGTGTCTCAAAGATAGTAAAATTCCATGTAGTTTCATAAAACCTGGTAACTGGCTGGAGAAGAGAAAGCCAAATTAATGCTATGTGGAGTGAAAAGGCAGGCAGAACATGCTGTTTAAGAATTTTTGTGTGTGATAGCCAATGAGATCAAGTATAGCGTCGTGCTATCCACGGTATCTTGAGGTTGCTGATGGAAATAACAATATAGGTGGGAATGAGGATAAATACACCCAATGCAGGGCTCTTAGTTCTGCATTTCATGGAAGAACTATTTTATTCCTGAATGTGTTGAATGTTTTCATTGCTGTAATCAGCATTTTTTTCAGTGTTTGCTTCTGTTGTAAAACTAGTATGCACAGAGATTTTGAGATTATATTTCAGATACTATGGCTATTATTTTGGGTCACTTTTAAATGACCAGTACTGTGCCAGTGAACACAGTATTTAACTGTAATGTTTTTCAAAAGATTACTAGAGAGAATACTACGTCAATTTTCATAGAAGTGACTTTTGTAGATTCCTGTCTACACGCTAGGACTCAACACTACCAGGTTTGATACACAGGATTTGTTTTGCTGAAAGAACAACACGCAGTCGAGAATGATCAGATCATGTGTGAAGATCATAATTTTGGGCAGAATGAGTCATTGATGCCACCTGCCTGGAATGCTTAACTGATCAGCTATTTTGCATTTGTTGGTCGGGAGAATGAAGTGAAGATGGAAATACATTGTTTTGCACTTCCCCCTCAGTCTAGCAAAGGCCAGTAGGTGTTTCAGTTAAAATCTGTTTTATTGTACTTGATGTAGTGAATAATATTTAAGGGCAGGATGGGCTCGAAGAGTAGGACACAAAGGAAGAAAAAGGACCCTTGCATGCTGAGCAGCCATGAATAAGCTCATCTCCTTGTGCTGTGTCATGAGAAACATTATGCAGACTTGAACTCTTACAGCAAGCTATTTATGCAACCATGTTGGCAAATCAAGCTTTGCTATATGTAGTGTGTAAGCCCAATAATATATGCAGCAATTTCCAAGTCATGTTTTTAGTAACTTATGAAGGGGGGTAAAAATTACTCCTTATGGACACACCAAAAATCCCTGAGTAAGACTGTAGAAAGTGACTGTATAAGTAAATGGTAATCAGCAATTTTCTAAAACAGCTTATATTCTAAATAAACAAAGCATATTAAAAGTATAAAGGGAAAAAACACAATAGGGAGATGAACTTACTCATAGCTGCACAGCATGCGAGGCACCTGTTTCTTCCTTTGTGTTTGTAACTCCATTTTAACTTTAAGTGTTTAAAAGTATCAAAGGTCTGCTGATCCTGCAGTGAATGTAACCAAGTGAAAAAATGTATGGAGGTGTTCTCAACACAAAGTATTTGGAAACTGGTCCATGTTTACCGGTCTGTCTGAAGAGTGTCTGATTTCATTTCTGCCGTTGTGAGTGAAGGCAGCAGGTTTTCACTTGGCTGTCTTTTTCCAAAGCAAGACCTTGAAGCAAGGCCCTGCACCCCTGAGTTACTGCTAGGGAACTTCGAGACTGTCTTTTGAGACTGTACTTCTCTTACTTCTTTTAAACCTACTACTTTAAGTTACATAGCAGTTGTTTAAGATTGCTTACCGGTTAAGTTGTATTTGGTGGACTTAATAAAAGATTGGTGACATAATTGTGACAAAACATAAAATACAGGTTCTCAGGGCTCTCTTCAGGGTAGAATTGTTCAGGTAATAAAGGGATCATTTTTTAATAGTATATTGAATTAAATGTGCTTGCAATTTGTACCCATCTTAGTGTGTTTATGGAGGTGGCTTTGGCTTATAAGAACGCTCTGGAAAAGACAAGCTTTTTAATCTGTTTGTAGTGTATTCATACACACTTACACCTGGAAATGCCTGGTCCTTTTCTTCCAAATTCTTGCCTTCTGTATGAGGAACACATACCTAATGGGGCAGTGACACCAGAAATAACTGATAATTGAAATAGCTGTTTAAATTGTTATTGTTAAGTTACGGATTGGAAGCATATGTGGAGAATATGCTTATGTGCCTATGAGAATATGCATATGTGAATGCTTTGTGTTGACAATAATGAAATTATTGTGTGCAAGCTAAAACGGTTAAAATTGATACACAAATAATTTGCTATTGGTAATTAATTTCTAATTCAGGCTGATTTTGGTACCAATGCAGGGTTAGTGAAGGTTTAAAGAGACTATTAAATAAAGTAGTTGTTTTCAAATTTAAATAAAAAGCTGTTTAAATAGCTAGAAATATCACCTTTTGTTGCTAAACCAGCATGTTACAAACCTACTGTTTGCTGAGGATTCAAGCCAAGTGTAACCTAGAGAAAGGAAGTCAAGAGAAAAATTACATATTTGAAGTGAAACAATGTTTACCCAAACACAGATCAAATATTTTGTTGTGTGGCTTTACCCCCACTGCCCTGGATCTCTCTGATCTTTAAGGTTTTAAAAGAAGCAAAGGAGTTGAACTGACAACTCCTGCGCGTGACCAGTGTTCTGAAGCTGCAGTTTAAACTTTTTTGCTCTAGTCACATGCTTTTTCTCTTTTTTTGTGTTTGATTTTTTTTTTAATTTCTTGTTAAGCTTATGTTGATGGTAGTTTATGAAAAAGACTTGATAGGAAAGTATTTGGTGCCTCATGATATCTCCAGTTCTTGCAAAAGGAGTCTTACTATGGGAATTAAGGAGATGGAGAGTGATGGGTTAGAATGAAAGCTTTAGTTGGCATTGAATGCTAGAAATGATCATTACCTGTACTAATTCTCTAAAGAATATATCAAGAGAAATATACAGAGCAGTGGGTGAATAAACAGCCTGAGTTATCCTAAACTATGCCTCATATGCTGTGTCTTGTATTTTTTAAATAGGCCCTATTCATATTCTTAAATAGAAGAATAATGTATGTGTTCTACAGAAGTATGGTTACTCAAACAGCTGACATTCATAAGTGGTTTTAATCATGAGTTGTATCCAAGATAATGTGTGGAATTACAGGCATGGTCTTTTAGCCAATGTAAACTGTCTTATCACCAGTGACTTAATGAAGTTAAGACAGCTGATCTGTGGCCTAGGGAGCACAGAGTTCTTCCAAATTTAACTGATGAATTATACTGTATTTTGATTTACAGGTGATATTTACAGATTTACTGCAAGTGGTTCATGCACTTAGTCAAGCTCTTCTCCCTTTGCATTATGTCAAAAGATTGATTCTGTCAGGAGATCACATCAGGTGTACATAACACCAGTACAGCCAATAGCATACTACGGAGCTATTTCTAAGCCACATGAAGTCAGGGCATATGGTGATAGACTGCTGGTGATCAAGGCGCTTTGCTGATATGGTAGTTCCCTGGTTTAGTTAAGAGCACCTAAAAAGTGGCTGTGCAGATGAGAACATAAAACTGCAAGTGGTTGCTTTGGCTTCCATTACGTTTGGCCTAGTCTTGTGCCAAGCATCATAAAGATGCTTGGGAAATGATAAAGATTGCTTTGTAAACTGCCTGCTGTTCCTGTTTCACTGACATTTCCTATGGTTTTGTTGTTGTAAAATTGTGTGCAGGAAGTGGTAAGTATCTTCAAACATGTATTTGAGTTGTTGCACTGGTAGGAGATCTAAAATTCAGTATATACAAAGTGCTAGTGCTTTCTCCTTGCACCAAGAATGCTGGCCTGTAAGCATGCTATCTTTATGTATCTTTTTACTGTTGAATATTAATTTTTTTTAATAGAAGGCAGAAAGTGACTTCATCTGCACTTAAACTTCTTACATTCCTTCTCTCCACACAAAAAATTCTGAAAGATAGATTTGAGGTTATAATTTCCTTTGAACTTAGAAATAACTGGAGGTATCCATATTCAAGCTGAGATTGTTTTTTGAAAAAAATAGTCTGTCATGAATATATGTTATTCATGGATACCTGTGATGTTCTGTTTTGGAGATGATTTTTTAAATACTGTTTATGGAAATTTTTTCTTGTTTCCTACGCATCATTCCTTAGCCTTACATAGTGTAACAGTCTGATCTTCATAATTTAGTGAATTATAAGGTACTGTGTTATCTAGGCTTAATATCATAGCGATTTGACATTTTTTTTAGGTAAACTGGTATTTTTAATGTAGAAGTAAGAGTTAAATGTTCTGCATATTGTTTTCCCTTTCCTTAGTTGGAGCCATCAAATTATTTCAGTTCGTGAGGCCAAAACTGTTCCAAGGACTGATGGTATTGAATGGAGAAACAAATTTATTTGTATAGAAGGTAAGATGTAAAGCTGCATTAACATTTTTAACTGTTACAACACTAAATACCTAAATCTGTTAATCAGACTTTGTCTTGATTGTGTTTTAATAACGCACATGGGTGATGTATTTATGTAGAAAATTTAATTTTAACCAATGCAAATAGTTCTGGAAACAGTCCCACCCAAAACATTTGAGAAGGAAGCTTTAAGTTCTACAGTGTTTAAAAATAGTTCTCCTGACCTTTTCTTCAAGAGCGCTCATTGCCCTGTTACTTTTGGAACAGGGATTAGGACTTAGACAAGGAATGGCCTTTATGACAGTAGTGTGTGTTCTCCTGCTCTGCAAATGTAGTTGTCAGTTTTGCCAAGACTGGGCTTCTGAAAAAACAGCAGACACATTCAGATTACTCTGCAAGAATATTATTTGTTCTAGAAATGCTCTGTCATTCCAAACATTAGCAGTGACTAGATTATGTATATGTTGATCCCCTTGTGGCTACTGTTTTTGGCTGGCTTGTGAACATACAGATTCTGAAGAGACTGTATGATGCCCTCCATAAGTGGAGGGTAAACCAATGCTACCTACCTTTTGGAGTTACATGTCTTGGCTGCCTTAGTGCAGACTAAACCAGGCAATATAACTATATAGGTAACGGGCTTCATGTGCTCTTGATACCTTTCAGCTGCCATGGGGAATCTGTATGAAGAAGATGAACCGTTAGCGTGCTTAGGAGATGAAGCTTGGACCAAGGAAAGAGCAGATAACAGACCAAGAGAAGGACTGAGTTGTTAGGAGAATGAAAAGAGAAGCAGGGAAAGGGACTGAGAGGTGCTGTGTAACTGGAAAGAGTTAACACAAAGAGACAGAAGAGTGAGAATCCAAATGCAGCAGGTGAAGGGGAATTGGTTGGACAAGGGACCATGGATAAGGAACCAAGGTGGAATGGAAGCAGGATTAGAACTAGGTGTTTTAGTTCACTGAGGTGAAGAGGGAAGGTGTTTGAAATGGGAGAGGTGGCCTGGGCCCTGACTGTAAATAGATGGAGGCTATTAGGATCAACATATTAAGAGCTGAAGTTTTATGATAAAAGCAGAATATAATTTGGACAGGAGTCACATGTTGCGGAAAGAGTTGTTGGAGACTGGGAAAATTTTGCTGGGGGAGAAGAGGGGATAGGGCAGAAGTCCTGTGGGTGGACAGATATTTCTCAAGATTGCTGGGGTGAGAGTGCACCCATGTGTGTATGTATGTAATTTCCTGCATTTGTGCTGCTCTGTGCAAGGAATAATCATCTTCTCGTGAAGCTGGTTATTCTGTGGCCCAGAGCTCACCAACTTGGCCATAATCGTATGGATAACAGTGTGAAGAAGACACATGATGGGATTCCTGTTCTTTATTTGTCTTTTGCGGGGGAAAATCAACTACCAGTCATAGGGAAAAAACATGCTGAAAGACAACTGCATGCTTGACTGCAGTCTCAGAGTTGAGAAATATAAGAATTAGACTATCTGCACAGCTGCAGTCATTCAGGACAGCATAGTGCAGGCATTGTGGAAGCTCTGGTCTCAGTGTGGGAGGTGGGAATGCTGGGCAGCAGTGTCTGCTGCTGTCACATGATGCTGACCCTCTGTGTTGAAGGGGGGCTGTGTGTTTCAAGTTCTCAGTTTTTTATGATGACATTACAAAGTGGTTGAATAATTAAGTTTTTTTTCTGTCAGGTTGGAAAATAGAATATCAGCATACAAAATAGGCAGTTCAGAATTTGTATTAAATGGGCTTGATTGCATACAACTCTTCCTTGAAAATGCATTTTGCATTTGAACTATTAAAAAAGCAAGATTATCTATAGGTGGCACATCTGATTCCTTTCTGTTAGTGTGCTTCAAGACTTTATTAGGAGTGGGTTTTAGCCTCACATACCAAGTTTTTACTTCTAAGTTGGAAGGGAAAAACTTAAGTTTCCTATTTCAACTCAAAGTAGGTTTCATGTTTGTAACAGCTGTTAAGATGAACTCATTTAACAAAGTGTGTAAATGACCTTCTGTGTACTTTGAGAAGAAGCTTTTAAAAGGTAGCTAAACATATCAACATATTCTGGTTTCTAAGTCTTTGTCAGATTTTCCAGTTAGCAAACTAAAATTTCAGTAATTGCTATTATTGTGTATATTTTTTATTATTTTAAAGATATTTCTTAGTAGATTATGCAAGTCATTGCCTGCAAGTTACCATATTTCTGCACGTAGCACTGTATTTAGGTTTGCTCAAAGAAAAAATCGTGGTGTTTTAGTTTTTATTTGCCTTAAGACTGATTCTCACTTGTATTTCTATTAGAGAAACAAATATAGCAGAGATGCTCTTTTCAGATGGTTTAAAATCTGGCAGGCTATTACCATTATGGGGATACTGAAAACACTGCTTTTAGCTAATGCTTGTGAACATTCGTTGTTAGAAGCTTTAAATTGCTAGCAACTATTCTGGTTTCAGTTTAAATCTTGCCTATATCAAATGGTATCTGTGAAAAAGAATTTGGAAAAGCTAGAAGCATGGCAATTTCATGAGACTATGAAATTGATAGTCATTCAGGGAAACTGGATCAGAAGCTGTCTAAGCTGTGCCTGATTCATGCTTGTACTTTTAAATCTTTCAGATCCACATGTTAAAAATAATTCCTCAGTGCTTAAGTTTGTAGCAGTTCCCAAGTTTTATGATTTCCTGTATTTTCATTTGGAAAGATGATCCCCTTTAGCCTTTCTCTTAAGCATCAGTGTTGAAGTTGTATTACTTTTTTGATTTTAATATTCTCATAACTGTGTGTGAACAAGATAACTTTTATGATGGACTCTCGTCTTGATGATTAGAAAAATGTAGTGGTGTAAATAGTAGCTGATTGCAAAACTTCTCTTGCTGCACTCCAGGGAATGAGTCTGTCTTTTGACAGTCAGTAAATACGCAGGAAGAATACAGGGAAGATGTGAGTTGGCTTTTGTGCTAGAGTACGTTTTTTCTCACTGATGGTTTCAGAAGATTGTATAGTTTTGCTCTTTTTGCTTTATGTTAAATCAAGAGATACGTATTTTTTTAAAGTACATAAAGGTCCTAGCATTAAAGAAACAGTTAACATCACATATGACACACAAAAGAAATGCTGTACTGCTTCACATGGTAAGGGATGTGGAATTATTAGTGGCAGTAGGTCACTGTATCAAATTATGTGACTGACTTTAGAGGACTATGTACCTTTTTTATTTGATTGCCAGTTGTTTTTTCCCAATCTAAATGTATGATGCATTCTGAAGTAAAATAAATCTGCCTGTTCACATCCACTAAAAAAATTTATATGTAGTTTTAAGAGAAACCTTTTCGAAAACTGCCAAATACAACATTTGTTGCCAGAAACAATGTGTGAATTTAAATAGATTGCAGAAATAAAAATTCCAGATTTGAAGCCCCAGTGTCCTTAATGGCATAAGCGCTTCTGATCTGTTTAATGCTTTATTTGATTATATGTCCCTATCTGAATAAAAGCAATTCATAAGCAACTAAACAACATACATAAACAACCTAAAAAGACTGTAAAATCTGTTTTGTAGTGCATTGTAATGCATAGTGTCTAATTTTCTAGTATTTATTACTTTAATGTTGGCAACCTATCAGTAGCAAGGAATACTTTTTTATTTCATCAATTAATACTTTGGAACTTTTTTCTGTTAGCAAAAAAAAAAGGTAAAACATCACATAACTTTGTAGTCTTATTAGCAGGTACAAGCACCAAATTATTGATTTATTAATAGATATTGTAGAACAGGTACGAACTGATAAAATAAATTATTAGAGCAGCTGATACATCTCACATAAAAAGTTATAGTAAATATTTTACTGTACTCCTTGTATTTCACTGAGAAGTGGTTGAATGAGATGAATCCAAAGTAGATATTTCCAAGAGGCACGTGTAGTAAGTTTCAAAACATTTTAGTATGCAAATCATATTCTGATATGTCATCACAGACTAAAGCAGTAACAAGTAATTACTGATGCATAATTTCAGCACAATCATGGTGTGCTTCAACAGATATAATAACCTGATTTTATTATGGATTACATAGCATGAAAGCATTCAGGCTTTTGGCCTTTTTGGGGGGTGAATGATTGTGCAAATGGATTGAGAAGCAAAGTAGAATCAGCCATTCAAAACAGTCTTGGGAAGCAACAATATGCTGACCTTTCTGGGTTTTCTCTGACAGCCTAGCTTTAAGATTGTTTTAACTCTTTTAATGTTTGTGTTTTATCTTGCAGAGCCCTTTGATGGGACAAACACTGCTAGAGCTGTACATGAAAAACAGAAGTTTAGTATTATCAAAGGTGAATTTCTGAAGGTAAAAAGCGTATCTCATTTAATATTTCTAGTCATTTTGATTTCCAAGGTAGTTACACAAATGCTAGTCATTTAACCTTCCTGTTTCTGATGATTGTGTTACAAATATTTTTATGCTTTGTACTATAAAAAGAATAGAAATTTATTTTAAAAAAAATTTGTGGAAAATTATTCAGTAAGAGTATTAATGTCTGCCCCTAACATCAGACCAAAGTTGAAATGGATACTTGAAATAGTAAACTCTTTGTCTTGGATCTTCTTGTGCATGTATAAAATTGTAATGATGATCAAGAACTTCAGAATTGCGACTTTATATTCATTACATGTGTTTCACTGGTAATAAACAATGGTTTATACGTCTTACTATATAAGTATAATATATATTTTTTTATATAAATATCGCCACCTATGGTTTTCTGCTGGTTTTTGACAAGCGAATTAAATTGGTAGTTTCCTTCAGGGAGGCCACACTCATAGTTTTAGAACATGAGTAGTTCAAACTGGAGCTTTCACTGTTCCTGCCAGTGGAGGAGGCAAGGATGGTTAGAAGCACACAGAGATTTAGGCCTTAATTAAACATCATTCTTGTAAAAACCCTTGCTACCAACTCTGTCTTATGCTCGTCTCCTATCATAGGCATTGCATTTGGAATCACAGCTCAAATTCCAGTTTTTGAGGCTTCTGATTATTCATAATGTAGTGAAGAGTAGGGACTTGCACAGAAGTGGCTTCCAGCTTTAACCAGTTAGGCTCCCCTGTTGTGCTGTCATTGGAGGATCCTGTTTGCTCCAGTTAGTCAAATCTTTAAACATCTTGAGAGTTTCTCCAGCTAAAAGGAAATCAATGCCAGTTATTTATAATAGAACAAATGCTGTAAGGCGTTGCCTTAGTCAGAAAAGAATAACTTTCTTGCTTTGTAATTCTATTTGGAAATGTCAGTTTGCTAACATTTAACCATGTTAGCACACAAAATACTGAACTGTTCACGTATGCTTACATAAAATACTTGATTTTGCGAACCTGCTAAAGCAGTATTTTACAAAGTAGTTTGGGTGTTCTCACTGTTCTGTGAAAACAGTGAACCCTTTTCAGATTTTCAGTTAAAAAATTCATTTCAAACCTGCGTGGTTTTCTGAAAATTGTAAAAGCAGTTGTTTGCTCCTAGCTTTCTAGAAGCCTATATACTAGAGTGTCACGGCCCTGAAAAAATTTTCCTCTTTACTAGGAACCACAAGGAATGACAGTTGCCTAAAGCTGCAAGTACTTACTAATATGTTGACTTTTTTTAAGAAGCCTAAGGAATCTGTCTCATCACCCTTGAGAGATTATTCTTCATGTGGTTTTCTTTACACATTGTGGTTTAAATTAATTCTGTGTAAAGACAGGAGGGTGACTGCAGTTATTTGTGGGCTCGTGGCCTGACAGATGTGTCCTGGAGTTAACACTAGAATACAGAAGAAAATTCAAACAACCTATTTTGAAGACACAATTAAGTTCTGAAGATGTCAGAGTATAACAGCTTGTATCAGGAACTTTGACATGTGTGAATTTGAGAGCATTATTTTGCAGTTAGAATATCAATGTAATGCTTAAATAATGTTAACATGTCAGTCTCCACAAATCTACTCTCTTCTTGAGAGGCTGTAGCATCCTCAGTAATTCATTGCATTTTGTGTACTTTTTGGATTTTTTCATGCCTTCAAAAAAAAAAAAAAAAAACCCCAAAAAAAAACAACAAAACCCACCAAAATCCCAAACCCCCTCTCTTCAAGACGGGGAAAAAATATCAACCTGATTTTTGTGGATTTGTGAGGCTTACTGCTTACAATGATGTCTAAATATTAACAGCAAAGATTATTTAGCCTTTTAAAACCTTGTGCTTTTTTTCCCCCCCCCAGGCCTGGCAGGTATTACGAGACAAAGCGGACCTGAACAGTATATTACCTTTAAGAACAACCACACACCAAAAATAATCAACTTATTTCGCTTCCTTCTTATGGCACCCTGGTGAAATAAGGCACAGTATCAAAATCACGAGGCTGTTACCCCACATTTTTTTATGAAATGTTTTTCTCTGTAAACTTCTATTAAGGAAATTTTTTAATAAGGATTGCATATTTTGTTATCAATATTTGTTAATACAGCTGTTCATTCAAAGGAATATGTAATAAATGATACAAAGACATTCAGAGCTAAACAATATGCAAGTCCAACTGTATCCTTAAGGTAATCTAAAATGGAATTTGCAAGCAATGTTTCTACTACAGAAAAGTTGAAGTAAAAAGGACGAATCAATGTACATGAAGGCTTCATATTCACACAGAGCGTATGAAGGAGAGATGGGGAAAAAAAACCACACTAAAACCAAAACACCCCACAGCCCTACCACTGCTACAATAATTTGGGCTTCTGTTTCTATTTTGTGTAAATATTTGTAAATTGGTCACTACTGTAAAATGAATAGAGGCAAGTAATCTTGAAAATTCTAGCATTAAAAAAAAAGTTGTGAACCCTCTTTTAAAATCCTGAGTACATTTTGTGCCTCTCACATACTTGTTATTGAAAATGAATTCACTGTTAAAACTGCACTTACCCTTATTGTCAAATTTGTATTTTCATTTTTGTAAGTTTAATATTTTGTATCATGTCACATGAAATAAATTTATATATGGAAGATACAGCTTTTCCATTTTATGTTGTACTGCATACTTAAAATATTTCTTATAATTAAGTAGAAAAGAAAATGCCCTGTAAAAGTAAGGCCTCTGCTGAAAATCATACACTTCTGTATGGCTATTCTGCATTGCACCTGTGTACAGGTAAAAGTTTCATCTATTGCTGTCTCTAACAAGATTGTGAAAACCTTTATAACTGTGTAAAATAACAAGCATTAGGTCTTCTTGTGCAAACTTTTATGTTCTAATTTATTTCAGGTTTTATGATTTAGATGTTCTAGAAACTGTAAAGTATTTGCCTGCTGTGGGGTTACTTACTAGACATTTCATGATCTAGTCTCTAAGATTTTGGCTTGCTTCTTAAAACATCTTCCTTCTGCAATTTAAACAGTCTTTCAGTCATAATCTGACCGTAGCAATCCATTACTCTCTGCGTATATTCCCCCCTCGCTGATCTTTCTCTTTATAAGGTGGTAAACTTGGTCTTAGTGAAACGCTCATTTTGACCTGTTTTATGTAAAATGGAAGCATGACTTTTTAGTACAGGCTGATGTCTACAATCAAAGATGCTATACAAGTCCTAGGGGGATTTGAGGAAGAGAGGAGGGCTGTTTCTGTTTTTCTAAACAAACAGTTGTTGACTATGTCTTTGTCTAGGAAAATTTAAAACGTTACCAACGTAGGATAACTGAATGGACAAGTTCAAACTTGGCAAAAATGTTATTTCAAGTGAGCTGGATGTGCAGCACAAAATTTTGTACTTGTCTCTCTCTTATGAGTTTGCATTGCATCACGTAATGCGTCAACCTGTCTCACACCTTAAATTACTGCTTTATGTTTGAAACCGCTTCTTCCTGTTTTGAAATAGACAGTTAAAAAACCTGTGATACCTCCATTCAATTCTGTAAAAACTGACCACCACTACTTGGTAATCCTTTTAACACAAGCCAAGATCTGTAACCACAATGGCCTGTGCCTTTCGAAAGAGTCTTTTTGCCTTTTTTCTCAAGTTCATGTACTTCTGATAAGCTACATCTATAATTAGAAATACAAAGTCTAGTTGGTAGTTTTCCACAGTTGCTTGGGGACAAGCCTGTTTGTTGTATCCTCTCTAACAACAGAAGACTCCCCAGTAATTTACTGTGTTACCTAAGCAAGGTGCAAGATAGTGTAACTTGGGTTAGCTCATAGTGGAAGAAGCTAGTGGGTAGTCTGACAAAAGCACGGAATGTGGCAGTGCTCTTGCACGCTAAAAAATAATCTGTGGGGTCTGGAAAACATATGTTACCAGACATGGCATTGTATTATTCGCCTGTCAAGGCAAACGGGAGCAGCACCACTTTCTGTGAGTGAATGTAATGATGGTGACAAAATGGTGGGTTGCAACTTTCATCAGAAAGCTTCAAATAAAACACCACAAAATAAGTGGTTTGGGGACAGCGAGTAGGAGCTGGACTTGTAACTTGGGATTCAGTTCTGCATAGTATGAAGTTGTTCAGAGGTTTAATGGCCTGAATTTCCATCTACTTATATTTCATGGAATAATCTACTCTGGGCAGGTGTCCAGAGTGAGAAATCCCTAATGGCTATCATTAATCTTAATGTTACCATGAAGTTTTCCCTTCAACTTCAAAATAAAAACCTTCACACTCCTATCCCTTGGCATACACCCTAGCAGGAATTGTTTTTCTGGGAGACCTTTGGTAAAAGGTGTTTTTAATGGCCGACCAAGATTTCAGCACATGTGCAAGATGCTAACTTCTCTGGGGCTTCTTACAGCCTTGGAATGAAAATGCTTTAGTTCAGCTCTGGTTGTTATTTTAGAACTAGCTTTGACTACTCATTTTGGCATTGGGTTGGTCTGTAATTTCTCACTTTGTATAATGTCAGAAACTACTAGTGTCTTGCATAGGATTTTAGGAACTCTTTGGTCCTCTAGGAGTGCTTTTAATTAACAGGCTCAGGGGTGAATGGGAAGATCGAACATTAGCAAGAGCTTCACAGTCAGTAACAGTAGTGCCAGAAATGGCACAGGCTGTATACTGTGAAACTTGAAATTTCTCTTCTAGTTCTCATGTCTCCTAAAATGCGATTGTGTAAGTGTACTCTCTTAAGGTACCTTAAGGTGTCCTGACAGTATAAGAAGTTATTTTTAAGAAATCCCCTACAAGGAATTCAATATAAACCAATTTTAAGATTCAAATTGCAGGGTTATATGGGAGAAGTGGGCAGCCAAGACAAAAGGATGGAAGATGATATGTAGATAATCTTAAGTTAGCGTTAGTGAACACCATTCCAAATGCTTACTTGGAACCAGTGCTTTCTTTGAACTTAAATTTAAATCCATCAGACAAAGCCGCTCTTGATTTAATGGACTTTGCTTGCTCTGGGTTCTCTCATGTGTATTTTGAAGCTGTTTTTTTTAAAATGTTTGTCTTGTTTTCTCTAATCCTTGTGTGTTTTGATATAAATATTTTCCTCATTGATTTTACAGAATCAAGGCTTATAAGAAGAACATGAATATGCTGGTTTGGTCAACTTGCAGGTCAAATGAAGTTGTGAGAAGTACAGAAGAGAGAGCACTAGGTCTGGAAATAATTTCAAGGGGTTCTGGTAAAAGGGTACTCACCTTCCTCTTACTGTGCTAAAAATGAATCAAAACTTGTGTGATGTATGTATGCTTCGTATAAAAGCATTTCTAGAAGATTGTAATGCTCTTTTCCATGCATAAAGAACATTAAGTCCTCTACCTTAAATTTCATTGTGCTGTGTACACCATCTCTGTGCTCCTGATAAAATGTGGAGCTTAAGTTAGCATCTGTTTCAAGTATACTTCTTCAATGTTCTGAGCTTGTAAATTGTGTACTTCAGCGGGCAGGTCAAGAGAGCAGACAGGTTTTATCTGTATGTACTGTGTAAGAAATATTTTACTTCAAGTGGATCTGTCAGCAGAATTTTAATTTAGCATTGCAGAGAGAGCTTGTACTCAGAAATATCTGCTTGGGTGTTTCTGAACTTAGAACACAAGTAAAAATTTGCTGATTGATTTATAACCAGCTATTTGTTTGAAGAAGAGGAAGAAAAAGGGATTAAAGTTATACTGTGTACACAATGTTTTATACCTGAAGTAGCTTGCAAGTTCTTTATTTAGAATCAATTTCAGTGCTTCTCCCCATCTTCCAAAAAAAAAAATTGTAAAAAAAGTCATTACTTTGAATAGTACAGGTTGGAAACATTTCCATTTTGTCTATGAAAAGCACTGCATTTCATGTGAAATGCAGAATAATAAAGAGTAAGGGTAGCTTAACCTACACTGCAATGTAATTTATCTTTGCTTTAAATTAAAATTGGTTCCAGTCCACATGAAGAGGAAATTTGAAATGTCCTGCTGTTTAAGAACACATTCATAATTTTGGGGGTTAACATATATTCTCTCTGCGTTGTTAAAAACTGCAGTGCATCTGACAGCTCTCACGGCACAGTATTAATTATTAAAGGTGTGTCCTGGGCTCAATTACTAGTACAGTAATTGTATTAGAGTCCTCTATCTGAAATGTGAGGCACTCTGGGTATGCTCGGGGTGGAACTTGCTTTCAGCCACACTAAATGCACCTTTTCTTGGGGCCACAAGAAAACGGTCCTTCAGCTTCATCTGTGCATCACCCCAGATTTGCTAGAGGTGGCTGGGGAAGGTCTGCTGGAGCCCCAGCCCCTTCCTCCCTGCCACCTCGGTCGTGGGCTGGCAGGTGGAGGGGGCAAGCAGCCAGATAGATGGCTGCCAGGTCTGGCCATGTGTCTTGGCACCCGGTTGGTGCTAGGACCCAGGGTAGGACCAGCAGCAACTTGGCGCTGTAGCTTCACTGCCTTCTATTTAAAGACTGCCCTGAGTCAGGAGAAGTGAGAGCTGCTGGGGATGACAGTTGCTTCAGGCAACCCTGGGGAGGACAGGGTCGGGGGTAAAAATCACCGGCGAGGGCCTGAGCTAGAAGGGGCATGGAGGGGAATCGCAGTGCCGAGTGCGACAGGGCGTCTGAGACCTCATCCTTCGTAGAGGATGATGAAGAAGAAGAGGAAGAAGAGGAGGAGGAGGAGGACGAGGACGAGGAAGATGTAGACCCAGAGGAAGCAGAGGAGCTGACTAACAGGTACTGCCACCCCAGGGACTGAGCCTTGGGAGGAGCTGGCAGCTGCACCCCAAAGCACCAGCCCAGGGGGATGCCAGGACTGGGGCGTGGTGCTGGTTTCAGTGCCTTTCCCCCTTCCCTTCCCCAGCCACTGCAGATAAAGGGGGGGGGGGGGGGGGGGGGGAAGGGCGGGGGGGGGGTCGGGGAGGGGGTGGCAACGTGGGGGTTTTTTGATGGGTATGGCGGTAGTTAAGTTTTGTGCAACAAGCGCCTGCCCTGAGTTCCCTGAAAGCTTTTCTATTTAGAGATCCTCTGGCATGCCAGCTCAAGTGGCATCTCCCTCTGCTCCTCCCTCTCTGGCTGACTCTTTGTCACATATCGATCTTAAATGCTCTGCAGATTTGCTTGTCAGGGAGAAAATGGTCCAAGATTATAATGGCGCATTGACACTTGTTCCTTTTTATGTCCCTTTCTTCCTTCACACTTGTCCCTCCCTCTTTAGTTTCTTCTTCCCCAAAAAAGGAAAAACTTGCTGTATGTGCTCGCCTCCACCAGCCACCATTTCTGTGGCTGATTTTTGGGGTGGAATGAGGAATATTTTAGCACTTTGATTCCCCATCCCCCCTAGTAACTCTTGCACAGAGGCAGTTTGTTGTCCTAATATTTTGCTTGTACCGTCAGGAAAATAATGAGCGAGGCAGTGGCCCAGTGCCTGGTGCCTGGCCCCCTGCCCACGCGGGGTGCAGAGGGGCCTGCAGCCTGCCCCACACAGACAGGCTCCCCCGCCATGCCAGCCCTGGTGGTTTCAAAGAGACTCTGAGGCCTGGGCCACCTATTGGGTCACAAGATTTCTTCCTCATCTTGTGTAAAGCCTTTCAGGTTTAAAGTTTTGGCTGGATACTGTTGGAAGAGCCAAAGACGTTAATGTGGATAGTTTAAGGTATTTCCAGAAACCATTTTTTAAAGAAATTTGGGCCATACAGTTCTGAATACCTCAGTGCTATGGAGCCAGCCTGTGTTTACAAGCCACTCTGGGTGTACCGCATAGTTCAAAGCACTTTCTGACATTGCTGGTGATCACTGGGAGAAAAAACACGGAAGAAGAGAGGCAGGGGGTTTCTGCACAGCCCACCCCAAGTGCTGTGAGAGCAAAAGCCAAACAGGGAAACGTAGCCCAGAACTGCAGGAAAACCTCCTTGCAGAAGGAACAGAGAGCTAGTTTTTCAAATGGGTGGGGGCGTGTAATGCCCCTTTTCTCACAAACGGAGATGTTGACTCTTCAGTCCTGTACTGGCAGGGAGAGGGGATACATGCCAATAAACACTGCTTGCACATGGCAGCAACCCTATGAAACAACCAGCTGAAGTCAGTGGAGTGGAGCTACTCGCTGCAGACAGCTAAAACACAACTGACTGGATATTTCTTAATGCAATCTGAAATTAAATGGCTAATAATAAAACTGCAATTGTGAAATGTAAGTGGGAATGGCTAACTTTTCTGCTAAAGGGAGGGAAATCTGTGTAGCCTTACTTCCACGGGTGCCTGTTAGGCAGCTCCCTGCAGCTGGGTCTTGCTTCTGGCTGGCAACTTCCACAACACAACTCAGGCATTACATCTTGCCACTTAATTAAATCACAGCTACCCTTCCCTTTAGGTCTCAGTTATATTAAACATTGCAGCATTTATCTCTGTCCTTAACCACCTTACTAATGAGAGAGGTCAGAGTCTAGCAGAGCGGTTTTAAGCAGCTTTCCTCAGTGGTAGCAGGGTATATTCAAATCCATTTGATTATTTTAATTAGGTTAAAGAAGGTATAAAATTTTGGGGTTGACAGGTATGGTAACTGCACAAGCACTCAGCAGTACCTTAGTAAAGTTAAATAAACCTGACGCTTTAAATGATTAAATTTTGTTGCTGCAAATGCCAGCAGTTGTTGAGCTTAAGGCTTCTCCTGCACCAAGTGCCTGGGCAAAGCTCCTGGGAGGTGCTGGCAGAGGAAAAACAGCCAGGTCGAGACCCTGGGATATACTTTCTCAGGCTGTAAGCTAATTATTTGTTGACAAACAGGTTTTCCAGCCCCTGTTGCAGAACAGATTTTTTTTATGTGTGCTTTGAAAACATAGCTTGGAGGCGGTGTAACCAATATGCAAGCTTGGCTGAAGACAGCCTGTCCTGGACCCTGCTGTCATTGATTTATTTTTAACAACCCCAAGCTCTCTGCTGCTTTTGTCTTCCTCCTCTGCATGAAGTTGAACAGCACCTGGTTGTGCAACATTGCAGTCAGTAAGAAGTTCCCCATTGGCTCCTATTTCCAACTTTCAAGCATACTAAACATTCTGATACCTATTTTATAAGAGAGTTATGCAGCAAGATAGATGGCCCATGGTCAGCCAGTGCCTGTGTGAAAGAAACAGAAGAGCCCTGGTGTTCCTCCAGGACACCAACCCCCAAGCCCTGACCAACCCACTCTGCTTCCACACCTGTCCCTCTACAGCAGCCATGGGGAATAAAATCCCAAAAGCTGCAGCAGAATTATGACTTTTCCCAAAATTTTAATCCAGAAAAGCAGGAAAAAAAAGCAGGAAAGTTTGGGTTTCACATTTTTATTACCCTTTTTAATGTAAGCTTTAAATAATTTGGTTTCCTAACACAGATTTTTATGCAAGTAATGAGACTAACATGCAGCAGCAGAACCTATTATAAAGATGTGATAATGCATTATATCCTTGCCAGCATAAATAACCCACTGGTCATGCAATGGGCTCATGCAATATTTTCTTGCCTTTGGTGTTTTGCTACCTGAGATGGACAGATCATGGCAGATGTCTTTGGTTTCTAACTCCAAGTAAAATTAGTCATCTAAACATGGAAAATATTTTGAAAGCCTGCATTGTGTGTTTTCAGGTAAATGTGAGTATGACATTAATAGGCTTTCATTTTTATGTTGGTAATGGTGAGAATTAAATCTAGCTATAGGAAAATAATTTACTGATTTACATACCCACTGGAATATCTGTGTCTCTAACAACTACGTGATGGGTGAGCTGCTCTGACACAGCTCTGTCACTCAGACCATTCCTGGCTGGTGTCCTTTTGCAATGGTAAGGCCTCGAGATGTGTCTCTGTGCAGAGCTTACATAAAAATGGCTTGGCAGCCAATTTGTACATGTTTCCAGGTAGCTGGTTTGCCTGAAATGGTTACAGGCCTCATTTTAGCTATTCATTTAGTGGTGATTTAAGACCACTAAATGGGGAGAAAGACCTGGAGTTCTGGAATTATTTTTTCATACTTTTTTTTTTTTTTTTATGAAGCAGACCTTCCACAAGAAGAACAGAGGTGTGGAAGCTTTAGAGCCAAGTCTAGCTTAAAATAATTGGTGAAAGAGGTGAAACGGGAAGTACAGTGGAGAAGGGGACTGCCTGCCACGTGAGGAAAGCTGCAGCGTCCAGGAGAGCGAAGGAATGGAATGATAGCAAATGGGATGCTGGGAAAGAAGTGGTGGGAAGGGGAGTGCTGGGGTTTTGTCTTCCCAAGGAAAACTTTGTCATACCCTCTTCAAAGTAGAAAAATATGTGGGGAAAGGCTGTGTGGTTTTAGTTCCCTAGACAAGGCAGCGCCTGCCTTGGGCCAGGGTGGAAGGGGCTGGCAGGGCCATTTGTTGGCCGCTGGCTGCAGGCGCAGCCTCAGTGAAGGCAAGAGCAGTGGAAAGCAGAGGCTTTTGATTGCCCTGCATGAGCCATTTTGAGTGCGGCAGGGCAAAGGCTGGAGCAAAAGGGCACTGGGAGCAGCTGTATGGGTGCAATGTTGAGGTGGGGGTGTTGCAGCAGGGTGTGGTGCAGCTGGTGATCCCACTGTGCGTCCCAGTTCCTGCAACAGCTGCAACCAGATGCTCCACATTTTGTTTCTTTTCAGCCTTGGCAAAGGTGTACATTGCAATTTGTGGATCTAAAATAACACTAGACTTCAAGAAGTTCCCCATTAGGTCTCAACAAAGTGATTAAATCCCTGTGTAAAGGAAGTCTCCCACCCAGACAAAAGTGTTTGTTCAATAACTGTGCTCTCTCCACAACCTGTACGATGGAGAATCCAGAATGCAGGAGCAACACAGACCTCTGAGGCACAGAGCTGCTGTGGTTTCTCAAGCAGCACCTGAACCTGTTACTGGCAATGCCATCAGGCCATGCCACAACTCAATGTCTGGAAGAGACCAGCACCCCAGCAGGTTGTGCCCCTTCCCAGATGTGTCTTTGATGATACAAAATGTGTGAGACAGGCCCAGCTCCTGGCTCCCAGCTACTCTTAATGAAAATCAGCTTTGTAAGCAGTGAGCAGCTATCTTACTGCTTTTGGATAATTATTCACTTGAATTCGGACAGATGAATGAGCCACGGTGTTGCCAGAAGGGGCATCATCAATAGTAAAGGAAGTTAGCAGTAGGTTAACAAGTGAAAGGCTGGGTTTAAAACAGGGACTTCTGTAGCTCCTCATTCTCTTACCCTGAAGAAGGAGATGGACAGGCTATAGCCCTAGGCAATGCAGAGCAATAGGCAGAGACCTCGCTGAGCATACTGATTGCTGTAGGGGGAAGGGGGTAGCGTGGTGAAGGCAGAAACTGCAAGATTGTACAGAACAAAAGTGCAAACAGAGAGAAATAGAATATTTCCTTCAACTCGGAAGGCAAGCTTGCCAATAACAATTTCCACCTCCCTTGCACTGTGCCTGCAGGGCTGCAGTAGGAGCCTTCAGGGAATGAGAGAACTTGTCAGTATAGGCCACTGCCACAACCAGGACACCCGGGTCATTTTGTCTGGGTTGTTTTCAGCTTGCAAGGTGCTATGCAGCAAACAGCAACAAATTTTGATGATAACCAGGAGTGACGAGGTCTGATGTGAAAAGGCTGAAGGGAGACTCGGGAGGATTTTAGAAAGCTGATGGGCTGGCTGTGCTTCTCTGTGATGGTGCTGGTGTAGCACAGATGAACAGACCTCGGTCAGTGTGTCTGAATGCAACTGCTCTGGCAGCTGGGGAGGTGGAAACTCTTCCCTGCTATGATACGTAAGGGGACATGTGCCCAGCCTGCCAGGATGGATAGAAACCTGAAATCCCAGTGGACACAGCACAGAAGTTATAGTGAGAAGAAAGAAACGATAAGAAAGATTTGGTTTTGAGCTATTATGGCAGGAAGCATGAAACTGGTTGTCAGCATCTTCAAGAATCATGAAAGGTTTGAGTCAATGTCCTAGCAGTGAAAAAATAAACTGAAACCACATGCGCTGACAGGATGGGTTGTGAAAAGTCTACATGCAATGATGGCAGCACTGGCTTTTGTCCCTGGATGTCAGTGGCTTCATTATGCATTTATGGAGCTGAAATATTGCAAATGTCTTTTTGCAACGGCAGAAGCGAGTAGAGAGGGGTGTTTCAGCTACTACTGTGCAGCATGCAAATTGTATACAAAACTGTGGTAACATTTGGAAGTATATTGGAAGGAAATACTTATGTGCCTTTCATTCTGGTCTTAAAGATATAAAACACCAACTCATCGCACTGTAGAGGAATATGGGCTGTGACCATAACCTTGGAAATGAGAAAATGATGTGAATAATTCAAGCTTTTTGCATAAGCAGGGCCAGGGCAGCCCATTCTTATTCACACTATATCAGCTGAAGTGGGAGTGCTGCTCTGTTCTGCATGGGGTTTTATTTAATAACACTAGGTAGTGCAGAAAAATAGGTTTAACAACAGATTAAGGAGATTTAGAAGTTGAAAAATGTAAAAAACATATCAGTCATCTGTTATCATGGACTCACATAAGACCTGAAAGCTTCCTTAGTACTATTGCTATCGATTGATTTGATTTGATTTGATTTGATTTGATTTGATTTGATTTGATTTTTCTATGCCCAACTCAACCTGATGCCAAGCCGTGAAACTGCAAAGGAAAAGCTAACAGCAAAGTTGATATATATTTGCTTGCTTTGCCTCTTCCTCCAACCTGTAAATTTTATCTTATGGAGCTAGCCTCTTTAGTGAGTACTGCACCAAGACGGATAATCAGCTGTAGACCCTAGGGTTTCTATCTGTTTGAGGGCTGGGTTTGGTATTGTTTTTGTTTTTGGGGAGTTTTGCTAAGGTGTCATTACTTAGTATTGCACTGTCAGGCTCACTTTGAATTGTGGGCTTTAGTCCAAGCTATCCTGCTAGTCACAGTCTCCAGGCCAGCCCAGTCACCACAGCTGGCTTTAAGCCCCATCATTGGACGTCGATACCTTGTTGTCCCTCCACTGCCTGGTCAGGCTGCTGTCCCACAGGGTGACTTCAGTTTTCAGTTAGCATTGAGGACATCAGAGATTAGATAGTCTGTGTATAAGTTTGCATAGACCTCATCATGGGCCAGCCAAGGGCAACCCTTCTTGTTCTGTGCTCTGGAGAGCAAATTCATGGAAAGGTAAGGCCAGCACTGCTAGTATCAGTATTACCTTTTTGTTTCTGATAGGTACTGAGCAGTTTTGCTGAGTGCCCTTCACAAAAATCTTACAGTTCAGAGAGTTTGCTTGATGGAGCAATTATAGCTCTCCTCAAGATTTCCTCTTCTCCTCCTTCAAAGACCTCTGCATTCTGCCAGGCACTTGGTGCCCTCTAGAGTGATGCCAGTTGCTCCTCAGAGGTGTCCCCTGCCTCTGCAGCCATCTCTGGTACCCACGTGGTGCTGGGTCATAGCCTATGGCAGTTGGTGAGACAGATTCTCTGATCCCATGGTCAGGAGCCAGATATTTTTCACTGCAGTTGAAGAAGCACTTTATTCCAATCACCTGGAAAGTGACCCTTCCCTCTGTTCAGTGGAAGAAAGATGTTGTGTGGCCATAGGTTTGCATCCTTCCACGGGAGTGAAAGAGAATTCACCACTTCTGCTCTACTGAAGCCTCTGCCTTTGCCAGCAGATACTCTGCCTTCCTTTCCATTGGCTGCTATTATGATTTCCCTAGATAAACTACTGTCCACTCAAGAAGTATCAGGATTGAGTATTGATTACCTTTTCTATTTTTTTTAATTACTTACAACCCTAAAAACATTTTTTTTAAAAATATGTCTTTTAATTGATTTTGCTATTCTTCACACTCTTATTTCTAAGCTGTTTTTCTAATGCTTCTCAGAAAAGATTTCTCCAGCCTTTTTTTTTTTTTTTTATTGAGAGAGATTTGATTGCAGTATATGATAGTGTACTGATTACGTATCCTAAGGTTTAAAGTTAGCTTTATAAATCATTGTTATTTCATTTGGGGAGGGCTTAGTATATTTTTTTATTGTTGAATGCATTCTAAATTACTTCGTAAAATATGTGGAGCGCTTAGAGGATGAAACATATCAAAAGACATTAACAAACTAGCAAATAGATTCTCTACCCCTTTGAGAACTAATAATCATTTACTCTTGGGCAAAGCAAGTGTGGGTGCTATTGAAACACTGACAGTATCTTGTAAGTGTGTAATGCAAGGTTTAAATTATACCGTGAGATAACCATGCACTGGCAATAGCCCCAGAATCAGCTCAATCTCACACTGGCTAAACAAGGTCAGATCAAAGACTTTTTTTCCTGCATTGTCAAGAGCATTTAAACACCTGTCCTTCACTGAAATAACCTTGCAACGTGCAGCTTTACAAAACTATCTAAAGTGGATGTCAGATGAAATATGACTTTCCTTATGCAAAATTTATGCACAAGCAGTATTTTTTAAAACCTTGAAAATCAGTTTTGCTTTAATGCAAATATTTAGATTTTACTGCAAAAATTTAATTTGTTGTGTGTTTTTTACAGCTCTTTTTTTCTTTGGTTTTTTCTGTTTTTAGTTTAAAAGATGTTATCCAAAATGAAGATGTGAAACCCAAGCTGCAGTACATCATGACTAACCCTTCCTTTTCTATGGTAACAGTTCAAAGTGAAGACAGTGGGATAACCTGGGAAACTAGCTCAAGCAGATGTTCTACTCCCTGGGCCTCAGAAACTAGTATGACTTCTGACCTTTACAGTATGGAAAGTTCACCGGTAGGTTCTCCTCCAGGAAAAGTTATCTTTATTATGGATGAAGGTAAGATTGTTCGGAAAAGGAAGCGCAAATCTTCAAATAGGGTGCCAATGGCTACAAGACTGAAGGGAGGCCTGGGCAGTAAAAAACGTGACTCTTCTGGAAGGCAGAGGCAGGAACCAAGAACTGTCCTAGGAGATGTGCAGGCAACAGTGTTAAATGTTGAACAGATGGAAGTACAAGACACAGATGAGGAAATGTTGGATGACGAAGAAGATCTAGAGAACATTGCAGAAGAGCCAGTAAAACGTGCTCCGATAAGGTCAATATTTAGAGAGAGCAGACTGAGAAAAGTAGGGCCGATCCTTGGAGGACCAGTACAAGCTAGAATCCAGCTGTTCAACTCAATTTTTGGAGGGACTGAGCCAGCCCCTGAAACATCGGAGAAAACCAGAATTCAGAGAAGTAACTCAGTTTCAGGGGATTCTGAACAGTTCCTTGAAACATCAGTAAAAGAAAGATTGCAGATGTTCAGTTCACTTTCAGAAGCAACACATCCAAAGCCTTTCCAGACAGCAAGAAGTAGAAATCTTCAAACACCATCAGAGAGAAGAAGGGAGCAAAGACAACAATCCACAGCACAAGCAAATCAAAGCTATTCTTCACCAACAAGACCTCTTGAAAACTGGCTTACTAATAAAGGTGGTATTTCATCTGAAAATATTAAACCCATTAAAACGAAAGATAAACCAAGCAGATTTTCACACTTTGGTGCAGAAACAACTCTTCAGCATGAAGAAAGAAAAGACAGACAATCCTTTTTGGAGGCTCCAGATCAGGTACCAGGACACTCACTGAAGTCCTGCCCTCCTGAAGAAGGCAGGAAACAGCAAAGTTATTCACCTGCAGACAAAATGTTAATAACAGAGCAAACAACCTCTGTTTCATTAGAGTCTGATGATAAATCAGAGAAACAAGCACCACTGCTCTCAGCTGAAAATGCAAACAAGAAAACAGACCAATCCCTGCTGACAGCATCAGATCATCTGGAAGAACCAGAGGAGCAGGAAATTCAGCCCAGTGCTGCATCACAGTCTGTTTCAGCAGATCTTGTTAATGAGTTAGAAAGACAAGGTACCCAAAGTACTTTGCCTATAGCATCCATGTCGGATCATCCTGGGAGGGAAGCACAGAAGTCAGCTGTTCAGTCTTACTTACCTAGTGCTCCATCAGCTAAATCCAAATATTCCACTCTTTCTGAAACAAGGCAGGAGGATATTATTCCTCAGTCATCAGGAACTGCACAGGCTGAGTCTGAATATATGCTTTTACCACACTCTGAAGATGAAACAGAGAAGCAAGAAACTGAATGTCAGCCACCAGTAACTGCACTGCCAGAAAGTGAGCCTTCAGGTCTGTTGTATTCTTCCAAAAAAAAAGAGGATCAAAAGATCCCACCACTTGAAATCCAAAATGTTCACTTAGAGAAGCAAACAAAGTCCAAACAAGACTTTTCCTCCTCCCTTCAGGAAACAGAGGAGCAAGGGATTGCACTAAATACACCTATTTCTGAAAAAATAGATTCTAAATATCTTGGAGTTTCATACCCTACCCACACAGAAACAGAAGAAACTGAGAAAACTCCAGCTACAAATAAAGCAGTAGATTTGGATCACCCTGATTTTCCCATTGAAACAAACGAACAAGCAGAGGGTGTGCAAATGGAGATGGAGCATCCAGATTTCTCATATCCCAGCAAAGAAATCAGAGAATCAGAGAGAACACAGATGGAAACAGAGCATCTGGGCTTCTCTTTTTCCAAGGAAGAAACAGAGGAATTGGAGGGTGCACAAATCGAGATGGAGCATCCAGACTTTTCTTTTTCCAGGGAAGAAATGGAGGAACCCAAAAGTGCACAACTGGAGATGGAACATCCAGCTTTCTCTTATGCCAGGGAAGAAATGGAAGAATTGGAGAGTGCACAATTGGAGACCAAGCATACAGATTTCTTATATTCCAGAGAAGAAGCAGTGGAATCGGAGAGTGCAGAACTGGAGGCAGAATATCCAGAATTGCTTTTTTCTATGAAAGAAACAGAGGAACTGGAAAGTGCTCAACTGGAGACAAAGTGGTCCGATTTCTCATATTCCATAAAAGAAACAGAGGAATCAGAAAGTTCACAACTTGAGAAAGAGCGTCCAGACTTTTTTCCCAAGAAAGAAACAGAAGAATCAGAAAGTGTACAGCTGAAGATGGAGCACCCAGATTTCTCATATTCTGGAGAAGAAATGGTGGAATCAGAGAGTGCACAGCTGCAGACAGAGTATCCAGACTTTTCTTTTTCCAGGGAAGAAATGGAGGAATCAGAAAGTGTACAGCTGGAGACAGAGCATCCAGATTTCTCATATTCCAGAGAAGAAATGGTGGAATCAGAGAGTGCACAGCTGGAGACAGAGTATCCAGACTTTTCTTTTTCCAGGGAAGAAGTGGAAGGTGCACAGCTGGAAATGGAACATGAAGGGTTTTCACTTTCCAGGGAAGAAACAAAAAAACAAACACGTGTTCCTTTTGAACTGGAACAACCAGAGTCTTATTCCCCTGAAGAAGCAGAGCAAGAAAAAACAGCACCGCTTGCACCAGTACCGTCAGATTTATCGTGTTTGATGGAAAAAGCAGAGAAAGAAAACACCACTGAATTCCAATGGTCAGTACATCCAGATATATTTGATTCCATGAGAAGAGCTGAAACAGAGCAAACTGGATATCAGGAAACAGCACATTCAGATTTACTCTATAACATGAATAAAACAAAGCAGCAAAAATTGGCACAAACAGATTTGGACAATTCTCTTATGTCAGATTTTAGTGACAAAGGACAACAGCTGCAGCCTGTACAGCAGCATTCACAACCTGGAGACAAGTTGTATTCCTGTCCCAAGGGAGTACAAGGAGAAACTACTCCACTGCAGTCAGAGCATCCAGTTTTGTCATATTCTACTGGAGAAGAACAGCAACATAAATTCTCACAGCTGAGGGCAGAACAGCCAGAGACATTGAATCGCACTGGCAAAACAGAGCAACAGAAAGTATTGCAACCAAAGCTGGAACAAGCAGATTCACCATATTCCCAGGGAGAAACAGCACAAGAAGCTGTACAAGGAGACTTAGAAGGTCCAGAGCCATCATGTTTCGTTAGTGAGGCAGAGCAACGTGAAAATGTACAACCAGCTTCAGAAAATAGGGATTTCTCATTTACCACTGGAGAAGTAATGCAAAAAGGAGTGGAGTCAGGATCTTTAGGGTCCCTACATTTGATTGACAGAGCAAAGCCCTGGGAAATGTCACAAACAGAGCAAGAGCAGTCACTTGACTCCTGTTCCGCTGCTGGTAGTCATCAACAAGAAGCACCACCACTGGATATGGTGCAGCCAGATAGATCATATTCTTTTGGCAGAATGGAACAACAAGATATAGTAGAAAGAGAGATGGAACAGCAGGAAACAGCCCAACAAAAAGCTAAGCAAACGGGAATGGTGTGTTCAGATTTGTCAGAAACCTGGGAGAAAGAAGAGCCACTGGTCACAGACCAAATTAATTTGGTACATCAAGAAATAGCTCAGCCAGAGCTGGTGCATCCGTCTTTGCCGTATTCTTTCAGTGAACAAATGCAAGAAGAAATGCAAACAGAGCCAGCATATCCAGAACAGACATTTTATGTAAGTACAGAAATGCAGGAGGAAATGACACACCGCAAATCAGAACAAGCATTTCTTTCATGTTTTACTAGCAAAACAGAACAACAAGAAATAATACACCCAAAACAGGAGCAAATATTTTTACCATCTTCCACTGGAAAAGAAGCTCCACTGGAAAAGGAAATGAGTTCAGAATATCCAGATACTTCGTATTTCCTTCATGAAACTGAACAACAAAAAAAGATGAAACATCCAACCTTACCACTGATGAAACATCCAACCTTACCACTGACGAAACGACCAGATTTTTCATGTGACAGTGGTGAAACAAAACCAGGTGACATCATAGAGCAGGAGTCAGGACATCCAGAGCTTTCATACTCCATGGGAGAAACACAACAACAATTAGAACATTTGGACTCATCAGGAAACCTGGATGAAGCAGTACAAGATGAAAGTATGGAAGTAGAATCTAAATGCCCAGATTTATCTGATGTCCAAAGAAACCAGCAACAAACTTCACAATTAGATTCAAAATATCCAGATTCATCATTTACGTTTGGTAAAGCCAAAGAACAAGCAACTCAAGACTTTGAATCTAAATATCAAGAATTGCCTAAAGTGGCCCAAAAAAGACCTTCTGCAGCACAAATAGAGTCAAAACATCCAGATTTGACATATTGCCCTGGCAAAGCAAATGAGCCGGAAACTGCAACATGGGAAATGAAACATCCTGATTTGTCACATTCCACTGAGACAAACTACCAAGAAGTGGTAGTGTTGGATAAGAAACACAGAAAAGTTTCTGTTGGCAGAGAAAATCAGCAGCAAACCACAAAACAGCAGATAGAGCAAGAAAAGTTATCACTTTCTCCTGGTAAGACAGAGCAATTTAAACATGCCCAGGAGGACTTGGAACAACCAGATTTATCATTTTCCTTTCACAGGCCAGATGATGAAATGGCACCACCAGAGGCAGAGCACACTGATGTGATATATCCTCTGGAGAACACAGAGGTGCAACAAAGAGTGCAACAAGAAACAGAGCAAACTTACCCCTTTGGAAAAGCAGAACAAAAAACAGTTCAGTGGGAAGTGGAAATTCCAGATTTGGCCCATTCTGTGGGTATAGCAGCAGCAGCAGAAGAAACGGCAGAACCATGGCAGAGACATTCTGACTTGCCTTATTCTGATTTGAAAGTAGGAGGACTGCAAAGTGAAAAGCTGAAACCTGAACACCCTGGCCTAGCATGTTCCCTGGACAAAGTGCAGGAAATGAACAAGCAGAAGTTGGAACAGTCAGGTGCCTTGGATGTTCATGACAAAACAGAGCAAATCCCACCTGCCCAGCTGGAGCTGGGCCACGCACACGTGGCATCCCCTGCCAACAAAGTGGGGCAGCGAGGAATGCAGCACTCAGCCTCAGGGTGCCCAAGTGAGGAACAGTCTGCCAGCAGAGCACGACATCCACAAGCTGCAGAAGAGAAACTAGGAGCTCTGGAGGCATCATCTCATGGTGGAAAAGCAGAGGAAAGAGAAATGACAAAGCCAGAGCCAAAACATCCTGATTTGTCATATTCCATTGATAAAACACAAACAGAAGAAACCACACGACTGGTGTTAGGAAAATCAGGTCTACCAAGTTGGCCTGGCAGAACAGAGCAAGCACAAACTGCACAAGAGGAGCAGCCAGGCTTCTTGCTTTCTTCCAAAAAAGCTGCGCAAGGTAAGAAAGCACAGCCAGGACTGGGACACTCACAGTTACCTCATTCTGTTAGTGAAGCAGAACAAGAAGCTGCACTTGCAAAATCAAGCTGTTCAGATTTAACTGCTGGCAGATCAGAACGCCGTGAAGTCATACAACCAGAGACAGAAATAATGGATTTATCAAGTTCAACTGGTAAAACACAGCAACCTCAGATTGCTGAAGTGGATTTGGTTTATCCAGATTTATTGCATTCCAGTGGCAAAGTACAACAACAGGAAAAGTTTCCACCAGAGCAGGAACAACCAGGTGATTTCTCATCATCTCTCAGCAAAGAAGAGCAATGGGAAGGTGTAGGAATGCAGACAGAACACCCTGAGCTGCAGTGCTCTATGGGGAAAACAGAAGGATTGCAAAATTCACAAGCAAAATCAGAGTATGCAAATTTGTCATTCCCTGTTGACACTGCAGAAACTCGTAAAACAACACAAGCGAAATTGAAAGAAGACAATTTGTTGCATATGTCTGTTGAAACAAAGCCATCATGGCCTGCCCCACTGGAGTCTGAACATCCAGATGTCTCGGATGCTATGGGCAAAGTACTGCACCCTGGTGTGTCCTGTGCTTTTAGTGAAGAAAAAACAAGTGCACATCTGGAGGTCAAACAGGAGAGGGGAAGCTATACATTACACCCAGAGGAAATAGTACACCTGAAACTGGAGCAGACAATGTTTTCAAGTTCTCATGGCACAGCAGAGCAACCACATAGGGCCACACTGGAAGGGGAATTCCCAGATTTCCTCTATTCCTCTGGCAAAAAAGAGCAACAAGAAATGGCAAAACTAGAGTCAGAACATTCAGATTTATCATACTCCACTGATGAGACACAACAACAAGAAACCACAAAACTTGGGTTAGGACTACCAGAATTATCTTGTCCTGAGGAGACAGAGCAACCACAAATTGCTCAAGTGGAAGCAGAGCATCAGGATTTACTGCATTTCACTGGCAAAAGAGCATGGCGAGGAACAGCACAACCAGAGGTTGAGCAGCCAGATTCATCGTATTCCAGTGACCAAGCAGGGCAGCCACTAGCTACACAACGGATATCAAAGCAGCCTGTAACACCCTATCCCATTGGAAAAACAGAGCAACAAGGAAGGGCACGTCCAGAACGCGAACTTCCTGGTTTATCTTATGCCATTTGCAAAACACTATCACAAGAAGCAACACAAATGGACTTAGGGGTACAAGATTTAACGTATGCCCTTGGTAAAACAGATGAAATGCAAACTGCGCAAGGTGGACTGGAACATACAGGTTCATTGTATTCTTCTGACAAAAGAGAAGAAGAAATGACGTTGCCAGCATTGCAACATCTGCAGCTGTCTTATCCTGTTAGAGAAGTAGAGGAGGAAACTATTTATCAGAAATCAAACTATCCAGATTTGTCATATTCTATTGTTCAACAAAAGCACCATGAAACTGAGCAACCAGAGGTGGAAGAAATGGACTTATCCTATCCAACTGGCAAATCAGAGCACTCACAACCTGCCCAAGACTTACTGCAACAGCCAGAGCTTAAGGAGTCCTTCAGCCAACTGGAGGAAAAAAGAATGGCTCAGCCTGGCTTTTTGCACTCCATTGGTGAAGAAAAGCAGAAACCAGCTTCACAATTAGAATTAGTGCAGCCAGGTTTATCACATTTGCTTGGTGAAAGAGAAAAACAGGAAATGGCACGAGCAAGGTTCATGCCTTCTGATTTTTCATATTCCACAGGAAAATCAGAGCAGTTGCAACCAGAACAGCTAAAATCAAAACATCTAGATTTGTCTTATTCTCTTGGCAAAGCACAGACTCATGGAATGAAGCCACCAGATTTATTGTATTCCTATGGCAAAGCAGAGCAGTCACAAACTGCCCAGCTGGAGCATCTGCAGACATTGCCTTTCACAGGTGAAACGGAGCGGGGGGATGGGGCCCAAGCTGAACAGCAGTGCATCAATTTGCAGTCCTCCGTTGTTGAAACAGAGCAACCAGAAACACCTTCTGTATCACATACCTTTGGCAGGCCTGAGGAGCAGGGAACCACACAACTGGACTTTGAGCAATCAGATTTATTAATTCCTACTGACAAAGCAGAAAAGCATGATTTGGCCCTGCTGAGAGCAGGACGTTCAGAGAAGCGAGGCAGTGGGGCTACTTCATCTCCAATTGCTCAGATGGAAACTGAACAACAAGAATTATCCTTTTCCACTGAGGAAGCAGAGAGTCAAAAAATTCAACCATATTCCTCTCCTACTGAACAAACACTGTCTGTACCTGTGGGTGTTTCACATTCTGTCTCTGAAACAAAATCAGAAAGAGGTCCAAAGTCTCCACCTGTAACTGGAAGCCTGTTGCCCAAGCACTTAGAGTTATCAGAGCAGTCAGAAACTTCCCAATCTGAGTCAGGTTTCTTAGCAAGAAAAGAAGCAGAGAATAAAAAAAGTCATATACATTTGCCTGTGGCTGCACAGTCAGAGGCTGAACACATAATTTTACCTGAAACAGAGAGAGAACAGACTCCACAGTACTTCCACACAGCTATACAATTAGAATCTGAACAATTAAATTTATCATATTCTACAGATAAAGCAGAAACTCTAGAAAGTCAAGATTATTTATCTTTACCTTCAAAAACAGAGTTTGAATCTTCAGTTCCATTTTATTCAGCTGATGAAACATGTCAGCAAGAAATTCCACCTTATTCAAAACCAGCCTCTGAGTATTTGGTTCCCACATTGTCCCTTGCTGAACAAGAAAAGCAAAGCATGCAGGCTCAGTCTACACAATCAGAGTGTAAACATGTAATTCCACCACATGATGAAAAAGAATTGCAAAAAATTCAGCTCCCTTCACCTAAAACAACAAGCTTGAAGACAGTGCAGTTAGAGAGTGTGTCTCTAATGCATACACAAGACCAAGACAAGCAAGAATCTCAAGATCATTTGTTGGACACAAAATATTTGTCATCAGAGCAGAGAAGAAATCCCTCCAGATTCACTACTGAGCAGGATAACCAAGAAATGCAACCTGATGTGGGGACCATGCCAAGGTCAGTGACCACAGAGTCAAAGATGACTGCTGTAGCAGGCCAGCAAGCAGTGTCATCAGATTCATTTTTACCTTTTCATACATTACCTGAACAGCCAGTATCAGTGGCTTTCATTGACAATGAAGAGAAACAAAATATACCTTCATCTTTGTCCGACATAGTAGGCATGTTTGGAAAGCAATCTAACATCGTTTCAGGCATTTATTTTAAAGGAGAGGATAGGTGCAAAACGCAACAAGATTTTGCAGATCAAAACCATACGTCCTTAGAGTCTGTGGGAGCTGTTTCATCAGATGTTGTTTATGAAACTGTGACACACAAAACTCAGCATCATTCCAGTGAACAGGGCAGCCTTTCTTCAGCAGAGATGAAGTCTGTTATCTCTAGTTCTGATCAAGAGGAGAATCCAGATATTCCATCTCTTGCGCTAGCCAGCTGGCTGACAGAAGAGGTGGAAGCTCGCTCAATTAGTCCAATAAGAGCTGCAGAAGCAAGCAGGCAAGGAGTTCAGCTTTCTGCAAGTGAAGCTTCTGATTTTGGATCGAAACAATTCCCAGCTGGAAGCTTCACAGAACTTGCAGTTCATGGTGCTACAAAAAATAAAGATCATATGTTTAGAGCTTCTGATTCAGTGTCAAGTAAAATTTCCCACGAGATGTCCTCAGACTCCAGAAACAGAACACAAAGGTATAATTTACCAGCTCTGGTAGGAGATAATCCAGGTCCAGACAAAGTTTCAGAGCATGAAACCAGCAGTGGAAATCCTCAAAAAATGGAAGCAACACAACATCCAGAGGTAGACAATGTGTCTGAAGTACCTGAACATTACCTGAGAGGAGAAGAGGAAGAAATGGAACATGCGAGCGCTGTAGAAGGCACTCAGCATGCTCCAGAGACTACTGAACAAAAAGATATATTTAATATAATATCAGAAGGTTATGAAATACTCAATATTCATGCTTCTACACATATTTTTTCTGTTGATGAAGAAGAAAGTAAACACATGGTAGATAAACTAGAATACTTGGAAACAAATCCTTCATATAAAAGAAAATCAGCTGATGATGGCCATAGAGCCCTAGCTTCTGGAACAATCACAGAAATTTCAGAAAGCTCATTGTTGGGAAAGCCTGCGAGTGATGAACTAAAAGAATTGATCAAAAATGATGATGTTGAGGAAACTGGAGAAACACAACAAGAAAATCCTGTTTTGCCAGAAAATGATAATAATGTGGTGTTGGATCCTAATAATGGTATGGCCGATATGGATTATTTTGAAAAATATACATTGATTGATGACAAATCCCCAGTTAAGCCACATTTTGAAAGACCAAGTTCATTGTTTTCTGTGACAGAAGTTCCCCACGAACCTGTGGAAGAAGCCACAACTTTTAAAGAAAGCACCGAGGCAGATACTTTGGAAGAGGAATTCTCCTTACTTGAGGATCTGGATGAAGTCTTTTATGGTACTGTGAAAGGAGAAAGCAAAATGCAGTCCTACGCAGATTCTCCAAAACCTTTACCTCTGCAGAAACCAATTGATATTAGCAGTAAAAAGGTTACAAATGTAGAAGATGAACAGAAGTCACCAGGGACCCCACTGTTTGATTCTGAAGAAGGAGTGCTAGAACGATCTCTATTGTTTCCTACCACTGTTGCTGCAGTTAATCCAGAGCTTCTAGAGGAGCCACCTGCTCTGTCATTTTTATACAAGGACCTCTATGCAGAAGCAGTAGGAGAAAAAACAAAGGATGGGACTCCCTCTGATGAAGAAAGTGGTAATTCTAATGCATCTTTTCCTAGTAGAAATTCAGACACAGATGATGGAACAGGAATGTATTTTGAAAAATATATTCTTAAAGATGAAATTCCAAGTAAGGCCATAGGGCCTCAAAAGTATCAGATACCGGAGGATGAGTCCTTTACTGGAGGAATTTCAGTTCAGAGTTCACAGGACAAACAAAAGCAGGGGTCTGGTGATCTTCAATGTGTCAGAACTGAGGTTCTGCCAGAAAGGGGTGTTGTGGAGAGAAAAAAAGTTCAGGTTGACTGTAACATTCAAGCAACAATTTGTAAACCAATGCATGCCATTCCTTTTGGAAGCAAAGTCATTCCTTCAGGTGCAGCAACTGATACCACTGAACAAAGAGAAGAAGAAAATGTACCTGTAGAAACAACTGAGGAGTTACCAGATCAATCAAGTCAACAAGCCTATAGTCAACTAGTGGATTACCAGAGAGCTGCTTATCAAGAAGCTGGTAATAAGCAGGAAGAACAGCATGACATAACAGCCGTTCCTCAAATGGAAAAATATGTCCCATATGTCAGAACTCCTGTTGAAGACAGTGAAGATGATCAGTATACTCAGGAAAATCTTTCCTGTATCCCTACCATTCAGCAAACAGAGAAGCCAGACTTGCAAAGAGAAGAGCACCACTCTGATATTTATGAAGATCTTGCTGAGTCAATGGACTATGATGTAATTACACAAGAAGAACTCTTGCAAGATGAAATATCATCTCAATTGACACATGAGGAGCTGTTATTTGAAGACAGGGACTCTTTTGAGCATGCTGGTGATAGTTATGAATTTGTTAATGAGCCAGAGCAAAGAACACCTGTTGAGCTTGAAGATTCAGGCTTTGTGGTTATGTATCCTGAAAAATCAGCAACAAACATTCCTCAAGTTGAGAGCCCACAAAGAGAACTGAAGAAAGCACAAGCAGACACATATTGTTACCACTGTAAGTGCCCAATATCTGCTATTGACAAGCTTTTTGGAGAACATAAAGACCATGAAGTCACAACACTAGATGATGCTGCAAACAAGATGAAGGTAAGAATTAGTTTGGGTGGTGGAAGGGGCTACTGAGGCTAATTTCTCCAGACCTCCTGTGTTGTCAGGGGAGAGGCTTCAAAGAGCAGTCCAGAGGCTAAGTCACAGTACTTACAAAATAAAAACTATTCCTAAACACCTGTTAGTGATCTTGAACAGAGACTGTCTTATTAAGGTGTTCTCTGGAGTCCTAGGCTTGCTAAGCTGGTATTTTTGCTTGTTCAGAAGTTTGAATTACTTTGTTTATATGTAGCTGCTACCAAACTTTCCATCTTTTAGATTTCTCACCTGTAAGTTTATTCTGGTTTGTATGTGTAGAGGAAGAAATGGGAAGAGTGTTGTTTCTATGAAAAGAAAATTTTAGTAACAGCAGCTTATTTCACTTAGCAAGGTACAGAAACCTTCTTATGTGGGGACCAGTATCATCATGAAGTGTTCCCTGTCCCGGCTACAGGTGTTTGTTGCTTGGAGATGATGTATGAGTTGCAAAGTTCACACAGTTTTGTTGATATGCCTTCCTCATTTTCTGTTCAGTTCGTGTTCATCTATGCCAATAGTGGTTTAGCTGTAGCACAGGTAGGAGTTTGGCAAGTCCTACTTCCCACTATCTCTAAGCTGTACCACTCTAAAAGACAGAAAGAATTGCCCTCCATTTCAGTAGCCTAGTCCTTCGCTATCAATACTAGTGAAAATGCTTTTGTTTCTGTGGAAGCTGTTCCTCATTAAATTGTAGTTCTGCTTGTGAAAACAGCATGCATGTGATGTCTCGTTTTTCCCATATCAGATTTGTTCATGTACAAGTATAAAGATGTTCCTTTCTTGGTCACCAGCTACTTAATCTTGTAGTTGACTGGCTCAGTATTAGATCAGACATATGTATATACATGGTTGATAGAGGGTCAGTCTGTTATTTAACTCGAAATTTAGACAAAATATGTAAATATCTACAATGAAAAACAAGAAAGAATTTGAAAAACAAAGTATGTTACAAATTGTTAATGAAACAGGGTCTTGGGAGGACTAGACACCATAAATAATGTCAAGCTGGGGCATAACAAGGTAACTCAAGGAGAACCAAATAGTTAATGAGACAAACAGAAAATTACTTGAACTATGTATCCTAATCACCATACTAAAAGATCCACCCTGAGCGAAGAGAGCCCCCTACTAACAAAGCCCCCTCCCCACAAAACATAGGAGGTGAAAAAAAAGAATGCTGTACCTTTAAATGGAGACAAGGCTCATAAGAACAAATGAAAATTAAGTGACTAAACATAACAGTAAACAATTGCTCAAAGTGTATAGAAAATTTTACTATGTGCCAGCTTTGTGGATTTCCTACCTAGCACCCATCTCTGTGCAGACATGCAATGAATAGGTACCTCAGCTCTGTGTGTGAGATTGGCTTTTTGCACACCAGGTAACAAACTATGTTTGTGAAACAGCAATCTCACCCCCGGAACCTGAAAGGTGAAGTCTGTTTCATGTTCATTTGATGGTAATACAGATTGTGCGTCATCTCACTAAAATTCCAGAAGCTTGTATCGATGGTATTTACGTTAACTTTATGTTAACTCATCTGCAAAAAAAGAGAAATTTAAAGTAGTAAGAGTCAATGTAGAAGTTTCAAATGTCAGTATTTACAAACTATCTCCATGGTGTACTGACATATGACAGCAGAGTTTCTTTTTATATGTGGCCATTCATGCTTGACTTAGAAATGATAATCAGCCACCAGTAAGTCAGCAATAAAGTCACAGACCCCAACCATAACTCAACGGTACCTGCACTGCAGCAAGTCAAGCCACAAATAAACATCCCATTATATCCCTCCCTGGCTGTGGAACATGGACATGAAGCCAATATTAAATCTGGCTACAACACAGACTTGGCTTCACATGATTTTTAGGGCTCAGGGCTCAGGTTACCTTGACACAGCACTTGTATGTTTCTTGTTACTTCTGTGCAATTACTGTGAAAACTTTAAGATGGCAAATGTATTGTCATCTGAATTTTAACTGTAGGAGCATAGCCCCACAGTAAATGAAATGTGCTATGGATGGCATATGTCAGATTTTATAGGTTATCTTGAGGAACAGAAGTTTGCTTCCGAATCTTGGTGATTGGCCCTAAATATTTATAAAACTGTACAGTCCAATGTGACATTGCTAATCAATAGAAAGTCATATGTTAGTTTTCAACAGATCTAGCTGTAAAAAAATTGCCACAATATGAAACTGTTACCAAATTAAGTTAACCTTCCTTTTAGATTTATGCCAGCTAATTAAAACTAAATATTGTCATAAATTATAAATTGCACCTGAGCAGATATCCAGCTTGCTTTCACAAAAGGTCAGGAATGACCAAGAAAAAGTTCTGAGTTGTCTCTGATGCCTGTTGTCCCTTGGACTGCTTTTGTTTCCACATCTAATTCAACCAGTGATTTTGATGATTCTGGTTTATAGGAAATATCTTTAAAATTCCGATTAAAAAAATCATGGCACTGCATGTTCTATTAGACTCATAATCACCTGCATTATCTTCCTTTTTATGGACTTGTTCTTGTGGTCTCTCAAGGACCTTCACGAGGTTCTGAGTACCCTCAGTCTCTAGCAAAGCTACATTGGAATTCATAATGTTCAACAGCTTGTATAGACACTCAGCACCTTGTCGATCTGAGCTCACTTTTCTGGTTTGGAAACAGTTTTGTGACTGTTCCAATTGCTATTTCTGTGCTTGTCATTATAGCAGGGTGATACTTGAACTTAATTTAGCAATTGTTCCAATGGTGGCTCATAGCAAAACAGAAATATTCACCTAAAATAAGTTGCATGTAAACCCTGTATAAAACAACATGTTTATATTACTGAAAATTTTTAAATTTCAGAATCAGTTAAATGAATTACTAATAGCAGTGGAAGAAAAGTCAATGAAGATTGAAGAGTTTGTAGGTGATATTGAATTACTATTTAACTCTGTTGAGGTAAGTCCAGTGTTTTATCACACTAGTTTTCTTTCCCTCTACTTAATTTTTTTATATATATATATATATTACTTATAAGATATGCTTGCCTTGTTTTGTAGCGTCATCATTTCCACTAAAATAGGCTGTTTCTCCAGTCCCCAAATTGACTTCTCCCACTGGAAGGTGTTAACTGTAGGGGAAGAAAAAGATTGCTTTTTTTGCACATTGTTGCAAAGTGGAATATGTGACTGTCAAGCACTGGAGGAAAAGGTTCCTTTCATTTTTTTTGTGCTTATAAAAAGCTCACACTGTTTGTGTCTTTATTTAGAATCCTGTGTGAAGCATTTAAATGAGTTGCCCAATGTCAAAAGTTCTTAATGCCGAAATTCTTAAGCCTTGAGGACTGTATTAATTTCAGTTAGAAGTATGGACTTATTTATCAATTTTGTAGTCAGACTTCCTGCTCAGTGCTTAAATATAGAACTTTAAACATTAACAGTAAAAAAAAAATAAAAAAAATCTGTCATTGTTTTAATGTATTTCTCTAGCATTATTTCTCCCAGATGAGCTTGCTTACAGAAATAAAGTTCTCTTATTGTCAGGATGCGAGAGGATAGCTTGTATTGATGTAATTGTATGAGTAATTGAGACGTAATGAGTAATTGAGAATTGCTGTGTATTCTTTAGATGTTGTGATTTTTTCAGCAGACCAATTTACATCTGCTTTTATTTTGCAGGAAAACTGTAAGAAAAATGCAGAGTTATTGGAAAAGCAAAATGAAGACATGCTTAAGAAAGTGGTAGCACAATATGATGAGAAATCAGAGAACTTCGAGGAAGTAAAGAAGATGAAAATGGAGTACCTGTATGAGCAGATGGTTAACTTCCAGCAAACTGTTGATTCAGCAAAGGAAACTTTGGAGACAACAGCAAAAGAAATGGAAGAACTTGATGGATTTGTTTTCCTAAATGTAAGTAAAAATGGCTTTCATACTGTAGCTTTCATGATACTTGTTAGGAAAGCACTGTACTGTATCTAGGCTGAGAAAGAGTTATTTACCTTTTTCTTTTTTTTTTTTTCTTTTTTTTTTTTTTTTAAGACGGCTAAATCCTGCAAGCTCAGCTATTCCATTCTGAAACTGCTAGATCATTTCTTTTTGTCATATGAATTCTCAGAGTGAATTGCAAATGATGCACAGGATGAAAACATGACATGCCATTAAGATTTTTTTGTGAAGAGAAGGCTAAGAGACAGTTCAATAATTTATCTACAATTAATTGTCTGCTGAGGAATAAGAAATATTAGAGTAAAAGGTACTTTATGAAAAATGAGGGTGAAACAAGAAAGTGTAATTGAAAATTATCCAAAGCAGAGTTTTTGTTGGGTTGTGATGTTTTTGTGTTGTTGTGGGTTTTTTTAATGAGCACAGACAGTAGTTATGCACTCAAATTACTGAGGCTGTGATAAATGTTTACTGCTGAAAAACAGTGAGCAGCTGTGTGGTGCTTTGTTGCCAGCCAGGGTTGAAGTATGAGAATGGGCTAGGTTTAGGAATGTGCATGTGAGGTGCATGTCTGTAATGGTCCTTTCCGGATGTAAAAAATATCCCTTATGAATCTGCATGACTAGAGGTACCTCGCTCATACTGTTGTCAGTCATAAGCTAGTTTCAGGGGGTCTTACAGGTTAAAAATTAATGGCCTGGGTCCTCCAAGATTGTTCTTGTGCTGCACAACTTGTCTGTAAGCTAGCTGTGGTGCTTTCTCCTCTATACAAGTTTATCAGCGGTCTTGAAGGGGGTGGGATTTTTGGGACAATAATCTCCCATTATGGAGTTAGAATGTAGTCTGACGTTGCAGAGAAACTATCCTGGAATGCAAGAAATGGAAAGTTCAAATTACTGTCTAAAGATCCATCATTTGTGCAAAATAAAACAGCTTTCCAAATACAAACTCCCAGCCCATATACCAGCAGTTATAGAAATAGCAATATTTGGCTTCCTCCCTTGTTCCAAGCTACACAATGTCTTAGTATCCTGAAACCAAGTGAATGCTGTGGTAGGTTGGCTGTTTTGGGATGGATGAAAAATATAGCTTATTTTCCGGAATTTTGTGAGGTAATAAAGCAGTGCTTTCACAAAGAGATCTTTGCAATCTGGAATTCTTTTGGGGGCTCTGAAAATTACTGGATTCCCTGCTCCTTTCTGTTAGTGATAAAGAACGGAAACTTTTCTGTCCACAAGCCAGGGAACATTAGCTGAAGATTCATGGAGCACAGGGGGGACTCTCACTCCATGCATATACATCTCACCCAGCTTCTAGTGATAAGAAGTTATGAAGGAGTGTTCAGCCAGAATTTGGATTTGTTTAAGTGTAAAAGTCTTGGTTTAAGAAAATATCTGACTGTGCTCCAGTCTTTAAACCTGGGTATTGAATACTGACCCCTCAGGGGCTTAAAACCAGATTTAGACTCTGATAGCCTGCTGAGCCAGAGCTTTGAAGTGCTATATTGTTAAGGAACCGAATTCTCTGCTGCTGTGAATGAGCAGCATCCCAGACATCAAGCCAATAAAGTCATGTGTATTTTATATCTGTGGAGTAGCAAGACCGTTAGATGAGTGGCTCTTCAACATTTTCAGGGCTTTGAAAACTGTTAATATCTCTTTTTCTCCTCCTCTAGTCATCGAAAGAATTCAATAAAAGGTATATGAAGTATGAGTTAGTGCACTGTAGTGAGTACTAGGCCTAGCATGCTGGGTGCTTCATTTAGTATTTGCAAGCTTTGAAAACACACTGCTAATATTCATAACTACTTTTATAAACCTTGCAAAGAATGATATTAAGAGAAGAGCTGCTGTAACTGACTGGTTTTGAAGTGTTTTGCAAATGTTCTGTAATACATCAATTGAACAAGTAGCATTTTAAAATGTCAGCTCAATTTTTGATCTCTACACAGACGTTTTTAAACAGATGTTCCTTGTAGTTATTATTATATACACATATACTAAAAAACATTTTGACCATACTTCCATCTCTTAGACATCACTGGTATGTTCTTTTTTCACTAGTCTGGTTCTATAGTACCTGGTCTCTGAAAGTTTATAATGCAGTGTCACTCACATGGCTGGGGTTGTTTGACTATATTTCTGAACACAGCTCCAGGAAAAATAATGAGATAAAGTAGCTTTCAAAAGCTTACCAGGAGACTATAGGCTGATGTTTTCCTATGTCTCTCCATCGGCACTGCCTGATTCAGGATGTGTCAGAGGACTGGTGCCTCACCACAGCTGCATCCCAGCCTGCCTGCCAGCCAATACCAGTAAATACATACAATTGCGAACAGTTCTCTGCCGTGTGTGATTTCCTCAAGGAAGTAATTTTGGTGAGACCCATCCTTTATGAAAGAAGTGTTTGATTATAAGCCCATATTCCCCCAATAGATTTTCTAAGGTGAGCTACAAATATGCAGACAAGCTGGCTGCAGGCTCCTCCTATGCAAGACCCCAGATCTGCCTTGCCCACACTGCTGCCGTTGGCTTTGCCCAAAGGGCATGGGCATTGTGCAATGTATTTCAGACATACCCTTGTCAGTGCTGCCACAGCCAGCCCAGTGATATGCATACTGACATGGACTGGGATATAACGATGACACTAGGGTTTCGATTTGTGGTCAAACTACAACCTTCGGAGAGTGGTCTGTAAGAGAATGTGCCCAAAAAAACCTTCATGGTTCCTGTTAATCTGCAGAATTAGGAGTATGAATTTGGACTCACATGTTGTAAATCAAAATGTGAGAGTCTGGACACATATCTGCATGTACTTTATTGCGTAAGAATAGAGCAAGTGTAATGGGACAAAACAATTTTCCAAGACTTCCTGTATACTTATCTTTACTTGTTTACTTACACACTAAACATAAAGTTTATTCTGTTTTGTGCATGGGTTTTGTTATTACTTTCCTTTTATAATAACTGACTTGCTAAAAAATGTCAAGAACAAGTCTATATAACAATTAGGTTTTTTCTAAAGAAAGTGTATTTTACATTTGTTGTGCTTTGTTAAAATTATGCATGATTACTTCAGTGACTGACAAAAAAGAAGGGGAGAAAGGTAAAATTCAGTTGCCTTGAAAAAAAATAAGCTTTCATTTCCTTGAGGCTGCTTCTACCTCAGAGTTAAAAATATGTTGGGGTTTTTTTCCTGTAATGAACTCAGCAAATATGGGCTAATTAAGTGGAATCTATCTTCCCTCTCATGTTTTGGGGTTTTTTTGCTTGCCACAAGCAGCTGTTTTACATCAGGTCTCTGGAGTCAGCTGCTGTATTTTAGCTCTAAGGTTTGTAACCTTTAAGAGCACTGCATTAGTAAGTCTGAGCCCCTGTGCTCTTGGGAGCCTTGCTGCGAACTTCATGCTCTCATGGGTTACATCTATACAGACCGTGTGCACTCTCACGGTGCTACAGATTCCAAACCGCGGTATGCTCTACATGTTCAAAATCAGGGAAGCAGTTTCTCCTTGCATGTTGTCCTCAAGTTCATAGGAAGTGTTTGGAGAAACGTACATTGCATGGTCTTTGCTTCTGGCCTCTGGAAAACTATGCCACAAGGGATTTAACTGGACAGCTATGTGTTTTCTTCCAAACAGATTACTTTCTGCGATGGACAATACCCTCTCTTTAGAAAAGGTGCCCAGTGCTTTTTCACTGTTTGAGCACTATGCGGACAGTCCAGGACAAAGTAACCAGCACTCCTTAAAACATGTGGCTGGTAAGGATCTCAATTTCATCTTTTTAAAAGCCAACATTTTGGCAATGCTTTGGAAATTTTAGTGAGCTAAAAAGAGAATCTATTTGAGAAGTACTGGTTTGCAAACCATGTAATTAGCAATCAGAGCTGAATGTAAAATGAAGTCTAATTGTGCATAAGTGTTTGGCTTATAGTAGAACACTAAGAGGAGCAACAGAGGGAAAGTGGAGGATTCTTGCATTATTTCAGCTGTCTCTATGTCAGATTAGCAGAAAGTCTCTACCTGTATATCTCCTGAGGCTGAAGAAGTTGCTGTTTGCTTGCAGTCAGGGACAAAAAGAAGCAATTAAAGGGTGTCCTGAGCTCTCTTCCTCCGAGGGGAGCAGCCCCAGCATCGGTGGTGTGTGGAGGTGAGCAGGAGGCTGGCTGACAGCTCAGGTCCTTGGGCTTGTGCTAAGTGAATGGAGGCACCTGAAACCCCCACGGGATGTGAAGGGAAAGTGGTTAACTGTAGCTGGAAACAGCCTCTGCTTTGGAGATCATCGGTGAAAATTGCTTATCTGATATTTCATGTCCTGTAAAAAGCCTGCCTGTGTGGGCTTTCTGCTCTGCCTGTGCATACATCTATGGAAATTGTCTGGATCTGGACAGCTGTCAATGAAGAATTTGTCAGCACCAATTTGTGGATTTGTTTTCCTCAAAAAGGGGTCTTACTCCAGTGTCTCTTTCTCAAGAGAAAGTTTGTTAGGGATCTTGCATCTCACTGTTATGCTTTGTGACCTCTCGTTCACGATCGCATGTATCACCACCATCATGGTCACTCTGTGGCTTTACAAGCAAAGCCTCTTTCTCACATGTTTGGTCCCTGAGCACTGGAACTAGAGCATCGATTTCCCTAAGGTGCTTTGTTTCTTGGCTGGATTTTCAGGTGCCTAATGGAACACTGGAGAAGCACCATCTTGCACAGACTCTCCGGTGTCTAGTAAGAGCTGAGTGTATTCAGCAGCATCATTATGGGGACATGGTCTCTCTCCACCCCACCACTGCTTTTATTAGACTTAGATGAACTGGGTATCTCTGAGACTTTAATGTCCTTTGTCAGATTTGTATGAATTTGCCTGCAGCATTCGAAGCTTCTCAGGTGGTCAGGCAGCTGTGCATGCAGTGTTACCTATGTCATTTTTTTAGGAAGTCACATAAAAAGATCTTTTTTGTAACGCACTCTCAGTCAGAGTTAACTTAGTGATGTGAATGTGCTATGTGTCTTGGTTCAGTTCCTAAACTTCCTCTTGCAGTCCCATGGGTGCAAACATTCTTTCTTCCTGGCCTGCTACCCACTGGCAATGCCATCCAGGAGGACAGACCCATTTTGTCATACTGTATTTCCTTTTCCTACAACTCACTTCCACGTGGTTTTCCCTAAACTGCTGAGATCCGCTTTTCAGCTCGATTTGCATTAGCTACTGTGTTTGCTGAACACCAATGGCTCCGGACCAGTTTGCTTTGACAAACTGGAAATGCATGACTACCCACTAGCAAGCAACCTTCAATGCTTCTCATCCTTTATACTTTCTTCTCTTTCTGAAATACCTGGTTTTCATTCTTCACTTTCTAGTACCAGGTATTTCAGTTGCTATTGTGATTTTTACTTCGGTGAGCAGTGGAAAAAATATATATTTATTTCTTTCAAAATTACACCCTTCCTGAAGAAAAATAGAGGTAAATGCCCACACGAAACTTTATGTGGAATTGAATGTCTTGAGTACACCATTTATCACGTAGCGGAGGCAAACGTCAGACGCTCTCAATTTTTTTGACTGAACCATTTGATGAAATACATGTGAATTTACCATGTTTCTCCAATCAATGTGTTTTTTCCTTCAGAAAGTATAGTCTTTTGCTGAACAACTTAATAGAATTTCATTTTCACCACTTCAGTAATATCTTTCCTTCAAAATGCCCTCAGTTTCCAAATTTCCATATCAGCTAATGAAAGGCCCTTTTCCCTCAAATTCTTCCTCCTATCATGTAAGCCCCATTGAAAAATGCATAAGCATAAAAAATCCTTGCAGCATGACACTGAGTGTATTGGAACCCAGGCTCTGCCACAAGAAGAGTGCGAATAATTTTAAAATTTTTAAAAATATTATTTCCAAAGCCTGCCACGAGTCCTGCCCTTTTATACCAGAAGGTGAGGATCTTGTAACAATCTTCCATTAGAGTCACAGGGGAATGTAACTGCTTTTCTTCAAGCCCACAAAGCCAAGGAAATTTTATTTCTCATTACATTGGAAAGGAGTAAATATCCATAAAATATCTGGGATTATTAATTTTTTCTCCTGGGGGCTGTGGAGATTAGGTAACATGAAGTAAAAACTTCCTTACACCACAAAACTTCAATAAAAACCGAACTGATGAGAAAACATCATGGTTTTCTGTAAAAAAATAAGATTTAGTCAAACTTGTGGTGCAAATATTTCATTTCTTTAACTGAAATTCATTTAAAAAGGGACCAGCATTTTGATAGCACATAAATGCTCTGGTTTTGAAGAAATAGTTCAACTTCTTGCTTTGAAAGTATTTCCTTTCAGAATTTTGTATCATATTAAGCAAAAAGGAAATTAGAAATAAAATGTTTCTCAATGTTCCCAAACTGAATTTTTATATATAATTTTTTTTCAGGAGTTTTATTCATTAAGCTAGCTTCTCTTCAGATTTGGCATAATAATAAATCTTGCAGTTGTGGGGTTTCTCTGATCATAAAACAATTGTTTCTAGGCAGCTTCACAGGAATAAAAAAGCTGGTTTCCCTACCAGGTCCACTGAAAGGAAGTCTTTTCCTAAAGATGATCAATTTTTAAATTGATCAACTCTAGATGCAGTCAAAAGACAAAATGCAGATTGTTTTTAGCAATTAGAAGGTTGAGGGTTTTTCTCAATGGGAAGCAGATGTAGTCCTACTGTACTGATAGCTCTCTGTATAAATCATAAGGCAACAGCCAGCATCTGCATTTGCCTTTTTCATGCCACAGGGGATCATCATCATTACTGTGAAGATAACTGAAGAAAAGCAAAAGCTTGCTGCTGAGATTCTAGGAGAATTCATGCAATATGGAAATTTACTGGGTGAAGAAATAGAACCATGTATTTTTGTTCCCTGCAATCACTTTAACAATGAGCATCTTTTGGGGCTTTTTTCTTCTTTCTTTACTCTCCCTCTCATTTAAGCCATAATTGTAGAAAGGAACAATATCTCATCAGGGATGGATTTGTGCCGATCAGGAGACAAAGTTTATAAGAAAGCTGGGGAGCCTTGGAGGTCTTTGAAGCACTCTTTGCGAGGGATGCTCCTGTTTGTCCCATTGGGTTCAGATGCTTTGCCAGAGCTCAGTTTCACCTGTGCACCAATTATTCGTTGTCCACTGGGTCTGTGGGAAAATGACCATGCCAGGCAGGAGCACCTAGCTGTGTACCTGCAGTAGGAGTCCACCTCTGGGCAGGGGTGGACTTGAGTCTGCAGGGAGCCACCTGCTCCCCTGTGCTGTTAAAGCCTCCCTTTGCTTATAGCACATCCCTGCTGCGGTCAGTGTCTGGATTTGACAAACTGCATGAATCCCCTCCTGGTGTGTCAGGTCCTTTCCCCTGCCCACCTTTCTGGGATCAGCTATATACATCTGTCTCTGGAGAAGGCTTTCTTCTTCTGCAAGCTCCCTCTCCCCATCAGTGAGCTATCCTGTGCTGTTTGCTACAAACAAGTGCTTTCAGCCTCTGCTTTCGTGGGCATCCTCTTCATAAGGTGTCCTCTCCTCTGGTGCCTGTGCTGCAAGGCAAAGTCAGGTAATAGAGAAGGCAATCACCCAAAGGAGCCTGCATTAAGCTCCAGGGTCCAGTCTTCTGGCCTTTCTGAGGACGTGGCCTGAAATTCTCAGGAGTCCCTTGAGGTTTCATCAGCACGTGTGCCTCAAAGAGTGGAGCACAGAGCTGGAGGACCTTCCCTGTGACTGAAGGGAGCAGGTTTCTTGGGGAAAGGAGAGGGATTGTTGGAGTGGTATGACACCTCTGCATGTCCAGGATTGCTACAGCCCTGGGAGCCTCCCCACTGGAGGTCAGAAATGAACAACTGTGTCATGACTTACCTGCATGATGGTCCTGCCCCATGGGGAAGGTCCCCAAGAGCTGGGCAGGGCATGGACTCATGGTTCGTGTTGGGTTCAGGTGTACTAGGACTGGATTTTATTTTATCCAGACTGTGGGGGAAAAGGACAGATTCCAATGCTAAGAAATTATTTTTTTCTTTTCTTAGTTTAGGACAGCGTATTGCTCTAAAAGTGCACCAATATTCCACATTTCATATACTTATTGTGCTTGTTCTGTGGAAATAAGCAACCTGAGTGAAAATAAGCAAGGGTGTTGCCTCATGAACCTGTAAGTAATTTGGCTGAAAATACAGGAGTGTAAGTAACAATGAAAGACTTTCAGTCCCACAGACACCGACTGTCATACCTCAGGAACCAAACTCGGCCACCAGCACCTCCATAGCTGTCTACTGGGCTGTGAATGATGGGGACGCCATTGACTGCTTCCAGGTCTACTGTATGGAGGAGCTGCAAGCCAGCAAAGATGCAGGGGGTACGTAAGGTCTTCCCTTCACAATGGCAGGAGTCCTTTCTGCTCTGGTTTGGGGTCATCAGAAGGGAGGCCAAGCTGCAGGGGAGGTCCCAGGGCACAGAGAGACGAGAAGGGATGTGAAGGCATTGTATGTAGTACTAAGGATGGGTAACGGTGGAGGAGGGTGAAGTAGATGCTGTTCCTTCTGCTCCCATTTGTCCCCCAAAATGCAAGATAAATATCATGGTCTGTGAAGTGCAAGGCAGTTGTTTGCAAAGAAGCAGCAACATCCCTGTTGAGGTGCCCTGTTATGAAGTGGCCTGGCCTTCAGAGAGGATGTGTCTGTGCTGCCCCGTAGGAACTCACAGGGACTACAGACAGGTCTCCCAAAGGGTCTGCCTTCATTAGGCTTTTAGGGTCCTGTGTGTGCTTCAGAAATATGTCCCAAGAAAAAAAGTTACAGGAAAAGATAAGCAGTATTTCCACAGCATTTGCATATGCAGACAGTTGGGGTTTTTTTCCAAATCGACATTAAAATACTTAAAATGTTAAATATGAAGTTAAGAAAAGGGGATTGAATTGCTCATTCATTACAAAGCTCAGACTGATCATAAAGTCACTTTAAGCAGCTGGGCTTTGCACAAATCCATGTGTGTATGTGGGTGCGTGAGTATATGCATGTGCATGCTAAAGGTTGCTAAGGGCTTTTTATAATAGCTAATTTATAGCTAAGAGCTATAAAGTCCATTATGAGAAACTGTTGGTATAGAGTGGTGAAACCAGGGTTGATACCTGCTGATTGTATGTCACAAATTTGCAGTCTAGTACTCAGTAGGACTGAGGGCCATAATCTCCCTTTGCCATCAACGGTGTTTGAGTGCACTCAACTCAAGGGTATATCAGAAACTTTCTGTCAAAACTGTGTCAGAGTAAAAGAGGGAGATCTCGGCTAGTAACACTTTCTGGACTTTCTGCAGTGGCTGTTTTTTACCTGCTAGTTGAGAGATGCCATTGTAGGCCGTATCAGTGCAACATGTGAGTGTGACATCCCGTTCATGTGTGTGTTCCTCCTAGCTTTGGTGGAAGAATACAGAGTGACGGTGAAGGAGAGCCACTGCATTTTGGAGGACCTGGAGCCAGATTGTTGCTACAGTGTGTGGGTCATGGCTGTGAATGGCACAGGCTGTAGCCTACCCAGTGAAAAAGCCATTTTTAAAACAGGTATGTACATATGTTACCATTGATTATTATTTTGACATTTGATTATTATAAGCTTCAGGTCCTCGGGTGAATTCTAGTCCATAGTGTTACTGAAACAGAAGAAACTTCTTGATTTAGCCCATCTGGCAGATATCAGGCAACTCATGGTCATTTCTTTATTTGCTAAGAGATAGTGGCTTAATTGCTCCAGGGAGGAAACATGAAGGCATTCATATTTGAAGATGTTCCCAGTCTCACACCTTGTAAGTGGGGCATTGGTGCAGCACATCACAAATTTCTCTCCTAAGTACACTGCAATGCTCCAAGAAGCTCTGGGAAAGCCACCTGGCTGTTCCCTGCGGCTTCTGCTGCTTTCTCCTGCAGAAAACAGCTGCAATTTTTGCCTCTCTGCCATCCTCCCAAATACGTCTATGTTGGATTGATTTAAATTATTAACTTTTCAACAGAAGGCCTGCTTTACTGAGGTTACATGCTGTGTCTAGCTCAGTGGGACACAAATCTCTGCTGTGGCTGAGAGGTTCTGCTGCTGTTTAAGTGGTACAAATTATGATGAGGAATTAGATGAGTACTGTTCATGAGCTTCATTTGACTGGCTATTTTTCCTGAGTTATAATTTCCTTAGTAATTTGTATTGACAAAACTATTGCTTCTTGAATTACAAGCAAGGTGAAGCATCCTGTGTCTGAGGCCCTCTTGCAGGCAATTTTTTTAGTGCTACAGGATAAAAACAATTATTCCATTCTTGCAGTCACAAAATACAGACAAGCATATTTAACAGTTTTGTAATTAAATAACTGTGCAACACTGAGTGTATTGTTGAAATCACTTGGCAGCAACCACAGCTTCAAGCCTATTGCTTAATCCACTAGACTTCAAATTTGTTGATGATTCTCTTTGATATTCGATTTGCTATTCATTGGCTCATCAAAGATTATTTTCCAGACAATTCAAAATAGAAATTCAAATTTTACAGCCTCAATAATGTAATTGTAGGCATAATGCAGAATTCCTGCAAAATGGTCAATAATAATGAATTATTGCTACCTAATAAATCATAATTTATAAAGGGGTTTCTCACCTCTTTGAAGCCATTTGAAGCCTTCTGAAGAAGTTAATATCCTCGAGTTTTTCATGCCTTTGTTTGGCCTGTTTCTTTAAGAAAACAAATAAACTAGATCAAATAAGGGCTCATTTAAACACCTTCCCTCAAGATGAGGTGAACTCCTTCTGGAGCGTGCTGAGCCCCAGACGGACTTGCGGGAGCACTGGTGAGCACCGATTAATGCAGAACCACTGCACCCCCTTAACACCAAAGCTGGAAAGATGAGCGCCAGTAATGGAAACCAGTTCCTCAGTGTGAGCCCAGCTACCCTGACATAAAGCTAGAGAATACTTTGATTCTTCAAGCAGTCCAATAAACTCAGAAGCAAGATTTTAGAGTTTATGTGCCGGCTTTTAATCTGAATTACCAAAAATAAAAGAAAATAATTTGCTGGTATATGCAGTTATGGGAACATGCACATTAATAGTGGATCAAGGCTGTGCCTTTTCCAGGTGTTGGGAACCCCCACAAGGTTCCTCTGTTGGGATAGCACCTATGGAGGTAGCAGTGAGCCTGGGGAGCTGTGGGCAATGCAGGTGGGTGCTGCTGCAGCAATCCCCCCAGCGTCTTCTGTCTCCTGCTCTTCCACCTCCCAAATTCACAGCTTGTCTGACCCTTCCCTCAGGAGCACACTGTTTCCAAGCTGTATTTTCTGTGAGGGAATGATGCTGAAGGCAGCAGGTATCCCTCTACCTGCCATCCCCTGTCTGTCTGTCTCAAACTGATCTCTGGATGAAGGCTCTTTGCAATCCTAAAGACACAGGTGTGAATGCACCTTCCTCCATTGTTCAAAACTTATGTGATCCTCACCCTGTACCTGAGGGACAGAGTAATAACTTACTCTTTTTGCCTTTTATAAAATCACTGGACTATTATGAGGATATCGGATACATATTCTAACCGCAGTTAATTTGTTAAGATCTCAGAAGCACAGTAACAACTTTTTCTGGTATGCTCACTCCATCTACTCTTTAGACAGATAATTTCATATTAAAAAAAAAAAAAAAGCTTGATGTCTTGTGACATACTGTTTGCACATACGTAAGTGAGGGTATGTGTGTCAGTTGCTGAATGCAGGTATTAGGGGATTTAGCTATTAATTTTACATTCTTTAGGAACAGATGCATTTAAAAATAGGCAATAATAAAGTATGACGGAAGAGAATGAAGGGATTGTTACTAAGGGAGCTACACAGATGTATTACCAGATGAGAATCAATCTCACGGTTTCATTGTTCTGCTGAATACCTAGATTAGCTGTTCCTGTAGTAAAATATCAAGTACATCTTAACCTGAACTGCTAATCTCCTGATTTTCACTAAATCAGGAAATTGATATGTAGTTGTAGGTGTTTTTCTTTCCTGTTCTACTAATAACAAGTTGTTTTTCTTACAAAACAGGATGCGTCTGGAATGCTTGTTGCGCTGCTGTAAGATTATCATATCATAACACTGTCTAATTTCTACTTTTGTCTTAGGCCTCTTATTTGGAACCCAGTATTTTTAAAAGCAAACAGCTTTCTATGACTAGGATTTTTTTAAATCAATAACCTTTCTTTTAAGGATTGGTATTAAGAATGTTTGTATGAGTTTCAACAACAGGTTGTAAGGTTCATTTATGTTGCTATTCCTTGGAGAGGGAAAAAGCAAGTGAATACAACTGATCCATTTTCAGCCCATGATGCTGGATGTGCAATTTCACACAATAGCTTTTGATTACTTGCATTCAGTGCACTATTTTACATTCTGTTTTCTGTTTTGCAGTTGGGCCTGTAGTTCTTAAACTGAGGTTCTAAAAGAGAGAAATTACAGGACCAAATTGTAGCATTGCAAAAATAAACAGGACATAATTAAGCAGAAAGTCAGCATCTCCCTGTGAGTTCTGCAGCAGCACATTTGTTTCTGGTGCAGTTCATGCAGGGACTGCTGAGGACAGGACTGAGGTGATGCAGGGAGAGCTGTAGGCGGTACTGCCTTGGTGCTCTGCTCCTTTAAGATTGGCAGAAATGAGGAAAATGTGCTTGAGGAAAGGCATAAAAATCTACAAGGGTGTTCTAAGGATGTGCAGTAATGCACAAATACTCACAGTGACTTCCCTAGCATGGGTTTTTCCCCTGTAATGTAACCCTCTGCTGTTGAAACACAAACAAGCAAATGGTCACTGTAAAGGTGGGCAAAACTGACTATCCTGTGGGATTTTGGGGGAGGTGACTTTCCTTTCCCTTTTGAGCATCTCCCTCCAGCTGCTGGTGCACTCCTTGCGGTATGCCTAATATGTCCCTGTGTCCTCAGCACCCACTGTCCCCACCATCAAGGCCGAGGACTGCACAGTGTGTTGGGACATGGCCACTGTCCGCTGGCATGCTGGCTCGGCGTCGGCGGAGTCCTTCATCCTGGAGTACTGTCGACAGCACTCGCCAGAAGGAGAGGGTCTCAGGTCAGTGCCACCATTGCAAGCACTGCTCGGTCGGATTAGGCAGCCACAAATCAGCATCCCCAAGACCGTGGGTCATTATGCAAGAGATTATTCTGCCTCCAACTGCACAAGGAAGAAATCTGCTTCTGCGTGCTGAGGAGCTCATAGGACAGACACTAATCTATGAGATCAGGCTGGGACATAAAAATACTTCTTTTTAATTCTGCTTAACCAGGAAATCCCATTCATTTGGGCCCAAAACCTTGGAGATGTTGCACTGTCTGCAGTGAACTAGAAGCTGCAGGGCTGTGGTGGCTGGGGAACCAACTGCTGCCCTGCAGATGTCATGGCCCTGGGCAGGGCAGGGTAGCTGCTGAGCTCCAAGGGAAGGAGTGGGATGGAGGAACTGGACCCATTTTGCTCTCTGCTTTGTGGTGAACAACGTAGGAGCCAGACTGGAGCATAGTGAAGGTGGTATGGGTGTCCCAGTAATATTGGTGATACACCTCCACTGTCTGGATGTGCAGGCAGGTGCCTCTCAAAGCACAGCTGAGCTAAGCACTGCTGAACTGTGCAGGCATGCCACAGAGGTCAAAGAGCAACCTAAAGAGCAGCTTTGAAAATGGGGGTGGTGTCTGCTTACGCCAGACTCTCTCTGGTTTCGCCTACACAAAGTCTATGCTTCATAGATTGGAGGGTGAGGAGGAATGCAGGCACCACTAAGCCATGAAACCACACACTGTCGAAATGTAGAAAAATTATATGGTGCTTTGTAAATACTTGGGGCTTGGGGGTTTTAATTTGTTTTTTACAAACAATGAAAACATTTTTTCCAGTAAAATATAGTTGCAAATGTCTAGGAAGCTTTGGGAGGTGGAGGGGTGACTTGCCATATGGACCCTGTGGAAGAGCTTCAGTCCAGCTGAGTTTGTCATCTTTGCCTCCCTGGAAGCCTGATTAGGGGTCTTCACCTGGAAGATAGTTCACATGGATTTCATGGAGATATGGCAGAGAAGGAAGAGCTCTACCCTGTGCAGTCAAAATTAGTTGACTAAAAGGTTCATGGGTTTCTAGCAGACAAGTATGCCAGTGAAACTGTGTGTGCCTTGCTGCTTACAAAAGTAGGTTAAAAATTGAAATAAAAAATTTCTGTGGGGTTGGGAGACCTATTTTTCATGCAGTAGCAGCATGCTGCATTAATGCAATCAAGGACTGGTCTTGCCAAGCTCTCCTGCCTCTCAGAGGGCAACCATGACCTGCACTGTTTCATACATATTTCATGAGGCCATCAAGTCCCTGTCAACCTGCCAAAGTCACTGTTGGTCAAGGATAATGCAGATGCTCCCAAAACCTGTGCTGTGTGTTTGCCCTCAGATTTCTTTGCTGTTAACTGGAATTACCTCTTTTTCTCAAAACGACCAGAAAGTGTGACAGTTTCTGTAATTGGTGAGCGAGGTGTCAATAACACCAAGCAGTTTCCTTGTGGGGTGATAAGTGTGGCAAAAAGCTGCCAGAATTGACCCATTCCCTTTCTCAGTGACCTTGTGGAAATTCTAACTTGTTTGTAATTACACTGAGTCACATTTGACTTTTTGGCCTCCCTGTGAGTGGAAGGTGGCCTTCTACTGTGACAAGTGTAAAAAATTCCCACAGGACAAAGTCATGAATCTTCTCAGAATTGCTGTAGTTTAAATTTCTGTATTTGTAGAAGGGCTCTGACTTCTTTTTACAGTGTCAAAGATGATCTTTTACCACTTATTTTCCCTTAAAGCATTACCACTCTTTTCTTTTCCAAAAGCAACCCCCTGAGATTAACCTGGAAAGCTTCTGTAACAGCACAAGACATTTCAGTGATGGAGAATATTTTTTTTATTTTATTTATTTATGTATTTATTTATTTTGCATAAAGCCAAGGAAAAAAGAGCCTGCTGGTACATGGAGCATACTGCTGCCTGTATTGCTCCCATCCAGGGCCCCCATGGTGCAAGTGAGGACTAGAAATCAATGCCTTATGTAGCTGATATAGTGAGAAGCTGCCTTCTTGGAAGTACCTGTAGGGAGCTTAGAATTCCTATGTCAAGTACTTTTATCAGGTGGAATAAAACTGTGTCTTTATGGACACCTAGCATTTGCGCCTGGAAATACTGTAGTTTCTTCTGATTGCTTTTCTTGAAAGTTGGAGTTTGTCCTTTGCAAGTTTCCTGAGCAACACTCATCTTGGGGAGCAGCCAAATGCGGAGTCCTTTGACAGACAGCCTGTGCCTCTCATGCTTGTGGTGGCCCTGTAGCTGAGTGATTTCTCAGTCCCTGGGTGGGAGTTCAAATACGTTTCTCAGCAACTCTGGACAGTTCATACAGTTGCAGCTGGGGACACAGCCTGAAAACACTGGTTGGGGAAGGACATCCAAGCCAAGTCCTGGAGAAAGTGGCATGGTCCCACCCCACAAGGCTACTTTCACAGACATTGTTCTAGGAGCTCAGCCAAGGCGAGGGACACAGCCAAGGGAGCAGGCTGGAGAAATACCCCCATCAAACAGCCAGAGATGAGTGTGGACCCCCTGGTCTGGGCCAGCCCCCTGTCAGGGAGCCTTGGACATGTCACAGAATTGCAGGATGGTTGAGGTTGGAAGGGATTTTTGGAGGTCATCTGGTCAACACTCCTACTCAAACAGGGCCACATGGAGCCACTTGCCCAGGCAGCTTTTAAATATTTCTGAGGAGGTCCTTAGAGTAGTTCTGGAGCAGTCCCAGCTCCCCAGGGAGAGAATTTGAAGCACATCTGGAAATGAGTTCATTAAAAGTTCCTTCTAAATACTATTTTAGAAAATATTTTTATCTGTGTTTTCCCTTCTGAGTTCTCTCTCCTTGCCAGCTTGCCATCTGAGGGACATGGTTTCATATGAAATCATCTTAAGTCTACTGCAACAATGAGTCCCTGGCCTCCTGCTTTGGTCTTAAAGCTCCTTCCTGGGTTGATTCTTTTTCCAGAATCTTCACAAGGCTTGGAAATTTTCTTTCAGTTTCCAAAGCTCTGCTATTTTCTCACCATTCAGCCTCTTTGTGTTGAGAAGTCAATGGAGCTGTGGGTGGAAGATGGAAAACTGTGAGAAACGTAGTCCAGGGATTAAGTGTGTGGGCTGTTCAGATGGAAACCATGTATCACATTATGAGAAATCTGTAAGACTCATGGAGGCAGAAATTAGTACATTATGCAGTGAGTTTGTAAAAGTGGAAGTGACTGAGTGTCACCCTCTCTGCCAATGCAAGACCAGCACTTCCAGTAACAAAAAGTTTACCGTCTACTTGCAGAGCAGGTCTAATGCTGGAAAAGCGAGAAGACAGAAGAGGGCATCACTGTGCTTAAGATGTTGCCATAAACAGCTTCTGACAAATAGCTCAGCATATCCTCCCTTCATCTCACTTGTAACTACTTGCTCAAAACTTCTTTCTGGTAGTCTGTGGTTCAGATACATGTCAAAGATGTCAAAATGGTGCTTTTACAGAACAGATTGGGTGAGACTTGCCCAGGAAGCATGGACAAATTTCTTCAAAGCTTAGATGCCCACTTCTTTTCCCCTGCCTCTGCTTCCATCCCAGTTTTCCTTTCTCTCACTTCTTTTATATTTGCCTTCTTGCTCAGTTCCCATCTTGTATTTTTCTTTAACTCATCTTTCCTTTTTCTCTTGTGCCTTACACTCAGATGAGCTTTTTTCCTCTTCCAAGTCTAAAGATCTCGGGTTCCTTTCATCAAGCAACTCATCAGGTTGCACCTTTTCCCTGAATCTTTCAGTAAGAACCGACCAGCCTGCCAAACTCCCAGTGCCTTGCTGAAGTGCTCTTGTGGTTGGTGCTTTGGTTAGTCATGGGGGTGAAGCAAACTGCAATTGCTACCACGTTTGGGCAACCCATTTCTGTTTACTGCATTAGCTCCAGCATTAATGTAACACATTTCCCAAAGGTGACATGGCCCTGTGCTGATCACGCAAGAGCCCCAACCTCTCTGGAATTCTTTCAAATTGAAAAAAACAGATCACAGGAGCACCCTGTGCTTTTTCTCAGTGCTTTCAATCACTTTCTATGACAGCTGTCAGTACAAAATACCTGTTACAATCTAATAAGAATGATGCACCAGTCTTTCCCCAGAGCCATCCTCCTAGACGCAGAGCTCTATGTGGTGTTAGCAGGAATTTGGTGTGTGTAGTGCTATAGGATTTTACCTTTATGTAATAAATGCAGCAGAGGCAAGCATGTGAAAAACCCTGATGGATGAGCACCGATTATTCTTCAGATTGTACTGCTCTCTGGTGAGACATATGTGGAAAAACAGACACTATGAGTGAATAGCAATGATCTGATCTGACTGCTGACTCACCTACCTTACCTCCTCTGGGGTCACAACAATTAGGGCTAGAAAAGGTAATTTGTTTAATTTAGCTTCCCATAGAGACATTACCTGTGGGAAGGAGACCATCCTGGGTGCCACTCTCAAACCTGAGGTTGAAGGGAAAGTGCCTTTACATAGGCACGTCTCCTATTCATGAATTTAAATAAACTGCCTTGAAGATTTGTATAAGCATTTCTGGGAGGCAACTATCACCTTTATACAGATGAACAGTCTTTACCTGCAGGCATACAATGCATTGAATATATACTCTCTGGCTTTGCAGCTATCAGTCAAAGCAAAATCAAGGAAAATCAGGATCCAGTGTATGAGAATTTGTTAAGCCAATTTTTCATACTCCTGACAACACAGAAAATAAAGTTGGCATCTTTCTAGCCATCCAAAGTACTTCCAGTGGCACTTCAAAGCACCTGTGATCATATTGAGTTGGTACTGACTGTTGCTTTCCAGCAGTGTGTCAAAGTACCAACAGTTGAGTATGTGAACACTGGAGGTTTTGAGGCACCACAAAGCAGGGCACTGTGCAAAGGCAGTTCCCCTGCCGCTGCCTTTTGCTAAACCAGTCTGTGAGACTGCATGGCACCATAAGGGAGACAAAGTCAAGAATTTGTTGATAAACAATTTGTGAGCCAGGAGGTCATAATAAGAACTGTATGGTTTCAGTATGGTCTCAGATATGGGTATCCTTTTTTTTATCTGGAATATGTGCCCAGAGAGTACAAACACAAGAATTGTTTTCACTGTGGTGCAAATGAATTAATTAAAAGGGTTGGGGTTTTTTTCTTCAGAAGCTTGTCCATTTTGTAAAACAGATTTTTCACAGGAGGCAGATGAGAATTCGATTCTGTGCTGCTTGCATTTCATGTGATGACTTATGCTGTAAAATGAAGTAAGCATTACACCAGATAACTGCACGGAGTGAGAAGGTGGTACAGGAACAAAGACCTGAAAATTTGTCTGAAAAAATAAGGAGGATCCCTCAAGTGACAAATGCCAAAGCTCCTACATGATCCACTTGTTTGTAAAATAAGTGTTTGCCTTTCTGATTTGGAGTTTCCAGTTGTGCCTGTTGTTTCAGTAGTCGACAATACTGTTAGCTGGCTTAGCTGTTTGAATAAATTAGTCTTTCCAGGTTTGGGTATCTGCATACATTTTCAAGTATGAAAATCTTAAAACTTTGCAGATCTTTTGCTGGTATAAAGAGACCTGAACTGAAAGTATCCCTGGAGCCCAATGTGAACTATTTCTTCTACTTGAAGGCTGTCAACCCATTTGGGACAAGTGAACAAAGTGAAGCAGCTCTCATCTCAACTAAAGGTAGATCACCATTTTCTGATGTCAAAACAATGGGACAGAGGGGCAAAGCAGCCAAAGATGGAATTTTCCTCTGGAAATCAAACCTAAACTTTCTGATAGGAGAGTATGCAAGTTATTGAGATAAAAGGGATTGTGTTTTATCTGCTGCTTAAAATCAGCACAGTCACGGATGACTTCACTTTAAGTTGGTGTATTTATGTCAGTGTAAAATTGATGTGACCTCAGAAGCAAAAACATTGAATTCTGTCAGATACATGAAATGATTAAAAATTCTTCAGGGATCTCAGTTTGCTTGAGTCTGGCAGAGCACGTTCTGATAAAAGATAACATAATCTTAAAAAAAAGCCCCTTACAATTAAATCCTTGTGGACTTTGGATTTCAGGGATGAGGAAACACGCAGAACAGTTTTAAAATGTAATGGATGATTTAAACTTTAAGGTTTCCAGATGAATATCATTAAAACATGTCTGGTTCTTCCAAACCAGCCTCAAAATTCAAATTTGCTATTTTGAAAAAATAATAGATTGAACATTATTCAACCTTTTTAAATAGTGAAGACTCCTTTATCACTTAGCTACAGTTCTGAATATTAGACTGCCATCCCAATCAGGCACAGCTTAGAAGACCCTTAGCATTTGCATCCTATTTTCTGTTGCGTCTACCTGCCAGCAGACACAACTCTGTCCAGTTGACAGCTAAAACGGTAGTAATTGTTGCTTAATGTTTTATGATTCATCTTGTGTTAACATTGCCAGCCTCTCATAACTGGTGTTTCCTTTTCACTAATTGTATCAGGAACTCGGTTTCACCTGCTGAGCAACACAGCCCATCCCGCTTTGCAAATCTCCTCCAATGCAACAGTGATCTGCCTTCCTGAGAAAACGAAATTCATGGGGTGAGTAGCATCATGACAAGCATGATCACCCTGTGGAGTTCAGGATGGGTCCCTCACTCTTATTTTTGCCTATAGGTAGCTTTCACTTGACACTAATTAATTTTGTAGAACTGAAGCATTTCAGTGCTGGCACATTTCAGACACAGCCCCTGGACTTTGCGTGGTTGACCCCCACTTTCAAGCACTGCAATATTTCAATAAAGCCAGTAGCAGCGTTGATGTACGTTCTGGGAAGAGTTCAGTTTCACACTGAGGAACTGCCAGAAAGTCAAAGGCAGTGGTACCTACTGCAGTTGCTGGGTTTGCCTCAGTCCATGGTCACTTGCTTAATCCTTCAGAGCACTTCAGTCTCAAAGCAATTTGTAGCTGCCCCAAGAAGGCCAGATTTGTGGGCTTATTTTTTAATATATTGTGGCTGGAAGTAATCCATCTCCCATACTTTGCTCCTCTACTGAGGGCATTATTGATAATGTTTTCCAAAGCATCTGTGGCTTTGGAGAACTAGGAAGTGTTCCTGGGGTATCTATAGAACAGTTGTACCAGCCTAGCTCCATCCATTGCAAACATGATTTTTGCAAAAAAAAAAAACCCCAAACATGCTGATACTGGCCCAATCACAAGTACACGTTAGCTTGCATAACTTGTTCCATTACTGAGATGGCTTCTTAAAAAGTAATGAGGTATTACCGGTTTAAGCACTTTTTTTTACTATTACAGCTGAATGCACGCGAAGTGTTTGCCACTGTGTCTACTCAGACCAGCCATACTTCATAGTTTGCACAGGCTGAATAAATTTGAGATCCATTCTTTGCCTCCAAAGTCACCTTTTCCACCTTTTTCTAGCTTCGTATAACTTTTGGTGAAGTTGCATGGGTTTGCCTCCTTAAGATGAGTCCATCCCAGTGCAAAGATGAAACGACTCTCAGTGACAATATTCAAATCTTTGATAAAACCCTGCAGTTAGAAGAACAGAGTGCAATCAATTAGTAATTTTAGATGCTGCTACATGATGTGATTGGAAGAAATATCACAATATGGTTGGTCTGCCACCATACTCACTTTACTGTATGCCTCTTCCACAAACAGGTTTCCTTCAGTCCTGGGTGAACTGCTGCCTGCTAGGGGACGTCATTACTGGGAAATTGTTGTCACTGCCTGCAGAAGCTACAGGATTGGGATTTGCTACAAGGCAGTGCCACAGAGTAGTATCTTGGGGCTGAGTGATACCTCCTGGTGCATGCTGTGCTGTCCTACACAGACCAGGTAAAGCTTAGTTGGTCTAGCTGCTTCGGAGGTTACTTGCCCTTCATGTAAATGAAGCTGGCCAGCTTCAGAAATCACAAGAGCAGAAAGGATTCTTCTGCTTTCTTTCTGAAAAACTGAGTTATAAGGAAAAGACAACTACAAAGGAGCTTTAGGCCTCCTCTTAATTAACAAAAAAAAAAAAGCCTTATAAAGCACCTCAAAAAATAAAAGTTAATCTCAGACAGACCAGTTCACAGCCCTTGAACCAGGCAGTGAATAAAACTTAAAAAACTAATTTGCTACTGCTTTGTCATACCAGGCGTGTATGCTGAACTGCTGCACAAAATCCCAGCAAGTGTATTTATTTCCATAAATGCGTTCATAAATGTCAAGACTCCATAGGGAATGCCTTCTCCTGCCTTGTCCTTCACAGCAGTGGGCACCCAACTGCCACTGTGGCAGGGCTGCAGGGTGCTGGGGTAGTTTTTAAACAGTCCAGTGCCAGGCTGCTTGGAGGTTTGTAAGGCATAACCCTATTAATGGCATAAAGGTGCTTTTGATCTAAACAAGTGTGCTTTTTTTAGTGTGAAATCATACAGATGCATGAACATAAGTAGCTAAATGAAACATCTGAGACGTAAAGGATTTTGCCAAAGCAGAGCTCATGGTTAAGTCTGCATAAAGACTTGTAATAAGAAATACATAGAGTAATATGATTACAGGAAGTCTGCTTTTATGCTGGGAGTCCAAAGATACGAAGTGAAAGAGCTCATCGGCATGCCAGGCAGGGCTTTGAAGCAATGCCGTGTTGGTTTTGCTTACGTACTGAGCAAAATGTGGTTGCCATGTGATATGCTGCTGTATGCAGCCACCTGTTAATAGGTGGGAATAAAGCCATAGGTTATTTCTGGTAAATCACCATGAGGAGGCTCACTGTATTCTGGTTTCCATATTCCTGCAGCTTTCTCTACAGATTTCTTCACACCGGTGTGATGAGTGATGTCCATGTGACAGAACACCCAACCAGGATTGGCATCCTGTTGGATTACAGTGGTGGCAGGCTGTTGTTCTTCAATGCAGAGAGAGAACTGGTGCTGTTTGCCATCAGGCACAAATTCACTGATGCTGCTCACCCAGCCTTTGCCCTGGAGAAGGCTGGGATGCTTACCCTGTGCACGGGAATGGAGCTGCCAGAGTTCGTAAAGAACAGCTAATCCCCTGCTTTATGCCACAGAAAAACTGGCAGTTGCAGTGTCAGGGGACAGGGCGAGGAAGAGGGGTGCCCGGGAGGGTTGTCTAGTCTTCACTGATGAATGCTATGCACGCAGCTCTCCCCCACATCATCAGTAATTGTAGTTAATGCTCAGCCACACAGTCATCCTGAGCCTGGAGAAAAAATTGACTCCTTCAGGTGGAGTGTGTGTCTAGTGATGTACACAGGAGTACTTTTGAGGGGAAAAATAAGTTTTGTTAGATATGAACATTAAGAGGGGGGGAGATTATTTTCCCTGTAGAAATGATAGTGCTAGCTGTCTTTTTAAAGTTGATGATGAGCCTGTGTATGAAATAAATGCATTTCTCACTGCAATACGTGACAGCCATCATTTCATCATTTACCAGGACAGTCAAAGCCTGAATCCAACATGATATGTTTGAAAAATGTACAAAAATTTCAACAACTGAACATTCTGTAGGTTAATACATCTTGTGTTATTGTTTGCCAACTCTTTTTAAATGCACAAATTGAGAAAACTTGAAAACTTAGAAATCTGCACATTTGCAAAATAAGTGAATCCCAGACTAGTCTTCATATCTGTCATGTAAAGTTTGAATATGCAACACCTACCCAACCTGCTCACAGCAGACTAACAGGCAGCTACCTGACTGTGTCAGCAAATACCTGTTCCTGTGAATACTCATGAAACACATGTATGAGGAAACTTGATACTGGTGCTAAAAGTCTTCTATGCTTTCTGTCCTCAATTTGTTGGCTAAGTGGTTTTGATGGTGAAGGGAAGGTTGCCACCTGGGACCTTAGGGAACAGTCAAATTACCAGCAATCTTATCGTGGATCACCCTTTTTCCATCACTGCTTTTTACCTTTGCATTTAGAGATTGGTTGCTCTTAATTTCAGGGTTGTGGATATTTTCCTGCAACTGTCCTGCTCTCTCTTGTTACCTACACTAACATCAGCATCGTGGCAGTGAGATGCAGTGTTTCAGGGCCATCAAAACAGGCAGGCTAGAAATGGTTGATGTCAGCAGAGGAACAGGATGCTGACTTTCCCCCTTAGCTTTTTCAAACCATTTTTCCAAGCACTTCACACACTGGTGGTGCAGTTGTCTTCTTGCCTGCCCCAGGGGCTGAACACATGAATGCCAGTGGTGCTGAACTCCAGTGAATGCTGGGGGGACATTAATCTTAAGGCAGGCAGGCAGGCAGGCAATGCTTTTCATGCTGTGTCTGCTCTGGAGATTTCTGCCGTGAAGGACTGGGCTGCTGGACTCATTTCTGAGCTCAGCTGAAGAGCTGTACTCCACAAAGTAAAGCAGATTTCAGGAGTCTAACAGAGGGTTTGTCTCTGAAGAGAGGACTTAAATGAGTTACAGGGAAGCTTCTGCTTTTTATGCTCAGAGAAGGTGCCTGCTGCTGCTCTTTATTTATGATTTAACACCACCAAGGCATGTGCTTGCTGCTTTAGCCTGCTGTATGCTTGGTGTCCCAGAGAAGCCACACTACACACTGTCATAGGCTCAGGCGAGATGGCTGGGGCAAGATAAACAAAATCCTGTGACCATTTATTTTAAGCCAGAGCTCTTTTTGGCGTTTCAATTGAAGAGTGCCTTTAATTGAAGTCCCTGCTGGGGAGAGGGGAATGAAAAAGCAGAATAGTGCCCTGTTGGTTTAAGCAAGTGTTTTGTGGAGGTGTGGAGGATGGTGAGAAAATGTCCAGGATTAACTGGGAAAGGAAGACAGAAAGGCTATTGGGGGTAGTGTTACCATGAAGGCTGAGGAGGAGGAGGAGGCAGAAGGCAGGCTAGAGACACAGAGAGCAGATGGTGATAAACTAAGAGGCAGGTCAGTGGTGTCAGCAGGGTGCATTCCCCAGGTTCCTGCAGCCAGTGAGCTCAGTGGAGGTTTAACTATCTCCAGAGCTTAATGTGTCGCTTTGAACTAAACCTAAAAAATCCCAGCACTGGGGCGATTTCACTTGTGTTCTCCTCACCCTGGTTGCTGCTGTCCCAAATGTGGAATTGCTTCAAGGACGTCAAAGTGGTATATCGCCAAGGGAACAGCCAGTGAGGAGGAGAGCAAAATGACATGGTATTATGTAGGTAGCCTTTTCAATGAAAGCAAGAAGCAATTGCTGTGTTAAAGGCAATGGTGTATTTCTAAATAATGGTTTTAACATGAAAAGTGAAAGCCGTGTCTATTGCCATGCATCATTACTCAGGTACTACCACAACATCTGAGGCTGGCAAAATGTTTTTACTGAAGGCACATCAGTATTTGAAATGTTTGGTTCATTTTGAAAAACTGTCTGACTCTGTTTTCTTGTTTTCTTGCTGATTTTTGTATAAGGTTCAACTTTTCCATTGGGCAGTATTCAAAAAGAGTATTTACTGTTTATACAAAAGCTGGATAAATTATTTTAAATTGAAAATGTCATTTTAAGAGCCTAAACAGTACTAATTTGAGTGAAAGAAGAAAAGCCTAGAGACAGTATCATGTTCAGAGATATGGAAAAAAGTACACGCTAAACAAAAAACAACATACAAGAGTTATCATTCAGTATAGAGAGAGATTTCACCAGTGAGGAAAGCAGATCCTGAAAGCCACAATTAAGCTGCCACAATATATGGTGCAAACTGTCCTGTCCTTGGAAAGCCTGGCGCCACATCTGCTGAGATCTTTTACTTGCCTGATGCGCATAAAGTGGCACCAAGTTCAGGGATTCACTTTCCAGAAGATAACCATCCACAGGCACTTCAGTGTGCAGGCATAGTCCATATGTCTTTGAGTTCAGATGAACTGAGATTTTGAGGCTTGTTGCATCTATTTTTTTTTTCTGGCCATTGTAGTTTGTAACCACGTAATAAAAAAGAAAGACAAAAAACTCCCAGACAATATTTTTCTTGTGCTTGATGAATTTAGCATTTAGAAATACGTCAAAACCAGCATGACTTATTCTTCAGCAAAGAAAGTTAACTTGGCTGATAGTAACTAAGACTTTGTGAAATACTGACAGGGTTGTGTGGTATGTGTACATGGTCTGGTCATCATTCCATGCTTAGATTACATAGAAATATATTTCAAGACTTAAAGAACTGTAAAAGAGTTCATCAGTAATTTGGAGGTTATTTTCATCCTGACAGTACAAAAGCTGATGTCTAACACTGTAAATATCATTAATAAATATTTGGACTGATCCAAAACATATTGGATTAAAAGGAACGATTTCTCTTCCCTTCAGCAAGTTTTAGATTAGGCTCATAAACTCTTGTGCACTGAGATAAAAATTTAGGCCTAACTCTAAGAAGAGAAACATTAATTTCTATTGCCAAAATAGTGCTGAACTGGAATATTGCTATTATCAGTAGTATTGATCCACAAATCTTGCTTAGGTCTTGCTGCTCCAGAGAGAGTTTAATACTTGCATGACATGACAGGCGGAAGAACTTGCCAAAGTGTCTGCAAACCAGTGCACGCAATGCACATGTGTGCAGGCACAAATTTGCTCTCATGCTAGCTCTTTTTAAAAAGGGAAATATCACTGAAATATAACTGTTTGTACTGCAGATGGTCTAGTGATGCCTTATTTTAGAAATAGGTACATTAACACACTCGTTCCCACTATTGTGGAACTTAATTACATGTTATCACTATACTTGTTGTAAGACATAGACCCAGTGAGGCACACTACCAATAAATTGTTGTTAAATCCACAGTGCTGTGATATTATCGGTGATATACATGTGAAATATGATTTCTGTTTGCACTGCAGGGTTTTGAATAGGTATGTAAAGATGTATTTAAGAATAATATGAAAATATTACCTTTTTGAACCCTCCTCACTTCAGAATAATAAATAGGACCTCTTCCGTGTTGGAGTTTAAATTGGATTTGAAAAATTACATTCTGTGATGGAATCACGATTGTATTAATGTAATTTTGCTGATGGATTTACTTGCTATCGAGAAGCTCGGTATGCTCAGATAGTCACACAACCAGCAAGAAAGTGACGTATCTCTTCTTCTTCAAGCCACACATACTGGAAGAAAGACTGAACTAGAAAAGTACCTTCATTTTTCGTGTTGAGTTTGTCCAATTTTTTTCCATAGCAGAAAGTAGCATTTGCTGACCAGAGACCACTCTGCAGCACATTTCCTACAGGAACACAGCCTGGAAGGGCAGATGTCCACCCCAGACCCTGCAATGATTTTGTCAACAGGTCAAAAAAATTTATAATGTCATAGAACCACAGGATGGTTTGGGTTGGAAAGGACCTTAAAGATCATCTAGTCCCAACCCCCCTGCCATGAGCAGGGACACCTTCCCTGAGACCAGGTGGCTCAAAGCCACATCCAGCCTGGCCTTGAACACTGCCAGGGATGGGGCATCCACAGCTTCTCTGGGCAGCCTGTTCCCAGGCTGCTTCACCACCCTCACAGTAAGGAATGTCTTCCTAATATCTAACCTAAATCCACCCTCTTTTGGTTTAAATACATTCCCCCTTGTTCTGTCACTACATGCCCTTGTCAAAAGTCCCTCTCCAGCTTTCTTGCAGGCCCACTTTAGGAACTGGACAGCTGCTACAAGGTCTCCTCGGAGTCTTTGCTTCTCCAGACTGAGCAATCCCAGCTCTCAGCCTGTTTTCATAGGAGAGCTGCTCCAGCCCTCTGATCATCCTTGTGCCCTTCCTCTGGACTTGCTCCAACAGGTCCATGTCCTTCTTATGTTGGGGACCCCAGAGCTGGATGCAGCACTCCAGGTGGGGTCTCACCAGAGCAGAGCAGAGGGAGAGAATCGCCTCCCTCGACCTGCTGGCCATGCTTCTTTTGGTGCAGCCCAGGATACGTTTGGCTTTCTGGGTTGCAAGCACACATTGTCAGGCCATGTTGAGCTTCTTGTCCACCAGTACATCCCCAAGTCCTTCTCAGGGCTGCTCTCAATCCATTCCCCACCGAGCAGTATTTGTGCTTGGGATTGTCCTGACTCGGGTGCAGGACCTTGCACTTGGCTTTGTTGAACTACATGAGGTTTGCACCTCTCAAGCCTGTCAAGGTCCCTCTGGATGACATCCCTTCTCTCCAGTGTGTCGATTGCACCACACAGCTTGGTGTTGTTGGCAAACATGAAATTTAGCTAAATTTCAAGTACAGTTCTGCTCTAGAAAACATCTGTGCAGAAATGACACCTTCCCTTTCACAATTTGTATCACAGAGACACTCAATTACTAGTATGTACTTTTCTTAACCCTGAAGAAACAGTGCTGCAAGCAGAGATGGAAGTCACCCATAGCACTGTCAAAGCAGTGGTCAGCTGAATTTCAACCTGCCAGACCATTACAACACTACTGAGGCGTGAGGGATGGAGAGCTGGACCCGGCCACAACACATACAGGAGAGAACTGGCTTCTGCTGAGCAAGCAAGAAGCCAGCGTGGCTTTTAATGCTGGGGCTGCCAAAAGAGACCTTTATCTCAGCATCACTTCATATAGCCCAGCCTTCTGAGGTTGTAAAATTCTACCCCACATCATTTCATGAGCCCAGGTCAGAAGGCACGGCGTCCCTTCTCTTGTAGTCCCACATCTCTTTATTTTCATATTTACCATGAAGAAGAGAACTGTGGATAACTGGCTAGCTGAAAAAGGTCACATAGACATAGTCCAGCTGGCTGGACAAAAATGCACATCGCTCTCAGCCTATCTGAAGTAAAGCAAAAATACGCTATCCTTGGCTGTTCTTGTTACACAGTAACAGGAAGATTGCAGTGGGAAAAGAATGTTGCAGGTGGGAACCGATAACTACAGAAGAGAAACTAGGGGCGGGCTTGGTATTTAGGCAACTAACCAATAATGAGCTTAACTTTTGTAATATGTATGAGCTAATTATAACAAGGCAGAAAAGGTGACTGTAAGGCACAATAAACGAAGTCTGCTGATCACTCATATTGAGTGACTGTGTCTTCCCTCCATCGTGACAGAGAACTACATTTTGAAGTAAAATTAAAAGGGATTATATTACCTAATTCCATAATTGTTTCGGATATGTGTCTTTCCACTTCTTGATATCTTTTAAGAAAAATATAAAACTTCTGAAAATGGTACTTGTAGAATGAAGCACAGCCTTCAGAAAAAAAATTAAAAATACAAATAAATTCTGAGTACTTTGTAAGAAGCTAGGGAGCTTTGCACATTTTCCAACAGCATCTTCTGGTGTTGGTCTCCCACACTGGCTACCAGTATCGTTCTCTTTACCCATATGGAGGTTTTTTTTCTGAAACACACATTAATAAAAATACTACATGCAACTAGCAGTGTAAAGAGCTGATAAATGACTGCTAGTGCTTAAGAAGTCATCTTATCAGTATGTAATGTACCAAGTGAGGGCTTTCCTTTCAAAGCAAAGAACGTGTGTTGAGAACAGCAGAACTACACAGGAATGCATACTAATAGCTTGGCCAGGTACAGAAAGGATATTACTCTCCAGAGTACAAAACCAGATTTTGGAAGTTAAACAAGGGCATTTCTTGGGGGTTTTAAAGCAAAAAAGTGTATTTTGTCATTGAGCCCAAGTTAAAAATTGCTTTTTTTTAGCTCAGAGCCACATACTTCTGGTATATGCTTCTCCAGCAGAAACTAGTGCTGCATTCTGCAATTGCAATGCAACAAGACTCAGTTTTGCTGCATGGCACTGCAGTTATTTTTGCAGACATTCAGTAAGTTCAGTGGAGCCTGAGTAGGTTGGGCTTGCTGATCATGTATGGCTCATTTGGGTAATTAAAGAGCGGTAAGTCAGACAATTCCTCGAAGTGTGAGATTCCAGAACACCTGCATATCCGTGGTGGAGAAATACCATCAACTTTTCTACCAGTTATTCTTCCACAGCTGCTAGACCCTTGAAAGACCCACAGCAGGAGCACAGGAGTTATGGTCCATCTGAACAGCATTTCTGCTGCAAGAAACATTCATGCTGGAGGGGCTTACTCTGGGCTTTAATCATGTCCGAAGTTCGTCTTCTGCTTAAGTGAACAATGGTAGGTAGGTCACATTCAATTGACCAGAAAAAAAAAAACCACCAACAAACCAACCATACAAGTCCTCTTCCCCAGTTACTTCACCAAGTGCCATGGGGTTGTGGCCCACTGTAAGGAAGCATTTGTTCTGCTGCTGAACACTTGCTTTCCCGCCAGTTTATAGCATGCTCCTCATCTTCAAAAAAGCAGGTTCTCTGCTAACAGCAACAGAAGTTACAGAAGAAATCCCAAGCAATTATACAGAGTTCTTTGTCATCACTTTTACACTGTTCTTTATCAAACACACCTAGAAATAATTTAAGATCTTCACATTCTTTATCGAACACACCTAGAAATAACTTAAGATCTTCACATTCATGAAACTATTCCCTTAATACGGTTTTGATCTCAAGTTAAACAGGTTGGCTTTAGCTTTCCAAGCTTAAAATAGTTATCTGCCTTTTATAGATAAGTATCTGTGTTTTAAGGTGGTACACATGCTCTGCTCATACACCATCTTGAAACTGCAAGGCAGCTCTGTTATCTGCAGTGCAGTGGTAACGGAAGACATTAAAGGTTATGAAATAACTGGTTAAAGGAAAAGGCATTGTGGCTGTAACCCTCAAGAGGATGCTAACAAAGCAGCAAATCCATGGCCAGATAGCAGGGTGTTAGCACAGGGAAGTGAAAGCCTGGAGATGTTACCAAATTGTAAGCCAAGGAAGATGCGAATGCTGGCTTTTACTGCACAAAGAAAGGAGTGAATACGCAGGAGAGATATGCTGGATGTAAGGACCACGGGCTTATTTTTGTCAACCTGTAACAACGTGTAACAACGTGGCAAAATCCTCTTTTTAATGTAGTTAACTAGACTGAATGACATATGCACACACTGAAAAAGCAAAGATGTTGTCAGACTTGTGGCACTGAAATGAACCCAGAGTGACTATTCCCACACTATGGCTTGACATACTCTGCTTCCTTGGATACCCCCTGCAGCTGGAGCTGAGGAACAGCTGTCCTGGATTCACCACCTGCTTCAGCTGAGGCTTCCAGTCTGGTTTGTAGACAAAGGAGAATAAAATGGCAGAAATGAGGCTAACAGTGAGAAGACAGACAGATGCTACCAGCAGGGCCAGCTTCCACAGGACTGCCACCAAGGGGGCTGCTGGAAAGAAAAGGACTGTGATGCTGGAATGCAGTTGCACTTCCTTAGTCCTGTAGAGGTGCAGCAAACTGTTAAATCACGCCTCTCAACCCCTGGCTTCTACAATAAGGGGAGTAAAAAAACAGGAATAACAGAATGATAAGTTTCAAATTGGGTGGCAGAAAGAGTACGGAATGTGCTGGCGTGTGAAAGAGCTGATCTCCACAACACAACAACTCCTAACTGCAGCCAGAAATGGTAGCTCAGTGTAATGTATGCTCTGCTTACAGCAATTTCACAGCTACGTGTCTCTTGCTGTAATTCTGGAAGAGTGCAATTATTGTTCTGCAAGTCTCACTGAAATTTGCACAGCCCAGCTTTGACAAATAAGCACCTTTTTTAAATTGAAAACTGCTTCCTAAAGAAATTCTTGACTCAGTGTGTGTAATCCCTTCTATGAGCTTCCCCATTCTCTCCAAGAAGGGAAGGTACTCGTAGCATGAACCCAGGTCAGCTCTGGTCTGGCACCAGACTATACAGTGTATCAACCCTCCTGACTGATGCCTGCTTGGCTAGCAAAGACTGTTTGGTTGGCTCACCACACTGGTGAGCCTTCCAATAGCTTGTTTACTACCTACCTTTCATGGATTAGCCAGTACATGGATTAGCCAGCTTTTTACTTTTAAAATGTCTATATAGTCTGCTTGCAGTGTCCTTGCACCTACCAGAAGTAATATCTGCAACCAGTTACATCTACAAGTAAGCAAACTAGCAGCCAAGTAAGTATCACATTTTCTCTCTCATTTCTCCCGCAGCCCGTAGTGACAGCACTGATTTCTGGTTTTGCAAGTGTCTAATTCAGTGACTGCAGCAGTGTGAGAAGCGCTGTCACTTTCTCCCACTTCAGTCTACAGAGTTGAAGTATGCATGTGTGGGAGTATATCATGCAAGCATGGCTTCAAATAAGAAAGAATGTTGAATTTTTAAAACACTGTTTTCTCTGATCTCACTCCTGGAATGACCCTGGTGCTCCCAATGAGTATTTGGGAGGTTTTGTGCCAGCACACCAGTTCTTGTAACTGAGGTTGAGGGGAGAGGACAAGTATTTCATTTTCAGAAAATTGGGCTGTGTGGAACTTTCAGGGACAACAGTAGAAGACAGGGTAATGTTTCTGAGCTGCATAATTCCGAGTTACTCAGAAACTCTGATGAGATGGGTCTATATCTTTCATTACATATCCTGTTTTGAAAAACAAAGATCTACTAACCTAAAATGTCCATCACCTGAATCACAGGTAATCATAGATTCATAGAATTGTTTAGGTTGGAAAAGACCTTTAAGACAATCAAGTCCAACTGTCACGCTAGCACTACCAAGTCCACCACTAAACCATGCCCTGAAGCACCACACCTACACATCTTTAAAATGCCTCCAGGGATGGTGATTCAACCGATTCCATGGGCAGCCTATTCCAATGCTTGTCAACTCTTTCAGTGAACACATTTTTCCTAATATCCAATCTAAACCTCTCCTGCCACAACTTGAGGCCATTTCTTCTTGTCTGTTGCTGAGGCTCGAAAGGATCTCTGGAGGTCATCTTGCCCAACCCCCCTGCTCAAGCAGAGCTATCTACAGGTGGTTGCCCAGGAAAACACCTAGGTGGCTTTGGAATATCTCCAAGAATAGAGACTCCACCAGTTCTCTGAGCAAGCTGTACCATTGCTCTGTCATCCTCAAAGTAAAAAAAGTGTTTCCTGATGTTTCCTGCCTCCCAGCCACAGCCACAGGGTTTGGGACTGGAGGAGCTGGGCTGCTGTTGTAGAAAATTGTCAGAGAAAGGCTCAGAGCACGGTGACTGGAAGGTGACAGGGCCAATTGGTGTGGAGGTGCTGGCAGAACAACCCAGCACAGGTAGAGCTGTCAGCACGGCCTGTGTCTGTGGCACCCTGCTTCACAGGTCTTCAGGACAAATGGCCCTGCAGAACCTCAAGGGACTTAGACAGCTCTGCCTCAGTGGTTGGAAGGGGGAAGTGGGGAGGCTGGAAAGCATTCCCTGCATTAACTTGTGCTACCACTTTGAAATAAATATTCCATAAAATCTTTGGATTCTTTATTTCCATTAAACTACCATGAATTTCCATGAAATTATAATGACAATTTTAATAAAATCATAAAGCCATGCTCTCAGCCCCACTGTTGTTGTGGAGGCCAGGTCCAGCCACTGGACTGGCTGGGTGCGGCATCACAACCTGATGGCCAGAGGCACTGGAGTGCCTTGGAGCTGCATCACCCTGTGCCCCTCAGTACCTCCTCCTTCTCCCAGCTGCGGTCTGGTTGTAGGTGGACCTTGGGCGCAGGTGGTAGCGTTGCTGCAAGGATCTTCTGTGCACCGCCATGGTCCTTTGCTCACGGGTAGATGAGCCGACCATGTACACCTGGTACTGATCTGCGTTCACTGAAAGCAGAATGTGGTTAAAAGACTGCATGCAGAGCGGGCACACAGGTCTCTTGGCAGCCCACTGCTGGATGCATTTGAAGCAGAACGTGTGAAAGCATTCCTCAACAGAAGCTGCATTGACAATCTCACTCAGGCAGATGGAGCACAGGTTCTCTGGCTCTTCCTCTGCTTGCCTTTTCTCTGCCTGGTTTGTAGTGGCCATCATAGCAGAGCCAGTCTGCACCTCTCCAGCATCTGATGCCATGTCCTGCCAAAAAAGATATTAAAAGTGTCTAAGCATTCCTGGCACTAGGAACAGAAGAGCAAAGACAGCTGCAAAAGCAGTGGGAGAAGGGGGTTAAGGACCTCCTGAAGGGTCTCCATGCAGCCTGAAAAGTGGCAGCAGAAGCAGCCCTGTGTGACAGCAAGCCCAAGGGCTGCCCTCCCCCGTCTGTCCCCCTCGGCTCTCCCACAGAGACACTGCCCACAGTCCAAGACCCCCCACTTGCTCTGCTCCCTCCAGACAACCAGCACAACTTGAGCTAGAACCGGGTACCTGACGGAGGTAGTCAGGGAAGGCGGATGAAATGGCTGGGAGTCTTCAGTGGCATCCACAGTCACAGCGCAGCGGTCTTGAAGGATCCACAGCACCCCAGCCAAGGTTCTGCACAGTGGCAGCACCCCAGCTGGAGGTCCACAATCCCAATGCACTACCAGGACACCCAGGTCCTTTCCCTTAGAGCTGCTTTCCAGTCAGTCAGTCTCCAGCGTATGCTAGTGCATGTTCCCCCGCAGGAGGAACTGCTATTGTTGATCTTGGTTATGTTCCTTTTGCCCCGTTTGTCCAGCCCCTCAGGGTCTCCCTGGATGGCACACTGTTCTCTAGCCTACCAGCTGCTCCTCCCAGTTTTGCATAATCAGCCAACTTGTTGAAAGTACATTCTGCCCCATTATCCGATTAATTAATGAAGATGTTAAACAATATTGGACCTGGTGTTGAGCCCTGAGGTACACTGCTAGTTACCAGCATCCAAATAGATTTTACACCACTGATCAATATGCTGAATCCACCTACCCAAGTTCTCAACAAAAGTCTCCTCTCTAACCCCTTAAAAAAAACTATTTTAAGCTGCTGCAGTAAAATTAGCACTATATAATGGAAACTTTGCATGTAATCACATCTCAGTGGGATGTTTGAACTTCACCATGACATTCTGGTGAGGCAGATCCCCAAGATTTTGTGGACGTCTAATGCCCACATAGTTACTGCTTAGCAACCAAGAGCTTCTTCAGCAGAAAGCAAATCCTTTGCAGCTTGTGAGTTGGTTCCATCCAGAAAGGAGGAGAACTGAAACTGTAGAGTGGATCTCAGCACACTCATCTCCAAGGTACTAATGGCTTTTTTCTTCACACCATGATTTGTGTCACTATGTGAACCAGGCACAGCTCAGAGCCAGCCACTGCCTTGCAGACTTCCACAATGCTCTGAGGACATGTGGAAGGCTTGTTTCTTTTCTCAATAAGGTTATTGCTTATAGGCTGCAACAGGAGTCCTGCTGTCTGAACCCAGGCTGTTCTGAAAGTCTGTCCTCTTTTATACACTTCAATGAAGTTTATTAATTTCCTCAACCCAGGTGGCATTAGCCCATCTTTGAGAAACACTAGCAATGCACCTAGTGGGGAGCTGGGGCCAGCTAAGGCTCAGTACTTGCTTGTTGTAGTGGGGATCTGTCCCCTTACCTGTAAAATTACCACAGGAGACCTGCTCCATAAAGAGCAGTATCTACTGATCTTCTTCCAGAGCTCTAGAAGTGGGTCTTTCTCTTTCTCTTTTATTGCATCTTTCCCTCCCATGAAAACAAGACACTGTATACAAAAAGGAGCAAACAAAATGTGCCTCTCAGCTGTGCTTTCAAATGTTCTCTAAGTGAAAAAATGAGTCAAAATCTATGATGGTATCCCAGCTAACTTATCTCACACTTCTCAGTTTTTCTGTCATTTTCATTTTCATTTAATAGGTCCATTCTGATGTGTGATTTACATTGCTCTACCACTTCTTGGGGTCCTTTCTGCAAATATTAAGAAGTTGTCTTGGAATTCCTTCTGTAAATATTAAGGAAGTCTTAGCCAGCATCTTGTATTAACCCTGTGGCAACATTTCAGAGCTATTTTTATGCCCATGGCCTTGAAGGCTGGTGTGCAGAATTCATCATCGCTTTGTTCTGGGAGATTCTTTTGTCCAACAAGATTTTAAATTGTGTAAGCTCACTGACAAGAAATCTTGTACTTGATGTTCCTTGTGGCTCCGAATTTTTTTCCTTGTGCCAAATGTAAATGTTCCTTGCTATAACATGAGCAGTGAGCTTTCTTACAAGTGACATACAGAAAGATCTATTTCCTTCAAGTCTGCAGATACTCTTTTATATTATTGTGCTTCTGCTCAATCTTTTCTTTGCTTCTCAGAAGTTATGTTTTCCACACCTCTGAATAGTAGGTTTTCCTTCTCTGGATGTTCTCTAACTAGTCTGTTCTTTCTGTGGTGTTTTTTATGGTTGGTGGTTTGGGATTTTTTGGGGGAGGTGGGGGTTGGGGATCGGTTTTCCTGATACCTATTGCCTAATACAAGAAATGGAAGCCATCTAGTACTGTCAAGAAGAGTTTTTTTCCTTAAGACATAAGTCTTAAGACATAAGTCTTACTTATGTTTATTTACTGCCATAAAATGTTTGCCTTTTTTCCACAATATAATGTTGTTTAATTCATGATACAGTGAAATCTACAGACTTTCCTGATATACTGCTGCAAAACTAATTGTTCCCTCCCCAGGCATGTGTAAGTATATATTCTTGCCTGAGTTCAGAGTATTTGTTCTTGTTCTTCAGGATTTTCATCCTGTTGCTTTTCCAACAGCTTTATGTCACTGTGACTGTTACCAGGCTTCTGCATAGGCTCCTGTTCCAGCATCCACTGAAGTTGCTCTGGAATAGCTCTCCAGGCCTCTACTTCCTACTTTGCACAGTAATCCTTCTTCCATCTGGGTATTTTGGACATTAGAAACACTTATTTTCATACAAATAATTTATAAAGAATAGGATTCTTTTTGTTGTTGCTGTTTCTGGTTACGTGTTATCCAAAAGGAGGCAATATAGAGTAAGAACAGAACTGTTGGAACTGCACAGAAAATGTTGTCAGGATCCAAGCAAGATTAGGTGTATTTTGTCTTTTTTCCCCTCTGGAGAGTTTCTGGTTAGCTTCATCTGTGAAGGAATTTGAAGGATCCCAACCCTATGGTGTTATTGTTTTCAAAATCAGTGTTATGTCTGATGGCTGTTGAGAAAATTGTTTAATTTTGCACAAAAGTAGCCTTTGATTAGGACAGTTATGCTGTATTTATATTTTGTTTTCCTGTAAAGGGTAGAGAAAATTATTTGTAAAAAACCAAGGCAATATTTTTTTTCCTTTCTGGTATGCACTGATAGGCCGTAACAGGAACTAGTGCAAAAATGTGTTCAGCTTGAGCTATACAATTTTGGAGAAAGAAGTTTATTAGAAACAAATGTGTTTTCAGGAGGAATATTCTCTCAGTGGTATTGAAAGCTTGCTAGGCAAATCTCTAATAGTTTTGCTTGGTTCCAGCTGCTGTCATCTGAAAGTCCACTCTGAGCAAATTGTATGTTTTTGTATTTTGTTTACGTATTTTGGTGGTATGGTAATGTTTCTGAATACATGCCATGAACCGCAGCAAAGAATACCTTCACTATGCTAATGCCTAAAGTCATTAGCTTCTACAGGGGCCAGCTTCCCAATATCATTCAAATACCAGGCAGTCTGAGTCAGTCCTGATCATCTCTTTGGGAAAACAAATTCACCCCTTTGCCAAAAAATAGCTTGAGTGAAGAGTGATCCTGCAATTATTCTGCCATTCCACAGAGCTGACGATCTTGGTGTGGAGCATAGTATATCTTCCTGAGGCCTGGGATGTGCCATCCAGCAGCCGGCTCTCATGCCCCAATGCTCCAGGTGCATAAAAATGTATTTAGTCTCCGTGATACGGTCCTTTCCCTCTGCACAGCCTAAACCTCTTTTTCTTTTGTGCCTCTCTTCCTTCTTAGGCAGCAGCAACCACCACCACTGGAGCTCTGATTTATTTCTCCATTTGACTTTCCTTATGCCACTTGTCAATAAATACCTCAGAAAACTGAGGCCAGGCTCTGTGCTGACAAATGTTGAGACCTTTTGAAGGGATGGTGGATTCATTTTTATACTTGAACCTTTAGCTCCAGTAAAACAGTATTCAGGTAGTTGCTACTTCTTGGTTGGCTTCACATATGGCTGCACACATGTCCCTGCCTCCCACTGGGATCTGAGACAGTGGGCCTCAGGAGACCTCTGTGTGGGGTTTTGTAAACCACCCTCATCACACTGCCTCTCCTATGGCTGCAGCAAGCCAAAGCAGAGTGGAGCAGTGAAGGACTCGGGTCCAAAGGTGCATCCTTAACCTCTAAGTGTATACAGTCTCCCTAAATGGCCACACAACTCCTCACATCAGCATACTCTCTGACTTTCGCTATCAAATTTCTTTAAAATGAGAACTAACAATAATACTAAGAAAATGGAAGAAGGGGATAAAATGACTTAAAATTCTAAAACTGAAAATATTTTTCCCTTATGACTTTGATATGCAGAACAGATGGTCCTCAAAAAAAAAAAGTTCAGGCAGAAGAAAGGAGCCTAGAATGAGTCTGTATCCTGCTCCCACTGCACTGGGACCATGAGCAGCTGAAAGGCTAATGGAATTGATTGTTCTGTTGAACGAAAACATCCATCCATTAGTGGTTCTGTCTGAAAACAGCTCTGTTTTTTTAATTCAGAGTTCCTTCTTTTATTTTTTTCCTCATTACCCAGTGTGTGACAAAATGACATTATGTGACACTGAAACGCACTGTCAGTTGGAAGCCTTAGCTGTCCTTCTTAAGATACATTTTCATTTGTGCAAGAGCTAGACAATTTCTCTGTAATGATATTTGTAGTGAGTGGGATTGTTCCTGGGTGGGATTGTTCCTTGAGTAAAATAGTGAGGAAGAAAAAGCAAATAGTAAGAGCTCTTGTTTTCTTGACCCTAAAATAGATTCTATTTCCAGCCCTCCAGACATTTGCTTAGCAGGTCAGCATGCTTCTAAACAGCCCAACTGTTCTCCAGAAATTGCCATGTAAAGCTCAGTTGTTGCTAACTAAAACTTTAGTATATGAAATGTAAACCCCTTTGAAATGGGTTTGACATTATTTTTTATTTGTAAGAAATTATTTGTCTGCTTCAAGAAACTAGTATTTTTCTTTCATCCCCTCTAATGATGCACGCTTGGTAATTGAAGGACCAGTAATTCCTTCAACTCTCTGCTAAACTTTTCTTGAGGTCAATGCATTACCTGTCTGTGGGCACCACAAAACTTGTCAAAACCCCAAACCATCTTGCCTTCTTTTTCTTCTGTATTCACAGCTCTCTTAAGTTGCTTTATAAATACCTGGGAATCATTCTGAAAGCGGAAGCCAAGCAAGTGATTCTCCTGTGGCTCATTTTTATTTCAAGTAATTAGGTTATGAGCAATTTATGCTGGCTTGGTCTCTCACCATTCTTCTGTGACAGGCCTGGGACAGTGTATTTAGAAGAAGGGTTGCTTCTATTGCTTTTAGAACTAACATTAAAAGCCCATTTGCCCTTTTCAGACTGAACCGGTTAAGAACATAGTGTTTACCAGATATCAAAGGGAGAACATTTTGAGGTATTTCCTCCTAAATAGGGGTTTGAACCCTTCATCTCACAAATCAAAGGATGCTTCCTCAAAGTAAATGCTTTCTATTCCAGATCGGGAATTGTGTTTTATACTGTCCCTTCAATTTTTTTTCATTTGGCAGTACTGTAATTACAGGCCAGCTGTGGACACATGTTCAGCTGCAGCAATGCACAGAGAGTGAAGCACAAGAGTCTTAACCTTTCAATAATATTTTTCATGACCCATCATCATGTTCTCTAAGCCTAAAAACTCAGGCAAATGACAAGGCTCTGCTTTTTTCTAATTGCATCTGAGCCACAGATCACAGTTATTTTAAAGGGAAACAGAACAGAACAAGTTCATTCCAATTGCATTACAAACAAGGGAAAGACCTCACAGCTTCATCTAGAGGGGCATCTGTCAAACTCAGACAGCAGCCATTACAGAAATAGCCATTCAGAAACTGTTCCCTCTCCTCTGCAGAATCAGTCCTTTGACCACTTATATCCCCTTTATGCTATTGTAAGATCTTGACTTTAATAGACTAGCTCCTGGTTTATCCCCTTATCAGCAGTAGACAGTATATTCCTGCATGTTCACACATCCAATGCACAGGGAACAGCGGACAGTACAATAATATTAAACTATGAAAAAGAATTAGAAAGCATCCAATTAACAAGAGCATTTCCCCAGAGGCAGAGGTAGAGGAAACTGGCCTTGCTGAACAACAGCTTCTGCATGCTCCGTGATTTCCATCCTCTGGCTGCTCCAAGTACATGTCTGAAAGGGACCTTTGAGCTGGAAATGAAGTAGTCAGAAACTTTACTTTAAAACGTTATCACAAGAAGTTTCTGTATAATATAAATGTTCCCACCCTGTATCTGTACTTGTTACTGTTACTTCTTTGCGATACTTCTGCATGAGGAAAGACCATTTTGTAATTAGAGCTGAATAAAAATAACACTTGAATGTGAAAGATATTTGCTGGGTTTTAGAACATTTTGATTTCTGGAAACAGACCACCTGCTGCGTAGGACCCTTAAGTCTCCTAGCTAATAATCTTCTCTCCACTTGGAGGACTAATTTTAGCTATTGCCACTTGAAACTTTTAATGGTTTCAGACACCTACTTCCTTAATGCAACTTTTCCAGCCCCTTTCTAGCACTCTGCCTGTTCATATATCTGAGGATTATAAATAGTTTTATTTGGAAAATGGTCACTGGAGATGGAGGTGGAGAGACAGGAATCATCTGAGTGTAAATAGATTGTTAATTCCCTTCTGAGCACTGAGCTGCTGATTCACTCCCAGTCAGTTCCCACACAGCCTGGGCTGAGTCAGCCCAGAGGGTGTTGAATAGTCAAGAGCAAAGACAATTCAGAGAATAATGGTTCTGCAGAGACCAAAACAGAAAAGTGATTCAGAAGAGGGAACTAAAAGAAGAAAAAGCACATACTGCCTCAAAAGAGAAATAAAAATAGACAAGCAACCCCTATGCTGCTACCTCTGTGTGAGAAACAAAGGTGTGCAGCGATCTTAGAGATGAAACAGAGATGAATGAAAGGAAAGGAGTGGATGGAAGAGGAGAAAAGACATTACAAACCAAAAATAGTATCAGAGTAAAACCATCACAGGAAAGTCAAAAAGGAAAAGGGCTGTAGGCAGAAAATGGGCTCAGAGTAAGGGACACACTTCCAGGTGTGTCTCAGCTTAGCCACTGACTTCCCATCCACATAAACATGGACATAAAAGCTTGCAACTATAAATGTCATACCATACCTATCCATGGGGAGGAAATAGCTGAAGCAGGGCCCTACAGTCAAGAACTTTTCCATCCTTTACACATCAAAAAGCATGAGATAGAAAAAAAAGTAAGGTTCATAGGAGAAATGGACACTCCAGAAATACATGAACATATTGGAAAGCACATTCACCCAGATTAAATCCAGGCTTCTGGCTTTGAGTTTGCTGTCAGTTCAGTGAAGAGTGTGAAGGTCCTGACCTGGATGCTCTCAATCAACCTGTGGGACATTTCCACAACCTTTGGTTTCTCTACCACTTCAAAAAGTTCCCTAAGTCATCTCAGTCCAATAGTGCAGTCACTTATATCTCAAATTCAGTCCTGCAGCTTCTGGGCATACTTGGGCTCAGGACAGAGACTTGGCTCATCAGAGAGTTTCTCATTTCATGTCCTGTGCAGGAGCTTTCCATCTTTGCAGTTTGTTCATATGAAAGGCAAATAGCTGCTATGGCGCTGCACCTCCTGATGCAATAAGCTCTCTGCTTGCATTCAGCACTGCTGAATATACATTCTGCCATAGTAATCTAGGCTTCAATTTCCTTCTTCTTAGAGCATCTTATTTTCAAATAGTTTGTATATATTCAACCTGTGTATGTTTAAGGAGGCCGTAGTGAAGACTTGTCAGCAAGAGGATAGGAAGACATTGTTAGCAAGAGGATACATTGGCTTGCATCTGGCAAATTTAATGCACAGTAATGGTCAAGATTTAGGCACAAATTGGTGGTACTGATCCCAAAGCATGCGAACAAGCACTTAAAGGCATGTCCCTGGAAATGACCTCTTTACAATTGTATGGAGCTATATGGATGATGCAAGGCCCACTTGGCTGAGATGCCTAAGTTAGAAGTGTGTTTGCCCAGAGATACCTGTGGGGTGAGTGGAGAGAGTTTGCAGGGGCAGCTGAGAACAAGATTCAGCTTTCATCTGGGTCAGCTTGTCCTCTGCAAGTTCCCCCAGCCCCTTCAGTAAGTCAAAAAACACTTGTATTTCCAGCCTTATCACCTCAGCCAGACGATTAAAGACAGAAGGGCATGAGCTGAAATTTAGGCACTAAAGCAGGTGTTCAAGTGAGGCTGTGCATTTCCTCCAAGAATGTACTGTTTACTTATATGTGAAAACAAGTAACAAGTTACTGTGATGTGAACGTTTGCACAAAAATTAATCCCACCTCATTCCTCTAGGGAGCTGAGACAGACTTAGCAATGTATCTGAGCCTGCTCTGTACTGCTCTGACAGCTAAACACTCTCCAGAACTGATAAAAAGTAAAATTAACAGTTCTGGTATATTGTTCATAATGTCACACTCTCTGCCAAAGAGAGAGAATTGTATGATAGTCATTTATGGTGTGGTGCTCTCTTGAGGCTTGTTTAGAGGAGGTTGTTTTGCTGTGTATTTGCATCAGAGAAGGAGAACTCTAGAAAACACTCTTCACACTTTGAGTAAATACCATTGAGCTTTGAGATGTTCCTTAGTTCCTGGCTTGCCAGGGTTTCAGACCAGCTCCTGAAAAAGTTGTATCTCATGAAATGAAGGTAGTTATTGTATCTCATGAAATTAAGGTAGTTATTGTATCTCCAAGGCACTGAAGCAGGCCTCCAGAGACGATGTTCTGATGGTTGCCTCAGAAAGATTATCACAAGGTGGCTACCACCACAGAGTAAATGACCATGTTGCAGGACCCCAAAATGGCAATTTCTATCAGTCTTGCAATGCTTCTTACCAGCTGTAGATTTAATAAGCATTTTACTGGTTTTTATTTTATTTGATTTTATTGTCAAAGAAGCAATTGTTTTGATCCCATGAAAGAAAAGCAATTGTCTGGAAAAAAACATACATACAAGATACCTATGACAACTATTATCTGGTAATGAAAAAGGAAAGCAGCAAGTTTTCCTGTGCCACCAATACATGCAGTGGGCACTGCAGCTGCCCTTGCATACACTGTGTTTCTGCACCATGCTGCTCAGCACAGGAAGCTAGTAGCAGGAGAATGAACTATGGATGTGGTGAGGAGATCCTTGTGATTACAGCTTGAGTACTCATATCATGGAACAGTCAAAACAAAAAAGGGCCTTTGATGAGAATTTTTGGGTTTGGTGGTTCTGCAAAACCAGAGGGTGCTGATGATAGAGGAATAAAAGCCACAGAGGTGTGGCTGAGGTGAGATGTGTTTCTGCTGACACACCACCATTGTCAGTGGCAGTTTTGGAGGGCAAACATTGGTGCAAAGTGATGAAACTGCATGGTTTGCCAGACACGGAGGGACTGTCAGCAGTTCCACTGCTCCTGTGTGGTGCAGGTTCCCAAGAACTGTGTGAAAATCTTCCCCCATCCAACCCACTACTTTGGGGTTGGAATAACATTTCTGGGGTGCCAGAGATGCACTACGCTGCCATGAAGCTCATCCATCAGTGGGTTACTAATAGAAAGACTTCTAACCCAACTGATGGAGGCAGTGAGCATGTCAACTTTACTCGTCTCATTTCAGCAGGATTGGGAGTCTTGTGGAAGATGCATAGAAACATCAGAAGCAAGGGCAAGACTCAAAGGGTCTGAGGGACACAGGCATCTATGTTCTTCAACAGCTTCATCTCCATGGGGAGTGTCATCATACTTAGGTGACTTCAGGAGCTTCACAGCCCAGCGACAGGGGAGCACATGATGAACTCAGTGGTCCTTTATATCATGTTTTGCTGGTTAGGTGGGTAAAATGCTGTCCATAGATTTAAGAGGACAAAGAAACTTTCTTTCGCTCCTCCATCTTCTGAAAATGAGTGAGACAATAAGGACTGCCTTCAGCAGCAGCACAGAGGAAATCTGATCTCAGCCATCCCATTTTTCCCCCTTAGTAAGAACATCAGTTAGGTCACAAATTCTGCAGTGGATACAGTAGTGGAGTCAAATTCCCCTATCCCAAAAATATCAATGTAAGGAAATAGAGCTGACACAGACATGGCAAAGAGAAAGTACTGGATAAGAGTTGTACCTTTTTTTTTCTCTAATAGATACTACCTTTCAATGAAATAAGCAGCAAAACATGTTTAAAATTAATTATTTGGTTCAAAATGCATTGTTCTGCTCACATGAGGATTTATGTCAAGTTCAGGGCTTTTAAAGCAGTGAATTTACTGTACTTCATTAATCTGGTACCATTTAATAGGTCACGACCTGGTACAATAAAGGACCACCCCAAGAAATGGCAGTGCTATAAAGGCAGGCAATAAAACTCTCTGATACAGCAAATGTTACCTTTCTTCACATGTCTGCTATTGCATTTAGGATGAAACTTACCAGAACGAATCACTTTCAAGAGATGAAGTCTTTTGGCTCTTCTTTTTTGGAAAATAAAAAAAAGAATAAAGAAAGAAATGAAAAGGCAATACTTGCCTCCTTCAGTCTTTTGTTACAAGCAAAAGAGATATGCGAAGTGGTACTGTTGTTCTTAGCTGTGAATTGCTGTCTGCATCCCTGCTTCAACAGGATGGATATGGGCAGGCTGCTAGTGTGGTAGTACAGAAACCCTGTACTACCGGCTGACCAGATTGAAGACCCTTCTGTCAGTGGTGGTGAATTCTGCTGGGTCAGCTTGAAAACACCTGCCTCAGCCTGGCATTGACCAGAGTCATGACTGCTCCCTAGGCACTGCTCAGGTCTGCTTGTCTTCTTTGTGAGCTGGAAGCCTGAAACCTCAGTGAGAAGTACATACTGTTTATCTGTAAAATCAGAGCTCTACAGGCTTAGGGCACTCCTTGCTCAGCTTGCTCTGATACATGGATGGCTCAGAGCCACAATGGTGGTGCAAAGGACTCCAAGCAGACATGAGGCCTGAGCACACCTCTGCTCCCACCACTACACTGTGTGCTCTGCACTGCTGCCGAACACCCTGCTCAGGGCCTCTAGCAATTTTCTTTGCTGCTTTCCCCACAAGGCTGTTCTGGATCGACTTACCATTAACTAACAACAGAGTAGTGGGGACAGAAACAGTAATGGAAGTGCCATATCTTTGGAAAAGTCGCAACAGCAGGAGACATGTCAGCTTGAATTTTTCCTTGCTTCAAAGTGCCTTTGGTTTTATAGCTTTTATGCTGAACATGACATGTATTTTATAATTTACATGCTGGAACACATGCCTAACTTCAGAAGACTGTTTGCATAATTGGAGTTAAGTCTGTGTTTAGGCGTGTTCCTTAATCAGTGACCAAAAGCTAATGCAGAAACGTTGATTCATTGTATAATAAGAACTACTAACACCTTAACACGCTAACAAACTGTTAATTGGTTTCTGCCTATTTGCACTGACAGGATTTATGACAAAACCAGTATACTTGCAAAACAATTTGGGATCCTTATTAAGCAGAAATGTGTGAGTGGACTTGCCTTAACTCATTATGTTCCACTGGAAAAATTATATTTGTTTTTGCTGGTGGTGTAATTAATTGTGTCCAGGTTAGATGGAAAGGTTTTTTATATTAGCTAATGCATTAATGCATTAAGAAAATTTTGAAAATGAGTTTTTTCAATATCTCACTGTTTGGTGGCATGGCTCTGGTCTGCGTATATGCTTGACAGATGTGGGTCTGGAATCTTACCGGGGTTTTCTTTGAAAAAATATTAAGAAGGAGTAACAATAAGCAGATTCTTTTTTATATTCTGCCTAGAAGGCACAAAGGGTTTTTTTGTTGAAAGCATTCATTATGTGCTCAAAATGCGACATCTCAAGAGTTGGGGGAGTGCAGGTACCATGCGTAATTTAAGAAGCTTGCACATTAACATGAAGGTAAGTGGAGATTCCAAAAAGACTGAGAGGGGTAAAAAGCACTCCTCAGGGAAAAAAAAAAAAAAAAAAAGGAAGGAGTGGCACAGGAAACTAAGGTACAATCAAGTTAACAAAGTAATGTATTGAGATAACGGCAGTCTTCATCTGGAATAGGCCAAGTTAAAACCTGTTGTCCACAATATCTGTCCTGGGATATGTTTTAATTCTGTTCTGCAGGATGAAGTTCCTTATGCAGGGAGTATGTCTTATGACCTAAAGTAATGCTTCATATCCATCTGGAAAATAGAAGATTGGCTTCTCGGAGTCTGAATCCACTATATGCAAGATGTTTGATCATCTGGAATCTCAATCAGAGAAAAGAGATGTTCCTGCTACAGCTTACTACATCAGTATGCTGGATACCTGAGGCTAGGTACTTTTGTGACCCAATGTCACATTGGACTACAGAAGTCAGCTAGAGTTTTATGGGAATACTTGAAGAAAAAATAGTTTCCTTCACTTTATTCACAGGGTTAAAGTCTCAGGATATCGGGCAGTTCAGAAGAGCAGAATAAACAATAACAGAGAGCTGAGCTAAGCATTCTAGTGAGAACAGTGGGTGCTCTGGGGATCAGATCCCTACACGAGATCATGGCATTTGAAAAACCTCAGTACAGCTCCTCTGTCTGGATACCTTCAGGCAACACCCTCAGACAGGGATTGTATCTAGAGCTAGAGTTCATCAGCATTTGAATAACCTTCCTCTTCCATAGCTGAGCTCTCTCCAAAATGTTCTACTTAATGAATCGCAGCATATCAATTCAATTGCTGATGTACCCATCCTCCAAGCAGACACTGACTCAAGCGGTAACACAGTGAAGGAGCAAACTGCTCCTGCCTTTAAACTGGTACAATATACAACAGGCTCTTTACAATAAAGTCTCCTTCACAAAGCTGCTATTCTGGAGAAACAGCTTAAAAACAAAAAAAGTGAAAGCTTTCTGTTGTACCTATTTATTTATTTATTGTTCCCCATCTTAAATCACACCAGCATCACTTTTTTTACTTGAGTATTGCCCAGACTGGGTACTTTTTAACACCCTGCTTTCCTCACTTGATTGGGGAAAGTTTCTAACTGGAATACCTCCCAAGGGCACATAATTGAGGTTGGTGCTATTTCTAGCAAAGAATACTGCTTAATGGGGCAGTGCTAAATGGGAACACCAGCCAGTTACGGCTTTTGTTCATCTCCCACTCCTGAAGGTGCTGTATGTTCCTGGGGGCTCCTGCTCTCTGCTCTCAGATACCAGCTCTCCAGCTTGTCTCAACCCTGAGACAGGCAGAAAAGCTCCTCTCTTGTGCATTCAGCATAGCTGTGAGTGCTGGCCCACTAAATCAAAGAATTTACACCAGTTAAATATGATCAAGGGGGAAAGTCCTCATCCTATATCAGCCAGGGCCCACTCATAGCTTCATTTTTATTAAGGATATCATATGCCAGTCTGTGGAGCCAGGGGCCACTCAGAGGCTGTTCCTTTGAAAAGATCCTGCTCTAGTTGCTGCTTACAAGCATTGCCACCTTTCTGTGCTGTTTTTCTTTCCAGTGGGAGTGAGGATTTTTGGAGTTAGAAGCACTGTGAGGAATCTGTGTGGCTTTGGAACAGTTTCTTCTTGCAATGATTAAGCACTGAGCTTCAGTTCTTGCACTGAGATAAACCAGCTACCCCACAGCAGCCTGGATCAGATTCTAATCCTGCCATATCATCAGACTAAACAGGGAGAAAACAGCCTTGGTCGGATTAGCTAAACTTTCGGTTAAAATAGATGGAATGCTAAAATGTTACAAATGCTTAAGCAGTAAAGTGAGGACAAGATAAAAATGAATGGTTTTAGAAACCAGCTCTGAGAGAGAAAAAAGAGCTCTTAAAGAAAAAGAAACCCAAGAGCATCATCAGTCTGGAGGTCTGTACATTAGTGGACTAATGTTCATAGTCCAGTAATACTCCTGAGCTTGCAGAAAGCTACGAAGTATTTCCTCTTTGAATGTGTTCCCAAATGACTGACCTTTATAATATATGGTACAGGTCACTGTGAGCTAGGAATTCGTGCTGGGAAGTAAAGATGGCTTCTTTGTAGCACCATGGGGATGCTGGAGCCTCAAATATCTGTCTCATTATAGTTCATGGGTTTGTAGTACTCAAGCGAGAGCATTCAAAGGAAAAACACTTGAATATCTAGTTCTAGAGACCACTGCTCAATAGAACAGTCTTTGAAGCCATCATAAATAACCTGGATGGCTAAACTATACCTAATATGAGTGGATAATAGTTTGCGTGTAAACAGAAGCACAATGTGTGGCTAGCTCTTGCTTTTGTAAAGCAATTTGAATATATTGATGCTTCTGTTTCACATACCAAGCAATGAATAGCTGAATCCGGAACAGCAGCAAGGATGGAGGAGAAGAAGTGTTTGAACACCATTAACTCCCAGTGTGGTCACGCAAGAAGACACACTGGAGGCTTTGCAGGGAATGAACAATGAGAAACTGCCTCATGAAGGGTTAACGAGGAAGTGTGAGAGTGTCACAGTAAGCATGCTTAGCCCAAAGTGGTTAGTCTGATAGGCTTGTGAGTATTCTGTTTTAACTCTTTGTATTGCTGTTGTATTGGATTAGACTGCCCCAGGGTCCTTGCTAAAACCTAGAACTGCTCATCTTTTTGCCCCTGTGGTTTGACAAAGCTTTGCAAGCAACAAGGACTCCTGTGAATCTGAGCTTGTCCTTGCACACATAGAGTGGGGGGAGCTTCCTCGCTTCTCTGCTTCTGCATCCTTTTTGTGAGCTCTAAGTCCCCTTCTGCCTTGGATCCTGCTGTGGTTTGCCCTTACTCTGGCACATCCACCTAAGCCAAACAAAAGCAGGAATAGAGGAATGAGAACATGGAAACTTTCTCTGCGGAGTCAGATTTTAGCTGTTACCCATCTGCTTGTTCTAAGGAGTTGTTGTGGGTTTTTTTAACTCCGTTTCACCATCTATTATAGAAAAATATTCTGACTACAATTTGCAATTAAGAGGAAAAGGCAATTTCAGTTCCCCCTTTCAAGCAACCAACAATAAGCATCTATCTGTATTGCCTGTTGCTTCTGCCACCAGCCTAATGGAGCCAACTGCAGTAACCTGTCCCATCCTGTCCCCTCTTTCACCCCTCCATGCTGTGGGGTTGACTTTTCCCCCTAGCTGTTTGTGTTGGCACCTCAGGAAATAGCATTTCAGCTCCAGCATTCTTTCCAGGTCAGGAACAGCAGGGAGTTTTCCTTCTGACTGCTTCTGATAATTTCTTACAAGGTGAAAAGAGAAGTGTGTGCTCTGAACTCCCAAACGTGCATTGATTTACATGTTTGGAGTTACAGGTCTAAACAGTCATTTGACTAATGACATTTTGAAAGTGAAAATATGCTTTTTTGTTGGTGGTGTTTTGTTTTGTTTTTTTTAACCTACCTTCTGTCTTCCCTCTCCAGCAACAGACAATCAAAATGTCTTGCAGGTAGAAGCTAGCTCCCATGGCCTCTGGGTATAACAGGTTGTCAATTTTTTTTTTTTTTGAGATCATATGTTGAGAAAGGCAAGTATCTCTTAACAAAGCTTCAGAGGTGGGCTCCTTTCAGTGAAGTGCCCAGCTGGAAATTAAAATGTCATACGCTGTCTGTGTAGGAAACTGGTGTAAAACTAAGCACAATAGCCCAAGAAAGCAGAGTGAAATTTTGTTTTACAAATCTCTGCATAACTTGCTTCTACCCATGGACACTCTCACACATACATATTTCAAAGCAGCAAAACACATAGATAAGTCTTCTGACTTTTCTTTCCCAAATTTGGGTATCTGTGCAGATGCGGTCTGTTGTCCTGTTTGGAGAACTGGAAGAACACCACATGCACTAGGCTGTCCTGTTGTCAACCTCTTGGCACCAGAGTGTGCCTTTATCAGAGCACAGGCTCTTTCATGCTGGTGTAAACAACACATTCCTCAGTGTTTAGCAGCTTTAGCACTTACAGTGATGTCCTTGGCTATGAGCACAGGCCATTCTTCTAACCCTTGCTCCACTGTTTTTTCTTATGGTTTCACATGCATATTTCCACACTAACCTAGAATTGTAATATTTTTTTTACAAATCTCCACACCTGTCAGTAGGTACCAGGATAGCTTGAGGGTGTAGATTTTTAAAGGATAACATATGGCATGTTTTCTCACTAAGTAAGTGTAGTCCCATGTCACATACTAATGCCAATGCAGCACCACTCTGGGTATCTCAGTGGTACTCATTTTCATGAAATACTGAGTAGCATTTTATATTTTTAAGGAAGTCATATATTCCTGATACTTGTGGAAGGTGCTAGGCCTGGAGGAGGATGGTCACTTCCAAGAAAAACCACCAAAAATAAGTTTGGAGTGTGTCAATAGGAAGCCACACTTCAGGTTCGTTCATTTGCTGTGTACATCCACACCAGCTTATCTGTTGGGGCTTCAGTCAGGCCCTGAAGCAGTCATGACTGTGTTTGAGAAGAGACCTGCCTGGGCTGAGACCAACAAAACACATCACATACATAACCCAACAGTCCCTCCAGGGACAGGCACACCGCACTATGTGCTGTCTGCAGCCCAGCACAGGCACACTGATCATTTTCAGCAAACAGATATGTTGGAGGGTTACAGTGAGTAGTAATATTTTCAATCTGTTAGCAGAGCTTTTTTCATTCTTTAAGAAGGTTGACCTTTTTGGGGTTTTTGCCTTAATCTTTTAGGAATCATCACTGGGCCTGTCTCTGTTTAAAAACTGCTCCTGTTTCTGCTGGTATGTGCATAGAAACGTATTTCTTCAACACTGAGCTTAAAAGATCTCATTGATAAGCTGCTGAGCTTCCACAGCGTCATGATGAAATCCTTGTGAGACGTATGCTGCAAAGACCTTACATGAAAGATACCCATTTTCTTTTATTATGAATAAAGGTTACAGAAAAAGGACTTTGAGACTAAGTATAGTGTAAGTAAATAAATTAGATGCAAAAAAAATCTAGCAGTGTAGTTATTCTAAGGTTTTGTATAAAAACATATTATCTTCATTAGCTGTAAAAACAAAATTAGAATTGTCTGCAGGATTTTACAGTAACTCATTTAATTTCCTGTTTTCTGAGTTATTTGATTTCTACAGCATGATTGGTTGGGGGTGGGGGAGCGGAAATCATCAACTACTTTTCTTTGAAGATGGTACAGGAAACTCAGGAAACTTAAATTTCAAAGATTAGCCAGTTCATAAGAGGAATATATTTCACCAGGTTCTAAATAGTGAACTGGCTCTTGACAGAGCTGTGGTGACCAGCAACCTCCATCTGTTTTCAAAAAAGGAAGAAATAATGTTCTTTCTGTATGTCAACAGGCAGGAAAAAAGGGATATGTAAAATGGTTGTGTAAGAGCATCAGAAAATAGGCACCTGCCACCTTTAATGTATCAAAATAGTTGAGGTTTTCTCCCCCTCCACTGCCTCCCAGTCCCATCTTCACCCCAATGTAAAGATCAGGACTTCACTGATGAGTTCTTCCTCATCAAAGCATTGCAACCATTTTCCTTCCCAAACCCCAAATCTAAACCCAGAAACTTCCCCCTCAGGGAAACACAGGTGTGTTGTTGGGAAGTAGCAAAGCCATCACATCAGGTACATCCACAGAGACATAGGTAAGGGGCTTGGCCCCCAGTGTACAGATCTTCAGCAGCTCTGCCCTATCCCTGCAGGGTCCCTGGGCTTCCCTCCAGTCACTGGGCTCCAGCTAATGCCTTCTCCTGGCCCATGGAGTGCCTAAATGCAGCAGCACGAACTAGCCGTGTGTAAAAGGTAACCCTGATGAGGGCCTTGGGAACATTCACGGGGATTCCTCTCAAGGGCATGATGCAATAGGAAGAAATGGTGGTGTCTGTAACGCACACGGCTTTAATCCTATGCCACCCGCTCCAAGGCCCCATAGCGCAGCCTGTGACCCAGCCAGCTTTCAGGGCTGGGAGGCAAGAGCATGAGCACCATCTCTCCAGTGTGATTCAGCTCCCGTTCAGCAGCCACCCCACCTAAGCAAAGTAAATCTTTCAGGGGCTAAGATCAGAAATTATCCAATGTGACCACTATTTAGGATGCTGAGGGAATGCCCTAGCTGCCCTGTTCAACAAATGCCAAACTCCTGACTGAAAACACACCCTTCTGCACGGGCCACATCTTTGCTCCTGGGGAAGAAAAGCAGCCAAGGAAAAGGAAGTCTCCTCAGAGAAAAGCTTTTATCTAACCTCAAAGGCAAGATCTTCAGAGAGCGAAGGATTAATAAGCTCATTAGCAAACAAGTTGCATGCTGCTGCAGACAATACAATATCTGATTTCAGGCACTAAAACCTTTTCATTCCTCTCATATTTGTAGGCCAGATCCCTTGAGCTATCTACTTCCAGGACCAAGCCTTGATCATACAGCTGAAATGTAGGCCTAGTGCATGCAGATAAACTGTAGTTTCAAGAAAGCTTGGCCAGGGAGGATGCCAGTGTCTCGTTGGTGCTGAGAACCCAGGAGAGATGCAGTGACCATCCAGCCTGAGCTTTCCTAAAACTCGGGCCAGAGAAGTATCCTGAATTCATTTCAGCCTGTGTTGGAGCAGACCAGCTGGAAATCCAGCCCTCTCCATTTCACAGTTTCCATGGAGGTGGAACCACAGCAACACTGCAAAGAGGTACCAAAACCTAAATAGTCTCCCTATTAAGAATACAGTGCCATATTTCTGGTTGAATTTATGGCACCTCAACATGTAGCCATTGAATCTGCCTATGCCATTCTCTTCCAGAATAATGAAACTTAAATCTTATTTCTGTGCCATTACTCTTAGACTGTCATCAAAAACATCCAAACCCCTCTCTTTTTGCTAAGCTGCACAGATTTGAGCTCCTGCAGTCCTTTGTTAGAAGGCATTTTCTGATGTGTTAGCTGTTCCTAGTTCTGCTCCGGCTGAGCCTCTAATTCACCAGCATCCTTCTTCAGCTGCGGGCATCAGGAACCAGCTGAGCACAGGATTTGCAGCAATGTCAAAGACAGACATGTGGCAATTTCTTTGCAAGTGGATGCAGGCCCATTTTCATGTCCCAGTTTAGCCCTTGTGGCCCCCACATTGCACAGGAACTCCTGATTAGCTAGTCTCTGCCATGACTCCATGCCCTTCTGCAAAAGGCTGGGATGAGTTCTGTTATTCTGCAAACCTACACTATCATTTGCAGTCTTCAATGGATGATTTGCCATTTAGCTGTATTCAAATGTACTCTGTTTGCTTACCCCACACAGTCAGCCTGTCTAGGTTCCACATGGTTATATCTTTATTTTGCACTCCTTTGCATTTGGGGGTATTTTTTACCATCTGTGCTGCTAACAGGCAGTGTGATGGAATATAAAAAAAAGTATTAATTATTCAGTCCAGGAACGGCAGGCACGGTGACTCCTCTTCAGCTCCTTCCTTCCCTTTTTTCTCTCACACTTGTAGCCGCTGCCATTTTGGCTGAGCATAAGGACCGCTACAAAAGAGGACAATGCATAGTAGTGCAGATGGAGAACAGGGTGCTTTGGTTTACAGTGCCTGTGGACACAGGCACCTGGGATCTGCTCCAGAGCCACTCCTTTGCACTCGCTGCCCCAACAGTCCACGGGAGGCAGTGCGTGGCCACAGGGATGGCCGTGGACACCTTACACAGCAGCAGCATTTGACCTTCCTCTGCAGGCACACAGAAACACATTTTAAGTTAGCTAACGGTAGCCACAGCAGCTAGGGCTTGCCGCTGCCACACTCACCCAGGCTCTTTAGTAAGCATGACTACTGTGTTAACGACACCCAAGCCCACCTCTGCAACTGGCATAGCCTCGGTTGTGTGTAACACAGTCAGAGGCCATTCTGGATTCAGTAAGGCTTTATTCTGTAAGGTACTAAACACCTCACAGAATCAGAGTCTGTAAAATATACCTCAAAGTCTTTTTTCACTTGCCTTTTAACTACCAAAGGAATTAATTAGTATCAGCATGAGTGTACAAACTGTGGAAAGCAGAACAAGCTATATGAACTTCGTTGAGTCTGTTCCAGAGAGTTCTCATCAGAATTCATCCAAATGTCATCCTTGGTTTGCTTCTTTCAGAAACCTACTATTCCTGTGTGTTTAAAATGATCCTGTGGATGTGCTGTTCATCTGAGCTAATTAAAGCCTATAGACTAACAGGCACATTTTGCTCCTTGTTCTTTCAACAGTGAGGCTGTATGTGCAAAGATGTGTGGTAGATCTAGGGGTTATGACAACTTTATTTGTAGTAAAAGGGATAGATGTGAGCCGGTACGATTTATCACAAAAGCGATTTTAAGTCTTGGTTTTTATTTTGACATTTCAATAATAGCCTTATAATTTTAATTCCAGGAAGGTGGGGGGGGGCAGAATATATTACGTTCTCATCTTTTAAAATAATTTCACTCTTTAAAAACAGTTGATATTGAATAGGTTAATGTTATAATTTGGTTTATTAACTCTTTCAAATATTTTTTGTCAGCTTTTGATATAGCTTTTTTAATTAAAATCTCTAGGCGTCATATATGAATAATGCTGGCCAAGCATTTATTACATCTCTGCCTCTTAAATCTCCAGTGACTGGCTAACTAAATCTGTAAGTCTGTAAACTCACTTTTTATTCTGTGTAATGTGCTATTAAGCAAATAAAACAACAGAGAAATCCAGTCTGGAAGGTGTCACTGTATGCCCTATTCTCATTCTTTTGTTGTTGTTACTACCTTCATAACAGATTGAAGACTACAATAGATTGAATGGAAATAAATGCAATGCTATTTTAACAGTAAAACCCAGATGCAATGCTATTTTAACAGTAAACCCCAGAATGTTGCACAGCCACATTTCTGTTGAGATTTAAAAGAACTGTTTTAATTTTTCTTGTGTTCAGGTATTGCTTCATCTGTGATCTTCTATTGTTATCTACAATTTACCTCGTTGTCTGCAACCCCTTTTGAAAACACAAGTGCTGTTTTCTGCTTGGAACATTGATCAGCAAATGCTGTTCCTATAGTATATATCAAGACCACACTGGAATGAAATTTCTGTGCAATGAATTAGATTTATAGACAGATGGATAAGACAGGCAAATAGATGAATTGGATAGAGATCCAGTCCCCGCTGACATATGTTGAATCAATATTAAAATAACTGTGTTAAACCACAAGGTTTTACACTGTATGTTGACAGGAGTTAACAGGTGGTGAATGAAAGCGAGGTTTTTCCAAAGCAAGGTAATGGGACAATTTTTTCAGTGGTGACATCAGTAAGCCAAGGACACTGGTACCCCAAAATTGACAACATTTGTTATTTAGGAACATACAGTACTGGTACTGTTACCGAAATCTCGGAATGAAGAACTTATCGACACCAATGTGATGTAGATAAGCAGACACTTTATTAACGGCTGGGTGCATGGTGAGTCCTCTCACGATCAATGCACACCATGGTTCAAAATCATACACCTTATATAGAACTCATTCATACATATTCATTAAGTATTCCTGCATAATCATAAGTTTTCCCATAAATCCTTAACATACTCTCCTCCCATATCCGATTCTGCGCAGTAAAGCTTAGAAAGGTCCGGAAATGGGTCTGGGGTACGATTTGGGTAGGTGGTATATGAGTCGGTGGTCTCGATCTCCCCCTGCCGGAACTACCGTTCACTTAAGGTAACTGTTTCTTGGCCGGCAACTATGGGTTGCTTCACTCGACTCTCCCCAGTTCACATTAATTCTCATTTTGACATTTTAGTACATTCTCCTAGGTTACATATAAACAATCATCTCAAATCTTAAGTCTGTTATCTAAGTTCTAAACATTCCTACTAGGTGATTCTGACCAATACCTCCGGCCTTAGTACGGGGCTGTACAGAGGATTTTTATAGCAGCTTTTACTATAGAATTTTCATTAAAATATATTTCTTATCCTTCTATATTTCTATTACATAATTGATTTTATAAAATCAAATAATCAATCAAATAAAGTCAATCAATCTTGATTTATTAACAAATCTGTAACAGTACCAGTTTGCCAGGTTATTCTGTAATCAAAAGCGAACAGGTTATAAACACTGGATGAAGCAAGGCTAATTCAAAGAAAATCCCATTGTTCCTAACACTGAGATCTAACTGCTATCTGCTATTGTTGGCATAGGTCTTCCTTCTCCAGGACCTGGCTGGATGGCATGGGAGGCAGGGTGTTGAAAGAGGTATCCTGAGACAGGTTGGGCTGCTTGGCACCAGCTGTCAGAGACATACATATTGCCGTGTAATGACTCTGTCACCACTACGAGCTCTTACCTATTTAGGGATGTGTCTCATTTAATCATAAACTCCTGCTGCAGCAGTATTATTCATGGCAATAGTGCCTTGAGCATCTGCTAGGCTGGGGTCCTTTTGCGATAGGCATTACATGAAGCTGTAGCAAATTATAGTCCCTGGGACTGCTGGCCCACTCCTATTGCACTCAAGGGGAACTTCATCTCTGGTGCCAGTAGGAACTGTAACATAGCTTCCCATATGAAGCATGCACGTCCTTTGTAGTACAGCTCTCAGGTAGTCATGTATTGCCTGAGTCTTGATCTCATTAAAGTAGGCAAAACCTGTGATGAGAAACGATGGGATCAGTAGCTGTGCTAAGGTAATATAGCCAGCTAGGGTCAGGACAAGAAGTAATAGGTATCTGAAGATGAGTTGAAACCATTACCAGTACTTCTGCATTGACTTAATAAGCCTGTGGATTTTGTGTCAGCCTGCGTCAGACTCAGACCCTGAATATCACATTTTTCTAGGGTAAAAAAATGAAGAACAAAAAACCCTACGAAGCCATGGGTCTTAAGAACCAGTTTTCCGGACTTGGGGATGCACACACAAAATTTGTTATCCATCCTCTCAACCACACAAATCCAACACTGACCAAATTATTCCTTCTTTCCTCTTCTTCATGAATGCAAACCAGATTTAAAAGCAGATGCACATTGCTGCTTGGGTACTTTGCAAACATCTGGTGGTGATCAGAGGCCTCTGTGTCAATTAATCCAGCTCACAGATGGGTTAATTCTAAGAAAAATAAATATCTTCCATGGCTACTGGACTGTTGAACCCCTGAGGAGCTGGGTAGGAGCGAGCAAAGTTCTTATTAAATTGCCTCCTATGTTATCTATCAGCTGGCTGTGCCTTACAAGAGGGATGTTTAACAACGTGAGAATTAGATATAAATATGGAGGTTTTCTCCATCTGCTCATACTTTAAATTAAGAGTTGGTCAAGCCCAGCACACTGAATTTGCAATGGGTTTTACTCTTTGCTATGTATGGTACAACTCATCTAAAGCCCTAGTGAGAAGGCTGCAGGAGGACACAGTGAAATTGTTATGGCACTGATCCCTGGGCTCCACTGTGCCCTGCAGGGTGATGAACAGCAAGACAAACCCTGCTGCTTCCAGAGTGTTCCCTGGCAGTGGAGACAGAGCATCGCTGTTGTAGGTGGCAAACGGGAGCTCTGGGTTGGGGATGGAACAATGCGCTGGGTGCAGAGAAAGGGCTGCTGTGGGGCACTGCAGTCAAAGCCAGGCAGGGCAGGACACTACCATGAAAACCGCAACCCCACCTTCCTTTGCTGCTGAAGGACCTACTAGCTCCACAGTTTATGAACTCTCTGCAGTGGTGTCCGAAGCAACCCTGACCTGGAATCCTTAGTTCAGTGTCCCATCAAGTTAACCAGACTGGAAAGACAGGCTTGTCCTAATGAATACTGCCCTATGTTTCTGTCAGAGAAATGATAAAGGCTTATAACACAAAGGCATATACTTAAGATCACCTTATGAAAACACTTTGCCTTTTCAGTTGGTGTTAACTTTCAAAATTTTGAAAACTGCTGATGTTTGAGAAGTTTGATGTTCTTGCCTGTGGCAGGAACACAGCTGAGTGGTTTTGTTTGGGAGGAAGCAAAGGGTGGTTTTGTCAGAAAATGCTGAGTGTTTGTATAACCATCAGCCGTGCTCAGATCGAACATCTGCATTTCCAGGGACTGGCAGAAATGCAGTCACAACAGCAATATTTTGGCACCCAGCATCTCTTGAAAAGGAAAAAAAAATCAGACCCCAGAGCTGGTCGCTGTCTCCACCTGGAAGGAAAAGACTGCCAGACATAACCAACACACCCCATAGCATTGAGCACCACTCCTGTCCGCAGAATGGGGCAGTCTATTGGGAACAGGACAGCCTCCAGGACCCACCAGTGTGAAGAAGAGACAGGGCAGACAACAGGGAATTCGAAACATTTGACAGGAGCCCCTGGAAAGCTGAACACTGCCAGCTTCAGGTGTGGTGTCAGTTCTTTTTTCTTGACTGGATAACATGGGGGTAAGAAAAGAACTACTGCTTTTTAAATAGCATCCATAACTTCTAATTGCTCTGAAGTATCTCCAGTTTCTAAAGGACAGCAGTAGGAATAGAGTTCCTGTATTCCTCAAGAAGTTGTCTTTCTACTTGATTATAAATTCTTCCTCTATTTCTTTCCTGAACAGTTTCTTGGACTTTTTCCTCTCTTTTTTGAGTCTATAGACTTAAGTAGCTCTAAATCACACCAGTGGTCTTTATGATTTCCCACCAGAGCACACTTAGCCTCAGGTTAGTTTGAGCCCAGAATCCTGCAAGCACTGCCAAGAGTGTGACTTACCTGCTGAAGCTGTGGACCAAAAATCCCCACAAAAAGCGTCACTAGGCCCATAGATCAGTATTAAATGCTTCTTGCTACCAGGTCACACTTCTCAGTCTGCGTGGAAAATGGTGACCGCAGTCCTGTTTGATCTCCCAGTAAAGGTCTGATCTGAGGATGGAGATCTCTGTTCAGTTGGTCACAACAGCAATTGCTGAAAAGCATCAAGCAAAATAAAATGTGCCTAAACTCCCAACCTGACAATCCATGAAATGCTTCCTACTGCAAATTACAGTGTTACCCAAGCCCCTCAGATACCACAGGGACATCCAGATTGTGGAGCAGAGCCTTGCAAGTGAATGGTGCACATCCTGGTGTGATGTGTGTATATTCTGACCAAGCTAGGACAGTGCTCGGGTGAACTAGGGCTTTTCTGGAAACAGCTCAGAAAAAGATTAATCTTTAATTTTATTCTTATCAAGAAAGACACAGTGTCCCTAAGGAGAAGATGTGACACGCTGCAGCTCACTCTGTGCACTCTCAGAGGCCCTGGGGACCTCACCAGCAGTCACGGGGAAGGCAGCACTCTGAAGTGGAGCATGAACCTTGCCTCTTATGTGTTGGGGTTTTTTAATCTCCTGTGCTATCTATGAGGTGTTCTCTTTTCCATTTGCCTAGAGCAAACACTACTAGAAGCAAGGAGGCAAACTGGGAAGCCAATGGAGTGGGGTAAAGACAAGGGATAGAGCTGCTGCTTTATCTCCCAGGAGGAATTCTACTGTGCAAAAATGTGTGAAAAATGTGAATTTTAGTGGCCAGTGTTTGAGAGCTTGTCATGCTGGTTTTGAAATGCTGTGAGGCAGGGGGGTCTAGCCACATCTCTGGAGGAACAGCCATGCAAACAGGAGGCTTGGTCTCACAGAGGTGCACTGGTGTGCAGTGGCTGGTAGCATAGATCTGCAGCAGGAAGGACTCCAGTATCTCACAGCCTGGGACGCAGCTGTATGCACAGCCCTGGCCCATAATTAAGCAGTGAGCCCTGGTCATCCTCTCCCTGCCAGTCACTTAACCATACCTCGGCTTGTCACTCAATGTGATGTGTGTCCTGTGGCTCTTAGCCACACTGGGAGGTCGATATGGGGTTTCCAGGGCTGTGAATACTGGCTGAGTGTGCCACCATGGGTGTCATTTGGGTGTCTCCACTGTTAATGGGAGATTAAAATTAGAACAGAGATGAGATGAAGCTGAGATAATATCTCAGGGGCAACAGCATCTAAAACCCCACATTAGGAAGGATCTTAGCTGTGTGCCAGCACATGATTAGCACGCCGGACACAGACATGCTGGCCCAGAAGTTTCACCTTGTGGGAGTCCCACTGTTGTCATGAAGCCAGTATCTGAACCTGCATGATCATACCTATGTTCAGCATTTCAGTGTGAGGAAAGTCTAGGTTCATCCTGGTCTTTGCAGTTTCCAGGGAGTAATGTGATGACCATTACGTCAAAGCAGGTTGCCTGCTGTTCTGGCCTGCTGAACATTTGAGTGAGACCCACGCCCTGAAATGATTCTGTGATGGATTCACTCTCACCTGCAGAGCTGCTCCAGCAAAAGGAGAAGCTCACTGTTTAGTAAGCTGCAGAGCACAGCTGCCTGAGGAGCTCTGCACTGGCTTTTGGCTAGCGTGTTTCATGTCAGCCCAGCTGTGCCTGCCACATAAAGAATTCCTTGGGCAGTTCTGGCCCCAGGGCAGTGCCTCCACCTAGCCTCTCTGGACTGGGAGCTGCTAGAGTTTCAAACTGTTTCAGCTGGAATGCATCTGTGCAAGGTAGTAATACTTACTTATGTCAATAGCAACTACGCCACCACTTGTCATCTTTTACAAATGAAGCAGGATAGTATTTGAATAAGAGCTCTCCAAGGACGACTTGCATGCTGCAACTTGTGCTGGCACTGGCTGACTGAGCAAAGTCTGCTTTGAAAGAGCGTGATGGGAGTGTGCTGCAAGTGATGCTGTCTTTGACATGAGGCATGAAAGAGATGTCCTCACTGTTTATTGCTGTTCCCATTTCAGGAGTGCCTTTCTCTCTGTAGGAGTGAGTATCTAGCAAAGCTTTTGCATCAGGATGCTAGCTTGGACTTGCTGGCTGGATTCCAGTTCAGGCAGTTACCATCTACCTCTGCAAACTTTCCATGCTGTTTCAGTTGGCTACAGAATGATTTTTCATTTCATGTTCAAATCTGATTTAAATAGTTACTTCATACACTTGAACAATTCCTTTATTTCACACCCAGTGGTGGGTGAAAGGATGTTATGTAGCATATACTTGGATCCACTTCAATGGCAGTTATTACCATCACTACTGGGGTTGCAGTGCTGAACAAATTCATGCTGAAGGGAGCAAGCCAGCAAAACTGGAAAATACTTCCGTGTAAAACAGCATTGGGTTTACAGTGTCCTACTTAATACACCAGCAGTTCATGACAGAAATCTATCATAACTCAAACACATTATTAATAGTAAATGTTTAGTTCTTGAAAAGGTTACTCGTGCTTACGTTAACCATGAGAAATGGGATCTCTTACCACTGAGAACAAGCCAGTTAAACACACAGCTTAGTCTCTGCAATAGTGACCAAACCCCGTACTAGATGTCTGCAATTTTCTGGCACCTCAAGAGGACAAACTCCTCCTCAGCTATTTGAGTTGCCTCATTTCACCAAGCAAACTTTTTTATTCCCTTATATTCCAGTTGTTGAAGTTCTTTCACCACCCTGTGCTCAAAACTCCTTTTCCTCCCACTTTTCAGAACTGTCATGGTTATCAGCTCAGCAATATGCAATGTAGATTCTTGAGATCTGATGTCATCTTGCTTGGCATATGTTACACACTCAAATAAGCTGTTGTGCTGAATAATGTACCATATGTATATTTCCCAGGTCCTCCCAGCATTGTGAAGACTTACCAGTGCTCTGATTGTATGCCACTTAAACCAGGATTTTTGTTGCTGTGTAGAGCTTCCAAGTCTGGTGTTACAAACTGAAATAAAATCCTCAGCTCACCCTCTCTTCTCAGCAGCATACTGCTCTGCCTATCCAACCCCGAAAAGGTCCTGGGAGAAGCCTACCCTGATGATCTTTTGAAGAAAGAAATCATGCTTGCTTGTATATGCTCACTTGTCCTGTAACACTTGAGGTGCTGCTTTGGATGGGGGTTTTATTATTTTTTAACTCCACAGAAAGAAATTAACACCCCAAATGGTCTTCCCGTAGCAGTTCAAATGGCACATCTCCTCTCCTGTGGGGCATGCAGAACTACATCAGCTCACCAGAGGTGGTGTGGAGCCACTTCCTTGGAGGTTTTTTTGGGACTTGTCTGAAGGTAGCCTAGTCCAGCTTTGCAACAGTCCTGCTACAAGTGGGAAGGGATGAGATATCTCCAGCAGCCCCTTCCAACCAACACTGTGGTGATGTTTTGTGCCAGATTCTGACCTTTCTGGTGTAGGAGGCTGCCAACGATGACCTTAAGCCTGGGGGGAGGAGGGAAGAAAGTGACCCAGAATGGCCAGAGCAGGAAAGGTGGTACCACAGTGCTCCTGCTCCAGCTGCAGGCTATACCCAGGCCTTGGTTTCCCTTGAAATGACACTGCAGGTAATGGACCCCACCTAGAGACAATAGAGCAGCAGGCAGCCACTCATGCAAAGCCCCCTTCCTCCTTCTCCCCACAGGCTTGGTTATCCTGCTACAGACAACTCCCTGCAGCCAGCCCTGCATCTGCCTTGTCCCCTGCACAGTATGCTCCCCACCAGCCACGGGCACATCTGGACACTGAGGCAGCAGTAATGGCACTATCCACGCCAAGCCAGACACACACCGAGCACCGGACACCTTTTCTGCCTTCTCAACTAGCTGCACAACAAGCACCTCAGGGTGCTCCTGTGGTGCAAGGGGATGCAAGTGGTGTCACAACACGCCAAATGCCTGCTCAGATGAAGCCTTTCATTTTAAAAGCATCCAATTTTCAGAGAAACTTCTGTAATGTTTTTTCTTGGAGGAACACAATAGTAAGTAAAGTAGTGCATGTAAAGTGGTGCTCTCCAAGCGTTACTCATAAACAGAAGCACCAGCTTTAATAAGCCACCTTCGTTTTTTGGCTTTAATGCTTTTTGCACACGTGTTACTGGCATCATGTGTTTAAGTGATTCAGATTTAAAGATTCTGAAGCCGTTAAAGGAAAATGGAGTCTGATCACCATTGAGGTATCTGGTTTAGAGTGAGTAAAACATTCTGTTTTTTCTGGATCCCATTTGCACCCTGGGAAAACACTAGGAACAGATGGTTTACTATCCATTTTACAAGCAATTCAAACAGGAGTAGGCACCCTGCATGTTGCAAATGTTTACAGAGGTTAAGCATAATCAGCTTCTGCTAGTCCGTGCCAACTGCATTAATTAAGTTCGTGGTGAGTATGGGGAAAAAGCTTAAGGAAATACAGTTTTATGAACCTATTACGTTATTCTACATAGTATTCAAGATCACAGCTAAAGAGCTGACATAGATGGAAGAGTCCCAAGTCTACAGCAGAGAAATTTAATTTTCACATTAGGTTGTTTATCAGTACCAGTGACTAGCAAAATAAATCTTTAGTTTCATTCCACCCTGCAGGTTGGAAAGGATCTTAGAACAATTGCTGTGGAGAGGTACTCTATCTGATAGGAATGGTTTTTTGTTAGTGCTGATCTGTTAGCACAGAAGGAGAAGTAATGGGAAGATTTTATTTGCATAGCGGTTCTTTGGGGCAACTGAAAAGCTATCTTTGGTGTTCTTGCTTTTGGCCAACAACAGCTAAACTTTGTACATATTCTCTTCATTTCTTTGAGAAAACCAGTGTGAGACATATGCTAGTCAATATCTACAATGTTTGAATTGATAAGGAAACCTATGACCCCATCTTCTTTAACTACATCTGAAGTGCAAGCCACCAAGAAGGTCTGTCTTTCTTCTATGATTTCTATGTATATTTGATTTCTAGGTGTATTGTACAAGTCCAGCAAGGGCTATCCATCAGTAGACACCAACAGTCAGTAGAACAAGCAGTCTAAGAGTTTATTTTCTTGCTTGTCCAAAGTGAAAGGTCTGAAAAGTAGCACACTCTCCCTTGTAGGTGAAATCTTTTCATGGCTTCCTCTACATAAACATGTGAAAGAGCTTCATTATGCTATTAAAATCAGCGTAATGACTCATTTAATAGCCCAAACAGATTTGCTCAGAAATCATTACAACTCATGAAATATAAAGTGCAAGTTCTTTGTCATGTCTGTAGGAATATTGATCTGGAGGAAAAGATTTCATGTTAATAAATCCCACCAGCTCAGAGCATCCCTGTTACAAATGGAGTTTTAAATTTGGAATTTGGAGAGAAGTGGTGTAATGGGCTCTAGGCTGCAAACAGGCTTTGTTACACAACCTTTACACTGCATTTTTTAAACTAAGCCACAGGTGTTAGTAGCTATAAAATGTTATACCGATGGTATAAAGTTTGAGAAAGAATTTATTTTTTTTCTGAGTCAGTAGTGAAACAATGTCACACTCCGGTTTACTTTCAGGACACAAAACCTAGGCCTGGTCAGCTGGCTTAATTTATGTACAATAGACCTTTGTTTAATAAGTATTGAACTTTAATATGACTGAAAACTTGACTTCTGGAACCTGAACAGAATCAAAGTGCATTTACTGCTTGTATTGTGACAGCAAGCATTTTGTTTCCTGGGAAAACCTGCAGCCGCTCTGCTCAAGGCTTGCTGAGAACTGAGACTATTTGTTGTGACAAGGTTTGGCACTTCCACAGCAACTGAAGTTCTTTTCTTCTTTCCAAAGCCCCAAATACTTTAAAATACCTTCTAGAAAAAAGCATAGCTCTGCCTCATATGCTTGACTCCTCAGGAAGATGTTGCGACTATGTTCAGTTTTCAATGAGGGAAGAGGTTTGGAAAAGAAGGAAAATAAAATCCACTCATGCTCTAACACAACTAATGTTATTCAAAGAAATTCAAAAGGCAAGTATTAAACTATTATGAAATAGCAAGATAAATGCTTCTATCAAGAAATAATCCTTTTGTTTCCTGTCTGAATCATTTTGTCAAAAGCCCCATGTAATTTTTACCATTAAATGTTCTGGGGTAAAAAAAATCACTGTGTTAGCTTAATCTACCTGATTGCTCTTTTGAGGAATCATCCGAAATATCAGCTCTTCTTTCTGGTACTATGACTACCTTTGTCTTATGCCAAAGTATTTGAAAAAGAATACACTTTTAGCATGAGGTGCTACAGCATACCTTGGAAAAGTGAGGCAATGGATTACAGATGCTCTGACTCCTAAGCGATGAAAGTGCTATCTGGAGCTCATGCAGGATGCCTTCTCTCTATTTGTGCACATGTTGCTTGCTGCTCTAAGCCTTTGACACCAGGCTCCCAGTAGAGTAGCCTTCTTCAGCTCTTGTTTTAAAACTTCTGTGGAGTAATAATACTGTGAGCTGTAAAACAACTTCTTTGCTTTCCCCATTGATGGTGATCCCATCAGCAGCTGGGGTCTCCAAGGGCACCATGGGGGTCAGTCTCCAGAGGTGATGGAGCTGCATCTCAGGCTGGGAGACACAGAGGTCTGCTTTCAGGAAATCTTTCACATTGCCAAGCCTACAGCTCTGTGGCTCAGACAGGCATAACAAAGCACTGAAGACTCTTCTTTGTCTTGCTTCAGTTCACAAGTGCATTAGGGAGGAGATAGTAAAACATAGAAACAATGTAGGTAAGTCTTAACTGCGTATTGTTTTGTAAGAATACTGTAAACTGCAGGTCCAAGAAATAATATTGGTCCTTTCAAAAAACTTTCCTCAAGGTTTGTCCCTGACCAGTGGTGTCAGAACTCATGTTATTTTCTTCTGAAAGTTAAAGGAGAGAAGTGCATCCATTTCTTTGCAAAAATACTTAGTTCATTATTTCTTCATCCATATGATAAAGGAGAGCCTAGGAAAATACCCTGTTCTCCTTCTAAAAGGCAAGATCCCACCAGGCACTGTGGGGTACCTTCCTGTGATGCACCTGAAGTTACCAGTAACTTCTTGCAGAATTCAGCTACCGAGTAATTGGGAAGGTCCTGAGAAAACATGAAGAGCAAACGAGCACAAGCAGTGCAACTGCTTTTACCAGGTCAAGATATCCTGTCTATTCAGTGTTGATATTTGACCTGTGACAGCACCAGAGGCTTCTGAAAAAGTGCACCAGGAAGAAATTAGTTTTGTAAAAACATGGGAGGAGAGAAAGCAAGAGCAAGTTAATGTATCTGCCATCAGATGTAGTCAGAAGAAACAAGTAGGCATATTAAATGCATCTCTATCAATTTCAAATGACTCTATATCAATTCTTTACAGGATGTGTCACCTTCATATGCTAAACTACCTAAATTTTTGTAGGAATTATCTCAAACCAAGCCCCAGGGAGACACCTGGTAAACCTACAACTGAGAGAAGTGTTACTAAAGCAGAAAACACAGAAGCAAGTTATTAAAACCTCAGATCACACTGAACTGACTGAAAGAGAATGCAAAGGATATCATTATTGTTAAGAACTAGCAGCTAATTGCTTAATGAAAATCAGGTGGTTTGCATCCTGTGAATAACTTCCAGGAACATAGCTTATTTTATTTCATTCAAATAATCTTTGGAAGAAAAGTGGTCTGGTTTGTTTCTGTACCATTCCCTTTGTGGCAGTACACAATTTCAATAACGCTTTAACAGAACAGCAGATGCAGCCTCTAAGGTTGTTGAAAACCCTTCATAGAACCTGACAATTCAGAGAGCAGATGTCATTCTGACACTTACTGTTTCTTTCTCCAGGTGTACACCTTGTGATATAGGAAATAAGACACTTCCCTCTATGCCAGTGAAAGATTTTCTCACTCAAATGGTGAACAAAGCACCTCTCAAAATTGATTCTTCTTTTGTGTCAGACTTTGCCAGGCACAAGAAACCAAAAGGCATGTAACGATTTTGGGTGCCAGACCTGTGAGTTAGAAACTTGAGAGTGGAAAATGCAGTCTTACGCAGATGCGGTCAGGACATTTCTACAAACGTGTGCCCTTAACATGAAGGAGGTAAGGAAATCTTCCTTTCCTCTGCCAGATAAAACAGCAAACTCATACTCTGCAAAGGTTTCCCAGACTACAAATCACTTTTGAAATGTGGTGTGTACTTTCATGCAGCTCTGGAAATCAGCGCCTTGTATGTCTCAGGAATATCCACATCTCCTACAACCAGATGGGTCAGCCAGTATTCAGGACCCTCCTTCCAGGAATCTGGCCCACTGAGAAACCCAGCAAAGAAGCACTGGCGATAGTCAGTGCAGAAGACTGACACCATCTTGCTAAAAGGGAAAACAGTGGGCAAATAGTCTTAACGAAGTCTACGCTGACGATTAAACAAAAGGACATAAAATTGCCATGGATTCCTCTTCAACAGTTTTCCTTTATGAACTAGACAGGTTAGTAAAACAGACTTCTGCCCCCACTTTTGTGTCACTGATATCCCAGCTTCCTTCATTGAAGTTGTGCATCAGGCTTGGTTCAGAGTCGGTGCTTGTCATGGCTATGGGTAAATTTCTGATGCTCAAAGACGAAGGCAAGGTGTTCATATTTCTCTCCTTTCCTACTGCCAACTGGTCATTAAATCCCAGCACAAAAGCTCTAAAAGCAGTGATGGGAGCATCCTAACATGTGTTGAAACTTCCCAAACCAAATGTAATAAGCAATTACACAGACAGCTGACAACATTAGGTTCAGTCTTCCTCGGGCTGGTGAGACCACAGGAGAGCAAACTGGCACAATGCCACCATCAAAACATGCCAACATCAGTCAGGGGCCTTCTACACCAAACTAGCCTAAGCATACCTAAGTGTGACCTAAGGCTGGCCTGAGGGAAAGCTGAGCCTGTAGTATTAGGAGAAATGTGGTTAATGCCCTACTCTGCCCACTGTCTTTCACTGGGGAACTGTAATCACAGCTGACCTTGTTCTTCCTGGACTCTTTGGTGGCATTTGATGTCTACTGGACAGGGCTGCAAACAGCACAGAGCCTTTGGAGATTGCTCTCAAGACCTGCCTGTTGCTGGAAGTGGTATCTAGCAGGTATTGTGCCTCCCACAAAATATTCTTCAGGGAAAAAAAGTAAGCATCCTGCCTGCTTCAGTCCTTCTAAGCATGTCGCTCTGTTGCTATGTTCTCTACACTGGGTGCCACCAATTGCCAACACCATTTCAACACCTTGTCTTCCCTCTGTGAAGACAGCTACCTGGCTCAGCTAAAATAAGGAAAGCAGATAAACAGAATAATCCTTGTGAGCTGCTAAGGAAGCAAATAGAACAGATGGGAAACTGCTTTCTTACCCATGGAAGTCAGGGGGATTTCTGAGTTTTTCATATCCTGCACTGAGGAAAAAGGACCTTTCAAGGATTTTTGTGAAAAAAAAAAAAAAAAAAAAAGGTATCTCTGCCCATCACAGAAAAGCTACTAATCCACTGGCTCAGACACTTGCCTAGAGCTGTGGAGCAGCCAAAATGAGTTCTCACTTCCCTTAATTCAGAGCAGAGAGCTGAAATCCCTCTCCCACATCATCACAGAGTACCAGCTATTCCAGGCAAACTTGTGCCATCAGTATCCATCAGTTCCCTTACCCTCTCTCTAAATTCCTATCTGAGCTGAGCAATCTTTCCTGTCCAAAACAGTATGGCTTTTTTAGAATGTATAGGTTTCAAAAATTTGCATTTTCCAACAGCAACAGTTTCAGGAGAATACATGCCACTAGCCATGGAGGTGCTACAGCCCCTCCTCTTCCCCATGGCTGCTGCTGAGCAGTGGAACGTGCTTAGTGGGACTGCAGGAATTTCCAGAGATCCCTCTCACTGTGGTCACAACTAACGACTAAAAGCAAAACTCACTTGGGAATCCTGACCTGACCATATGCAGTCCAGTTCAACCAAATATTGGTCTTGCCTTTTAACAGTGAGAAGAAAAGTTTTCTACTTTTCTTCCCCCCAGGTTTTTGGGTGTGGTTTTTTGTGTGCTCTTAATAATTCTCAGAACACAAAGAAACCCCATGGACCCCACATGAAAACTTAAAGATCTTCCCTTCAGCATCTGGCTCTTTAATGCTGTGGCATTCAAGAGCAAGTTAAATATAAGTTGAAATAACTGACTGCAGAAATGGACAAAGCTGAAGAAGGAGACTTAAGACTTATTTCAGTAAAACTAACTAAAATGCATAAGGAAAAGTAAACCAGCCACATTCGCTTGAAATAATTGCCTAAATAAGCAATAATTGCAAGTGCCAAAACCCTGTAAGAGCATGGGTAGGTGATAACAGCTATGCAGAAATCAAAAGGGAAGGATGCTTCAAAGGTAAGAGGGCAGACACAGGTGCGCTGTTTGCAGCACAGAAAAGACATCAGCCTATTCCTCAAATAGCAAAGGACAGTTCCCAACATGACCATTGTTACCACTTCCACAATTGCTGTTGCGCCAACAATAGATCAGCTGGCAGCAACTCACAAATGATCATTCACCACAGCATACGGCAATGCAAGCAAGGCTGGACTCCCACCTCCATCAATTGAACATTGCTTTGGGTAAGTCATAGCTTTGCAGGGACTTGCGCTTCCTTGTGTGCACTCTCCCCCTCTCGCCTCTATGCTCTTGGAAACAAAAGTTGTGAGGTGTTTGTGTGAACTGGCAGGCTGCCTAACCACCCTTGTCAAAATGGCTTTGCAAATTTGAGCTGAGCACCAAAGGCTTACAAAAGGACTGCTTCTACTTAATGAGCTCACTTGATACGCAAGGCATACAATTTCTCTGCACTCTTGGTTTCACTGAAGGGCTAGGAACATTCTGTATTTTGATAACAGTAAATCACCAACAGACCCCCACATGCAACACTTTAGCATTGTAAAAATTTGGAACACTGACATTCATGATGAAAAAGAACCCATGTGTTTTTTGTTGAGGCAAGGAGCAAAAGAGAGCTGAACGGTGCTGTGGCACAGCCTTGTGCCATAGGCTGATTTACTGCAAGATCTTAGTTGCTGTGTAACTGAAGTTGTGCCATCGTTGATTCCTGGTCTCAGCTTAGCTCTTAATGAAGTCAGTAAACCTTGCTCGCTTGGTCTTGCACTGAAGCAGGCTGGCTTAGCACATTACAAGTAATTTCTTTCTTTCTTTTTCAAAACCTGCAGCAAGTCATTGGATTCCTCCCACCTTTTGCCCACAAGAGCAGTACATCAGAAAGACAGCTAGTGAATCAGTCTTTCACAGTACTGTGACGCTGGTAAATCTCTAAGACAACAGCTCACTGAAGGTGAAAGTAGATGCCACTGATGCCTTTCCCTTGCTAACCTTTTCTCCCCTCCTCCTTCCCACCTTCTCATTCCAACCTGATCTGATTTCACTTGGGACCGGGGATGTGTTCTTGGGAGCTTTGCTCCAGGCAGAAACCAGTGTGGTACAGGGGACCTTCTCCTTGCCTTCTTTGCTTTAACACATTCCTGAGGGGGTGCAAAAACTCACCTGCCCCCCTGGCAGCTACCTCTGATACAGAGTTCTGCTCCAGAACAGGCTGCACCCAGCCCTCCCCACAGCTGGGCAGGTCTCCTGCTGCAAGGAGACCGCTGCAGTAGGGCTTGGCTTCTGCCCTTGATACTCAGACCAGGTCACAGGGTCCTAAAAGAGCATTAAGCCCCACATCACCACCAACCCTGCATGGCTGGGTCTCACATAGATGCAGAACGGCAGTGCTGCCAAGAGGCCTGTATGCCAGACATCATGTGGGCACATGCCTGGCAAAAGGCTGGACCACGTGAGCAGCCTCTCACCCAGAAACCTGCCTGTGCCCAGCCACTTCTCACCTTCCCCGGCACGGACTGTCACTCCCAAACTCTGCAGGCAAAGCTGCCCCATGGGTGTTCCCTCACCTGCTTCAGGAGAAAAATGCTTCATGAGCTGCAGCTGCTTAATGGTGCTGCTCAGCAGGCACACAGCTGGCAGCTCCCGACAACATAGGCCAGAGCACTCACCGTGGCTAAAATGGCCGGACAAGACAGGTGGAGGAGAGTAGCCTTCCCACTGGCACAGTTAGGGCTAAATGAGGACAGTGGCCAGATGCTGACTGGAAGCTCTGGGCTGTGTGCTTTGGTATTCGACCAGCTCAGCCCCCTGCGTGGCTCTTTAATACCACCTGCTGCACTGAAGGGCCTGATCCCGTATCAGCGCTCTAGCAAGCGCATCACCTCGTGGGCGTTGGTTAGCACCAAGTGGGATTATGGAGCATTTTGCTGAATCAGGCTAACCACTAACAGCAGACTAAAACGATTTGTGAACCTGGGCATTTGCACTGTGAAACAGTACATTTTTTTATGCAGTGTCTTCTTAAGTCAACAATCTTTAAGTACGTTAGGGATTGGACAACTTGTTGCCAACAGCACAGACCAGTCAGATTTGAGCTACAGCGTAGTTTGTCAGGCTAACATAAAAACCTGGTCTGCCTTTCTTTAAGGAAAGAAAAAAAAAAAAAAGGCACTATGAATGGTTCCTACTGCAATGCCAAGAATAATATCGAGAGGAAATGTACTCAAGTGAGTCTGGAAACCATTTTACCCAGGAATGAAATATAATTGGGTGTTTTTCTTAATGGAGCACTAAGCTACATTAGCAAAAGTGATGTGCCTTCACCAACATGTAAGCATATATAAAAGCCTGTTTTCAGAGGAGGGAAAAGCCATTTTTAAAGCTATCTTGGAAATGTTAAATAGACCACATTTGTAGCAATTAACTCGTAACATTTTTCGTCTTATTTCTTCCAGAATGTATGTGTTCCTAGAACCAGCCGACAGAAAGACACAGAACAGCCCTAAAGATACCTATACACACACTTTCACCACAAGAGGTGTTAAATTTGCAAGCTGCCGGAGCAGTTCACCCCTGACAGCGAGCAGCCTCCTCCACACGGGGAAGCGCGGCAGGTTGGATGAGTTGCTCTAGAGGTAAATAACCTGCTCACAGCCACCACCTTCCAGCAGGAGGGCAGGCAGGAGCAAGCTCACCAGCTGCCCTGGTAGCAGCAAGACGACAGAATCCCAGGGGTATCTCCTGCACTTGCACATTGTAGCCACGTGCACAAGAAGCCCACTATTTCGAGACTACAGAGAGCTGCAGCGCGTGCGACAGCCCCCTGCTCTGCACAGGCATCAGGTTGCATGCAGCGGTTTCACAGCCCCACCACTGCTGCTTGGCCAGAAGGGCTGACCACTTGTGTTTGCAGCCCACCTGCAACCTTAGGCACTGGAGGAAAAGCCAATCGCTGTGGCAGGTTTCCACGCTGTAGCTGAGGTAGGTAGCTTAAGGCTTCCTGTGCGTTCAGCAGACACATTTTCAGGATTCAACTCACTTTGCTATTTTAGGTATCTACTTTAAGGAGATGAATCACACCTAGCTCCCACCTTTCTCCACTAGGCAGAGAAGCAGCTCTGACTACTTCAGATGCAGAGAGCTACAGTTATTCAAACTGATCCCACCCTGGGCGTTATTAACTGCCCAGCTCCAAAACTCAGGCACATAAAATGCACCGGTAAAAGAATGGGCAAGTCTGAGTTGTCAGGCCAGGGATGACATCTTCCCCATAAAGGAGTCTGGTTTTGAATTCACCTTGGACAAGAATAAGGAAGCGTATGGCTATGCAGCCTCACTGGTGTGCATGACTGCAGACAGTGTTTGCTGTGATCTCTAGTCCCGTTGTCCTCTGCCGTCCAGTGAATGAAGTTACTTGGCCATCAGTTTGTTAAAATTTTGCTGTCAGACAGCGCAAGGCTCGCGTCTATTAAGATTAGAAAACCTGTGCTTCCCCACTCCCTCCTTCCCAAAAGCAGTTGCGGTGAAAGAAAAGATTAATACTGAAGAGCTGTGAATAGAATTTAAAATCTGACCTCATGGGTAGGCTAAGTTGTTCCAGTTTCTTGTTCTAGCAGTCAGCCATTTTTATTTCTTTTTTTTTTCTTTTTTATGGCCAAAATAAACATTTTCACAAGGAAAAAGAAAAATGTTCAAAAAACCTGACATAACTTCCATAAAAAACACTACCAAAACTCCACTAAAAATCCAAAATTTTAATCTTGGAACAACCACCTTTTTACAAAGAGATTTGAAAGACTGAGTGTACATATTCACAAAAGCAACAAACTAAGGCATATTCTCCATAGCTGTGTTTATGAATTAAAAACTTTGAGAAGTCATGTGACACTATCTCATTTAAACCTTGTCAAGATACAGTCAATAAAAATTTTAAAATGTTTGACTTACTTTTACATGTAGTTGACTGTTGGTTTACACAATTACCAAGAGTATGAGCTAGATTAATTTCAAATCACTGAAACAAATACTCTGGTAAAAGCATGAAGCTTAAACATTATTTTAAAGTACTCATTAGAAATGCAAAATTTCAATTATAATTAAGAAATGTTAAAGACACTACATTCCCTATATATCAAGCCTGAATGTATCTTTTTTGTACAGTATGCACATAATTGTCTTTATAAATACGAAATAATTTATCTATAAATATCTCAAACATGACTAGTAGCTGAAGGGAAGCTGAAAAACTATTTCAATTTGGCCTGAAAAATTTAAAAAACTTAACAGTCATCCCATACATACAGAACTCCGATAGCTCTATCCCAAGGGCTGCCATTTTGGCCAATATCCTTTGACTCATTCTCTTCACACCCACTCATGAAGCACCTGCCAGTACATTGCCAGTAAAGAATTATGGCATCTCTCCTGTAATGGAATAGTCTCTAGAACTAGCAAGGCTGCTGCTAGAGAAAACTTAATGAGACATAAGTACCTTAATTAAACAGAAGAAATATGTGCTGTAATGTGTTACAGTTAGCAGAGATAAAAGAACTCTTGAACTAGACTGTCAAACAACAAAAATATGGATGTTCTTTATTTAAGTTTTCGAATGAACTCTATAGTGTTTATAAAAAATAAGACAAAACTATTATGAGACATCTGTGACAAATTCCAAAGCCTACATCAGCTTTCTTATAAGCCCCCTAATCAGTTCCTTTAAATCCAGAGCCACAGTACGTTTGTTAGTCAAGTCTCTTGTCCTGACAGGAGCTCATCAAACCTCTCCATCTCACGACCAGCCTTTTGTGATTTTGACTTAATGGTTTCATGGCATGTGATACTGTCCTGTGCACAGGTTCAGCCTGTTTAACACAGGACTCATACCAAGTACATGTTAAATGTCAGTATGGTACATCATTGTGCTCCCCACAGCACACACACTTTTCAACAACCCTCCTTGAAGTACAACACAAGTTTTCAAAAATACAGCCTTAAAACACAAAACCAAGAAGTGTTAATAGAAGTAAAATTTTAAAAAAGTTTTAACTTCTTCTCATTGCTTTTCATTCCTCAGCTGCCATGAATCACAGAATTGTCAATGTTGGATGGGACTCTGGAGATTATCTAGTCCAACCAGCTGCTAAAGTAGTTCTCCTAGAGTGGGTTGCACAGAATCACACCCAGGCAGATTTTGAATGTCTCCAGAGAAGGATACCCTGCAACCTCTCTGGGCAGCCTGTTCCAGTGCTCGCTCACCCTCACAGTAAAGTTCTTCCTTATATTTAGATGGAACTTCCTGTGTTGCAGTTTGTGCCCGTTGCCCCTTGTCCTGTTGCTGGGCGCTACTGAAAAGAGCCTGGCCCCAGCCTCTTGACACTCACCCTTAAGATACTTGGAAAGATCCAATTTTCTCCAGGCTAAACAGGCCCAACTCCCCCCGCCTTTCCTCAGAAGGGGGGTGCTCCAGCCACCTCACCATCTCTGTAGCCCTTGCTGGACCCTCTCCAGTAGTTCCCTGTCTCTCTTGAACTGGGAAGCCCACCACCAGCCTCACCAGAGCAGAGCAGAGGGGGAGGATCACCTCCCCGGACCTGCTGGCCACGCTACTCCTGATCCCCCCAGGATCCCACTGGCCGCCTTGGCCACAGGGCACACTGCTGGCTCATGGGCACCTTGCTGTGCTCCAGCACTCCCAGGCCCTTCTCCGCAGAGCTGCCTTCCAGCAGGTCAGCCCCAGCCTGTGCGGGTGCGTGGGGTTGTCCCTGCCCAGGTGCAGGACCCTACACTTGCCTCTGCTGAACTTCATCAGGTTCCTCTCTGCCCGATTCTCTGGCCTGTCCAGGTCTCACTGAACGGCAGCACAGCCTATTGGGTATCAAGGAAGGGCAACATTTCATTCTTTTCCTAGTCTTTTCACCAATTTTGCAACTGGACTTTGTAATTTTCAGACAGACACAAGAGCACACCCACTCACATGTTGTAACATGATTACAGCAAAATCAAAAGCCACAAAATAAAATAATGGTGAGCATTCCATAAGTGGAATTTTAACTTTTGGTCAACATTTCTGCTAGGCTAAAGGCAAAAATATGCTATATAAAATCACTTTAACAACTGCAGAAAAAAGCCTCTTGTTTAATTTAGCCTCAGCTTCATGTGTGGTCAGCCTGAACTATGCAATTTCCTAAAAGAACAATTATATAGTAGATTGTAAAGCTAAATTTCTTCCCTACTTGTATTCATTAGCAGCTTCTCCCCTTGCAAAACAACATTCATGTGAAAAAATTTACTGTGGCACTCAGAACAGTTGAAGGCAAACACACGTGTACGAGCAACAAAAGCTGTCAAGGTGACAAACGATTCAATGGACTGCTTTCTTCGCCACCTGCAGCAAGCTTGAGTGTTGTTAGCTTTCGAGGGGGGTGCTGAGGACTCTTACGAAGGTTGTCGTCCATCTGCAGAGAAATAATGAGAGCCGAATCTGGCACACAGTAGAATATAGATTATACAATTAGCCTATCTGTCAAGGCTGCCATCATTAATGCTGATTTGTAGTGGTTTGGGGAAGGAGGGGGGGGCAGGGGGGGCAGTATTTTTTACCCTGTTATTTCAGTCCCAGCCAAAACTGATACTTTGGTTCCTTTCCACTCCTGAACACTTTTTCCACTCCTAAATACATGCTTGTGTTAGAGCTGCTATTCATTCCATTAGCATATGTTACATCAAACCCAGGGCAAACAGATGTGCTTCTCCTCAATCGTTTCACCAAGATTGCTAAAGAAAGCAACACTGGACCTTCTTCTAAGAGGTCAAAGTTTCAATTTGGTATAATAGCCAAATGCTGCTAGAAAGCACATAAGTCAAACTGCTAACATCAATGGATGCTTTTGCATGTTCGTTCAGCAACTTGCAAGAACAAACCTTTTTCAAATTAAGAATGTTCTGGAGGCACTGGGTGAATTCAGGATAATTACAGATTTCAAAAAGTATTTAATAAAGAACTTGTTGTAAGCCCTTTTCAAAGACAGGTTAAAATTAAGCTCTGAATATAAAGATTTTATATTTTCATAGCAAATCAATCTAATACTCTGTGCATAATGTGCTATCAAAGAGTCTAGTTACTACAGAATAAACAGTCACAGAAGACAGCACAGGGGAGATCTCCAGAGGCTGTCTAGTCCATCCCATTTCCTCAAGGTAGGACCAGCTTTACCTAAATCATGCCTGACAAATATATGTGCAACCCATTCTTTAAAACTTCCACAGCCACACTTCAAAACCACAAAGAGGAGATACAATCAATACATAATGCTACAAAAGCTGATCATAGTCAATGATCTATTTCATACACTAATCTTCTTTTCAGGAAGAAATGCCTTCCAACCTTCAGGTTAAAAGTCCTCTGTCTGCATCAGAAGACTAATTCTCCCCAAGTGTTTTTCACACAGGTTGATAGGTGCTGAATGAGTGCTTTAGAAACAAAAAAAACCCCAAAGAAATAAAAGCTAGATGTAGAACAAGCAGGACAAAGTGTGACTGTAGGTTAGGGACTACAGCATTCAGCTGGGAACAAGGAGAGCTGGCATCAGTCTTAACTTGCAAGACCATTTCCGAGTTTTGATCAAAACATTTGCCTCCTCCTTTGCTGAAATGTACACTTGCAGAAAGACACCCTTCTTTTGTTGATATGTGTGCTTGCAAGACAATGTTCTTTGGATTGTAATAAAAATACTTTTAAAGTACAAGGCTTCATTAATTATTCCTTTCAAACGACATATTCTTCCTGCCTCTTACACAAAGTAACTCTCTAGAAAAAAGCAATTAAAGTGTCCATTGTACAGTTGCAGTTGACATGCAAGAATATCTGTGAACAAGTAACCACAATGAAGCAGGAAAATTAGAGACTGAAGCAAAAGTAACCTTTTCAATCAAGTTGGATTCTTTATTTACAAGCTGTGTGAGTTTCTGCAGATTAGCATCTGCTGTATCCTGTCCAGCCGGAGAATGGCCTGGAGAGTGAAGGCAGAAAGATGAAGAGTGAAAAGGTATTTACAAAAGCTTTGAAACCCTTAAAAAATAAACCCACATTGGAGAAAAAGTTCATGCGCTATTTTTATCTGAAGAAGAATTTAAGTGGAAAAGCCATTCCATGTGAAAAAACCACAAGTACTAAGCATGAGCCATAGCACAGATACAGGTGCATTTTGCCAATGCTTGTCAAAGTTTAAAACTGAGTATTAACCCTTGCTTTTAATTTTCAGTCCCTCCTGCACAACTCTCGAAGTTTCTCTACCTCATTTCCCCACAGAAGCTCTAGCATAAACTACGTAAAATCCAATTCTGCCTTGGTTCACAGGTGGAATCCTGGAGTCCTAATTCAAACAAGACTACACATGACAAAAAGGGGAAAAGAAACACAGCTTACCTAAGACAGTTAACCTGAAGTAGCAAGTCAAAATATCATCACAGAATCGACACAGATTGGGAAGCTGCTTCAAATGCTCTTGTAATTGTACTCTGGGGAAGCACACTTTATAAATTGGTGCAAGGAAACCAAACACAAAGGCATCCAAGGTGGTAGGACTGAAAAGAGTGACAAAACAAAAGCAACTGAGGTAAGACGTTAAGACCTCTACAACTCAACCATTTTCTGTATATGTCAAACATAACTCAGGACAGCAGACAGTCAGCTCTTCTGGTATTCTATCTTTTCATATCAATCTGGTAAATGCTTTGTACAGATTGATTTCAATGCCTCTGAACAAGAGACATGCTGGCAAGCTGAAACAGTAACTTCAGCATTCAAAGGCAGCCATGCTGTCATGTACACTGACAAACAAGCCACTCTGAAACACATTTCTGACACCACAAAAGCCAAGCTGTATACCAGGGGACCAGGCTCCTCTCTCATGAAGTGGTCCAACTTCAGTGGCTGAAGAAACAGATCATCCTTTTTAAGCCCTGTGGGTGCTTTGCTGTTGGCAGTACCTGCTTCCTGCTCTGTGCACATACCACAGGAAGAGGAGTATTCCCGGACCAACATCCTCCTCCCATGAAGGTAGTGGTAACACCTCAGGCTTAAAGCATTTCTTCTACGTATGAGCACAGGAGGTGACATTCACTGGCTAGAAAAGCATTCTCTAGCGCTACACTAATTCATCAGGCACCCCACATTTTCTTAGCAGCTGTGGGCAGCATCCACTTGTCTGTGGAAAACACAAGGTAAGGAAGACATCACATTGCCTTAGTCTAAAGATCTCATTTGTGCCCTGTTTGCTCCTTCAGATTTATCTGAAAAGCACAAGTGTGAGACATGAAACTACTGTGCAGCACTTTTAACCTGCTCTGGCAGGTTAGAAAAAAAATTAAAATTACATGTAAAGTGTTCACAGAGTCATGTGGCATCTGTTTTATCAGTCATTAAAAAAAAAAATAAAAAGAAGTCACACTCACGTATCCCCAAAGAAAAACTGAGATGTTCCCAATCTCTTCGACAGGAGATTTAGGCACTCCTTGGCATCCCTGTATATCTGATGAGACACAAGACTGTCTGAGAGCCCTAGGTGTAGCAAAGCTAGTAGCACAGCATTGTTCATCGTCTGACAGTGTGCTAGGCTGTTTCAGTTCTTGCCTTCAAAAGCATCAACTTACAAATTCTTTACTACAGAACACACACCTGTGCTTCTACTTCAGTGAGACTGTAGAGTGGAGGCCCTCCTCTGGTCAGCAAGATCCTGTTCAGCGCTTCCCTGGACATCCTTCCAGGCAGATACAAACTCAGTGGGAAGGCAATCCTTGAGGCAAACCATGGCTTTGTCACACTGCAGTAATTTTCAGCCTCAACCCAAAAAGTGTGCAGCTGTATCAACACAAGGGAAAATATGACTGGAATTTAAGTAAGAATAGCATGTATCTCTTAAAAGTTTGATGCGTATGATCTCCGTCAGAGAAGCAGAAGCACCAGGAATTACTGTAATTTAAGGCAATCAGGCTCCATAAAGGATTATACTAACCCTTTGACAGTAGGAGTGTATAATTAAGGTAACAGCTACCTTCCACCCAAAGAAAACCAAGAAAGATAATACATAGACCCATACACATGTGCCTAAAATTATATACATGCTCATGTTTATATATGTATATACATACACACACACTCATACACACACCGTACATAGAAAATATATGACAAAAAAGTGGCAGACTTACAGGATCAGGGTGAACTCTCTAGAATTTTTCTATTTTGGTTTATATCAATCTTAAAATAAAAGATACGATGAAATAATGAATTAGAAACCTAGGGGGTCAGCTGAAGACACTAGCCTATGATACCATCCCATCTGAGTATTTTTTCCTGTGCAAACTGAAGGCAAAGTCATTTAGCAGATCCAATGTCTGGGGATTTTCATACCTCTAACGTACTTAGACTAAACTGGTGAGGGCTTGTGGCCTTATGCTACTTAGAACTGAAAAATGAAACTACTGATGGATATCTTAATTTCTCAAAAGTTCTAAATGAACAGTTCAAAAGGCTTCCACAGTTGCGCACCACACATCAGACATAGCACATCTTACTCAAAGCTTTTTCAAAAGAGTCAAATGAAACAAAAAAACAGCTACAATAAGCTTTTTCAGGATACTGTTTCCCAAAAAAGGATTAAAAAACCCAACATTCACAGGTGCCCTTTTAAAATGTGTTTCATAAATTCATCACTATTACTTCACACCTCACAAACACGCACTTCTTTCCTTTTCAAAAGCTGCTAGGCAGTTATTTCCAAAATTGCACTAACAAAGCCAATACATTCCAGCCAGGACTACAGCTGACAGACTTCAATGTCTCTCATGCTGGGCACCTCTTGTAGCATTCCCTTCCAAAAACTCTGACCATTTTGAAGTATTTCTCAGTATTTACCAGAGCAGGAAGCAGCTTCTCTTCAAGTAGTGCAATATATGCCAGTGTATCAGCTCCTTGTTTTGCAGACAATTCATAATCAGCATTATATTTCTATGAATTAAAAAAAAAAAAAAAACAAAAACCAAAACATGACAACATACTACAAACAGTGTTCCACAGAACTTTCCAGAAAGATCACCAACACAACCTAAAGTTGCTTCAAACTAAACAGCTATCAGGTTAGTACTGTAACAACACTTTTTAGGACAGAAAGCACACGCTCACTAGAATTTCTTTACTTCTTCAGTCCAGCCATGTCAAACCTCCTTGCATCTCTCTTTTTCCACCTTCCCATTCCTAGATTTTTGGGCCCTCGTATTTTCAAAATAACTCATGTTTTCATCCCATTGCTTTCCAAGCAAGTATCCAGAGATACAGTGGCAATTTTTCAGTACTTGGGGATGTAGCAAACCCCTGGCAAGTCCCCATCTTTATTTTTGAAGAAGCATCTGGCATTTAAGTTGCTGTAAGCATTAAAAAAGGCAAGCCATCCCACTTTTTGCTTTTAATAACCATTCTAAAAGCTCAGAAATTGGATGCTAACAACATAAGAGACCAAATGCACAGCTACCTAAATTAATGCAGTTACAGCTGACTGAGCTTTTAATTCTGACACAGGATCCTTTCAAGGTATCCTTTTTGGGGGGGCAGAGGAGATTCACTTCATTAATTTAGAAACAAAGGCTCAGTGTTGACCCTTAAACATCTGAAAAACAAGCGTATTATTGTTATACTTTAACTCAAAGAGGGTTTTTCTTCACCAACATTATGAAACTTCTGAAATTTAAAACAACTGTCTAAAATCCCATCTCAAATGCACAGTTGTAAGATCCTGTTTTTCTCCCCCTAAAGATTCAAAGTTTCAATAAGCCCTCTTGATTAGGCAGGAACTGAATTTCTAATGTAAAAGCAGAATAGTGGGCTGGAGGACCATCTTAGAAATAAAAGATGATGATGCCATGTTTCACTAGACATTTTTATTCTTTGTAAATAAAACATTAAAGAGATCTGCAAAAGACAAGCAAGAGTTGACTATGCAGTAATATGACGAGCATCAAGAAATGCTTGCAGACATTTTTATGCTACAAGCTACAGAAAACCTGCATATGTTAAAAACACTGTATGTATTATCCTTCAAAAAAGAGCACTTGGAGACAATTACCTATTAAAGCAGATAAAACCACAGACTTCCCAAACGCTGATATCCTAGGTCTCCAAAGCCATAATAATTTTAACATAATGATGTTAAAAGTGTTATAATTACAAGCAAAGGTGCTCAGTGAAAAACTGCTCAATTAAGACCAGTTAGTTGTCCTTGTCAATGAACAGTTTTCTTGTGCCTATTTTTAAATCTTCCACATAACTAACAATCAAATTTTCAAACAGTAATCTGTTACCCACCATTCTGCAATTCTCTGGCATACATGAAAAACAGGGAAACACCGGGTCTGAACTGAGTTCCAGATTTTCAGAAGCCTGTATCAATGTATATGGGGACATGCTGAGTCACTACAAGGCAGAGAAAACCAATCTTCTGAAAGAGCCCCACCTGTTTTCTTAAGAAGTTTAGTATTTTTGCTGGCTGAGAAATAACAATGTCTTCTGATATCAGGACTGGTACATCTCCTAGAAGGCATAAATAATAAAGTCAACAATTTATATGAATGAAATCTAACATAACTAGAAGGCAATCAGTCACTGCATCCACTTTTCCTTTTCTCCATAGCATGCTCTGATCTTCCTAAACATATACACATAAAATAAGCTTTACATAGCAGTGCAGTTCCACTACACTCACAAATATGTTTAGTGTATTGTGGCCTTCACCGACAGCAATACACAAAATCAGGCCCACATCAAATCAGACTGAAGGCAACATTTTCTGCTAGATATCTGATACTTCGAGAACCAGCCTATTTGTCTGGATTTCCCATGTTCATCTTAAGAAAAAAATTCCAATCCAGTCCAACTGCCCTCCCAACCCATTCACCTCTGGGCCTCTCCTTTCTTGTACTCTAATTTTTCCCAGCCCTTCCCCTCTAAATCCATTTTAACCACCTGTTTCCCCTAGCCTTGCTACAACCACTGCCCAAGCTACCACTGCATAACCATCAACTTTTCCAGCACCAAGTATGTCACTTCTGCCTAACATGATTGTGCTGCTAAATACAATTAAAGTATCGATTATCAGTAACACTTACTATTTCAAATTTATTCTTTTTTTTTTTTTTAATGGATTTAATGTATTTTGGCTATAACAAGTCAGAGAACTTTTGGCAAGTACACCCTGCTAGTTTTGGTACTTTCTGCTAACAGAAAACAATAGACTGAAAAATAAAGAGTCAAAGGTGCAACTTCTGCATGGATACAGTAATGCCTAAGCTGACGATGTGTATGTGTAAATGACAGAGTACTTTAACAATGCAGTGATTTTACCTCTCAGGAACACACCAAGACAGTAACTTAAATGCCAAGCAAACAAGTAAGAATAAGCAGAAGTATCCAACATGAAGCAGTCCTCTGTGATACGTTAGTTTCAACTTCTCTGGCAACTAAGCTGTTAGCTGCCTTTTCTGAGTGCGAAACACTTAAGACTTACTTTCACTAGGCCATCACTTTAAGACTGCCTGACAGAAACGAGGTATGTATTGGCACCAGTGCTTTGTCAACTCTGCTGCTTCAGCCATACACATTTAAACGAAGTATCTTTTGAGACACCTTATTTATGTCCTCCATTATTTTACTCCCACAAATTCATCACACTTAATCTTGTACAGGCATTCACTGATGTATTGTGAAAGCAGGTAGCCTTCACTGGGCTGGTTACACTCATGGACATAAAACCCAAGCAAACCCAGGAAAAATGCAGAAACTGGAACCTTAATTTATAACGTGGCTATGATTAAAAGAACAAAAACCGCAACGATGGTACCTTTCGGAGCTCTCCAAGAGTTATTTATAGTATTCACTGTCAGGGGAGCACCAGAAAATTTGGCGTAAGCCTGCAATAAAGATTGTGGGGAAACAAATCCAGCCGCTGCATAAGTGGAAGACGGCACTTTTAGAAGTTTCAAGCAGCTGCGGGCACTGAAGATCGACTAAAAGCAAACGCGCCTACCCCGCGTTGGCCTTCAGCCGCTCTCTGGTGCCCTGCTGCGCTCCCGGGCAGCGCCGCCCGCTCAGGCCGCGGCCAGGCAGCCCCGGGAAGGCGCGACGCCCTCGGGCAGGGCCGCAGCCGGGCCCGGCCCCGCGGGGACGGAGGCAGCGGCCCGCGGCGAGGCGGCTCCCTCGGGGGCAAGCGCCGGGGGCCGCCCCGCCCCGCCAGGCCGCGCCGCGGGCCCCGCCGCCGCGGCCCCCCTCGCCCGGCCCAGCGCGGCGGCTGCGGCGGGCCCCTCGCCCTGCACAGCCCGGCCTCGGGGCGGCGAGGGCGGGTGCGCCCTGCGGCGGCGGCGCCTCGCCCGCAGGGGGAAGAGCCCGCGGCCGGCCGTGCAAGCAAGCCCCGGGGCGCCGTCCCGCCGTCCCTTCCTCCCTCCCTCCCGGGGCGGCGGCGGCCGCCGGCCGTTACCATGACGGTTAGCGACTCCGGGTGCAGGGACGGCAGTCCCCAATCGCCTCCCCAGCAGCTCAGCTCCATGGGGGCTGCCATCTTGTCCGCCGCCCGCGCCGGCCCGGGAAGCGCGGCGCCGCTGTCCCTCGCACGGCGGCGCCCGAGCGCCCCCGGCCGGGCCGCGGGGAGGCAGAAGGCGGCGGGGGCGTGCGCGCCTGAGGGCACCGGCGCGGGGGCGGGCCCTGCCCCGGGCACCGGCGCCGAGGCCGGGAGGCCGCGGGCTGGGGAAGGGCAGTCGCGGCCCGGAGCTGCCGCCCCGTGAGGAAACGCTGCCCGGCCTGAGGCGCCGCCGCTTTGCTCGTGGCACACGGCAGCGTAACGCCTCGCTGCACCCTGCTCCCAGCCGTGACTTTCGACAGGAGAATAAAATGCGGCTTTCGACCAAACGTGAGGCGCAGTCGTCAGCAATTTGTCCTTAAAAATAAGGAACTCTGATCATATGGTACCGGTTTTGTCCAGGTTATAATAACAGCCTATTCAGCGGTTGTTTTTTTTTTACTGTGGATTTTTAAAGGCATCTAGTTGTCAGCCGTTTCATTTCAGTGTTCGTGCAGACACACCACTGCACATCTAAGTACTATGTCAAGTAAAATGTTTCCATCCTTCCCACACAAGCCCAAAATATCACACGATGACTTCAAAAAAACCCTGCACTGACCACCCTTACTCAGGTCCTCCATGCGCAAAGGGATGAGGAAAGCTTCATCTGTCCCGTCCCATTCCTGCCCCTGCCCCCACCATCCCCACTTTAAGGTCTCCATGAAATTTGTGGCAGAAAGTGTCACAATAAAAATCTATGACACTGATCTGAGATCGTTCTGCTCTGTTTAGAAGGAGCATGGGAGAAGCAGCACGTATTCATACTTCTCAGAAAAATGAACAACTGGCAAAGTTTGCATAGGAGTTTTTTTGCTTTATTTTGTTGTTTATTTGGGTTTTTTTAAATGGCTGCATTACATTTCTGCCTGTGAGAAGGTATTTAAGGTACATGTTCTTAAGGACACCTTTCTTCTCTTCCTCCATACTGGGAACAGCTAACCTATAGCCAGTCTGTCCACGTCCTTCACTTTGACCTGCTCATTGAGATGTGCGGAGGCAAGGGTGGCTCCTAACAGCTGTGGTCCCAAACATCGCTTTCTGTGAGAAGGATGAGCCAGCTTATGGCTTTTCCTAAGGCAGGCTGCAAGAAGGCTTAGGAGGTAAATAGGAGAGTAAACTTTCTTTGCAATGCCTTAGGGCCCAGTTGATCTCTCTGCTGTTGTGAGTCCAGAGCAAAGAAGGAAAAAAGGCCATCTGCATCTTTCCTCCCCCATCCAAAAGCTCTTCAGGAACTTTTTCCTCTTGGGTGCCTGAGTGGAATTCCTATTAGTGTAAATGAAAAGTAAATAGGTGCACTGAGAATGGATATATGCCTTGACTTGAAAAAGTGGGACTTCAATTTCTGTTTCTGAAAAGCAAAACTTCTTCCGAATCTTGTGTTTGAAACTTTATGTTTTACAAAATTTTTAGGAGAATGTGGCAGGTTCAAAGCCGGAAGTGTCAAAGTAAATACAGAAGGATGTCGTTTAAAGCCAGTATTTCCCTTGCATTAAGACTCCTATATCTTAATTGCCCATGAATCCCGATTTTTAATCATCCTTATAATTACATAAAAACAGTTAGTCTCCTGATGCATATTAGGAGCAAAATATGAAAGCTGAATGGAGCAGCAGAGATTCCTTGCTACTTCCCCTACCCCATTACTTGGCATTTGAACAAGTCACGGACAGTTCTGTAAAGCAAAATCTGTAATGTTGCCAGCTTCTCTGTATTCGATATGCTTAGAATTGTATTGATTTGTGTAAAGTCAGCAGGATACATATTTTAATGGTTGAGGTTTACTTGCAGATTCTATATAAAAATATTACACTCATATATTTCTGTAAGAAACTTCCTTACAAAATGTTATTGGCTTTATGAAAAGTTTCTTGAAAACACAATGCCCAATAACCAAGTTTTGGTTCTTACCCAAGACATTAACTTCCAGTAAATTAAGGTGGAGTTTGTACTTCAGAGAATACACAAAAGTGAAAAGGTAATAGCTGGTATTCCATTGTTGTTATTGAAAATTATGATTCAAAGGTCAAATAGCCCCTTCCAGACAGCAGATAAACATTATACTTTGTGAAAATCCCTTAAAGAAGGTTGAGCTTGAGCACAAAATCCCCTTCAGTCTGTAACATACTCCAATAATAAAACTCAGCATAGAAACGAAAACTGGAAAAACTGTAGTGACCTTTATGTGTTCTGGCTAAGTTCATCTAAACATGGACTTAAGCTTCTGTTTATATACACTGTGAACTGGTTCCCTGTTAGATTGTATTGTGCAGCATGCTCTGTTTGCCAAATACTTCTTCCATGTGCATTCTTGGTGAATAAGCATGGAAAATAAGCAGATGTAAGAGCAAGAACAGGATACGGCCCTCACAAATCTAACTAACAAGTAGTAGTGCTACAAGTGCTACAAACAAGATCCTCTTCCCATAGACTCAATTGGCATCAGTGCAAGAGAATCCTCTGTAGTTGAATCAAATGAAAAATGGTAACTTAAACTATCTAATAATATTTTTTAAAGAATAAAATTTTTCAAGAAAACTTTCTGTATGTTTTGATAAACTCAAATAAATTGCATAATAAATGGTTGCTAATAATTGATGTTCCCTTACATGAAAGCAAAACTTCACTGTAATTTTATCCCTTTTTTTTTTTCCGTCTGCTATAGTCACTAAATACTTTAATACGGCATTGTGATGATTTTGCAGACCTTCATGATGGTTTTGTGCCAGGCATTTAGGCCTGTGTTTTCAAAGAATGCTCTTTGGTGATGAGGGCTTCTCCTTAACAGATATCAGAGCAGCATCAGTGCTGTTGTAGGTCCACATATCAGCCTCTGCTGCACCTGTGCTACCTCCATTGTTTAGGCTGGGGATGAGTTCTGGACGCAGACTCCTTTCTAGGGAGCTTGTGGCACTGTAAGTCCTTCCTTCTTTTGCTCCACATACTTGCCTCCTGCCCTACCCCTACCCCCATTCAGCCTCCCTCTTTCTCCCTGCTTCATAGCACTCTGTTCTGCTTCTCTGTTTTTCTCACTCCGCTGTGCAGCTATCTGCCAGCCCACTGACACCATGACACCCTGTCACTTCCACTGCAAGGGCAAAGATGGTGGGAGTGAGGCTGAGGCATTTCTTATTGTAGGGAGATGTATACAGAAGAGCAGTGGGGCGAGGAGGAGGAGTAGCACTGTGCTGGGACACATTGCATAAGGGGTAGCAGCCTCCAGCCTGGTGGTGGGCAGAGGAAGAAATGAGCACCTGAATAAGCAAGGAAGTAGGGTGTGTTACAGGGGATATACCACCTGGGGAGGGCAACTAAAGGGCACGTGCATGCAGGCTAGCTGAGGGTATTTGAAAAGCCCACTGCTCCGGGATTGGAGAGGAGCCCATGGCCGCGCCCTGTGGGGTGGCAGAGCGGCTTGGGCAGACGCTTTGCAGCGTGCTCCTTTGCAGTGTGCTCTGTAGGGTGCTGTGTCTTGCCTCGCACACAAAGAGGCCCCCTGGGGCTGCTCTCTGGTGCTTGTTAGCTGTATATGCCAAACCTGATGTGGCTGAATATTAATCCATACTACTTTTCACACTTAACATAAAATTTCCCTGTTATTGTTGCTCTTCTTTTTATGATGTAAATAGTATCAGTCAACTCCAGCTATTCCAACTGGGTAGCAAGCTGTGAGGGGCCCACCACAGCTTCCTGGCTTTCTTCTGATGTGACAGAGGTTAGTCTGCAGGGCTGAGGCACACAGAGGGGCACAGGACAGAGGGCCATGCAGCAGGTTGGAAAGCCCACCACGTGCTGTCAACTCCTGGGTGGAAGAAGCACCTTGCAGCTCTTCTGCTGCCACAGGGTCCAGTGGAAGACCCCTTCCCTTGTGAGCCAGAAGGGGGGGGGGGGGCGGGGGGTTGCTACCTGATGGTGGTTTGACATGGGCATGGATGAAACTGCTTGCACAGCTGCTTAGCCCCAAAGGGGCTTGCTCACTAGCTCCCTTTCTCCTGTGCTTTCTTAACACTAGCAATGTAGAAACAAGAAGTTTCTGGAAGAGAAACAATGGGATAATGACATCCTGGTGGCACACACAATACTGGAAATCGTGGTAGTTGAAAGCAGAAGTTTTTTTAAAAACTGACTTTGGTTAAGTCATCAGGTTTCAGGGTTTTTAAGACTTTTTCAGTAGCCTCAATCCGGTCAGTTTGAGCTCTCCCAATGCTCCTGAGCTCTCTAAATGAAATCGAGGAGCTACCTTCCTCACTTTGCCAGTCAGTGTCTTCTAGAAACCCAGTTTGGCCCAGTCTGCAACCTGCACAACCCCTTTTGGTGACACTCTTCAGTTAGAAGTGGACGAGCTAAATTCCTACCAAGGCCAAGCCTAGACACCAGAGAATCCCCATACCTCTAGAACTCAATGCCATTCAACAAGATTCCGTTTCCAGAGCTCCTCAGAGGGCAAGACCCCCCTGCCGGGATCCCGGCAGGTGTTGATTTTGCTGGACCTCGGCAAGGTCCCCGGCTCTGCTGCGCCCCCCGCCCACAGCTCCCGGCGCGGGCCCCGACGGGTCGGTCCCGCCTGGCCCACCCCGCGGCCCGGCCGCCCCCCGCCGCGGCCCCCCGCCCCCAGGGCCCGGGGCAGCCCCGGCCAATGGCCTGCGCCTGCCGCCGTCCCTCCCCGGTCCCGGGGCCACCCCGTTAAACGGCGGGACTCGGAGCGGAGCGGCGCGCTGTCCGCCGCCGCTCAGCCGCTGCCTACCCGCCGCCGCCATGGGGTGCGAGCGCCGCGCCGCCCTGTTGCTCCTGCCGCTCGCCCTGCAGCTGTGCCCGGGCCGTGCCGCGCCGCCCGCCCCCCGAGGTAAGGACCCCCGCCGCCCCCGCTTCCCTTGGCTTAGCAAGCCGGCCTTTCCCCTCCTTCATTCGAGACGGCTTTGGGCGCGCAGCGCCCCGTCCCCTCGGCCGGGGACCGTGTGCTGGCGGGGGGCGGGCCGCGGGGTCGCCCGCTCCGCAGGTGCGAGGGGAGCGAAGCGGGCGGGGTGCGGGGTGCGGGGGGCGCCCCCCAGCCGCCCCGCCGTCGGGCAGCCCCGGCCCCGCGGCCGCCCCCAGCCGTGCTGTGCCCCGCCGGGCTGGCGGCGGGGGCCGGCGGAGGTGGCGGTGGCAGCCGCGCCGTCCCCGCTGCAGTAGGCGAGGGGCGGTCCGGCTTCACGGGGGCGCGGGTAGGTGTGCTGGGCGTCTGCGGAGCGCTTGTGCAGTTGCAGGCTCTTGTAAATGAGAAGTGAATTGCTACGCTGTGAAAGAAAAGTCGTTGGGAAAACGGTACCTCATGAAGTTCATAGGAAAACGCGTACCTTGTGAATGCAGCGTTACTTGGGCGCTGTTACGCACAGTGTCCGGAGCCGCTTTAGAGCATGCATGAAGTGAGCGGTGCCGCTCTCCGGGAGCAGCTTGGGGCTGGAACCAGCTCAGCTGTCGAGTGCAGTTAATTACGTTAGTTCATTACAGAGTGAGTAATTTAGAGTCATTGAATCTTTTAGGTTGGAAAAGACCCTTAAGATCATCAAGTCCAACCGTTAACCTAACACTGCCAAGTTCAGCATGTCCTGAAGTGCCACATCTACATGTCCTTTAACCACCAGGGATGGTGACTCAACCATCCGATTCCCGACCACTTCATTGAAGAAATTTTTTCTAATATCCAATCTAAACCTCCCCTGGCACAACTGGAGGCTGTTTCCTCTTGTTCCTCTTGTTTCCTCTTGTTGCTTCTTACCTGGGAGAAGAGACTGACCCCCATCTGCCTACAGCCTCCTGTCAGGCAGTTGTAGGGAGCAATAAGGTCCCCCCAGAGCGTCCTCCTCTCCAGGCTGAACAGCCCCAGTTCCCTCAGCTGTTCTTCATAAAACTTGTGCTCCAGACCCTTCACCAGCTCCATTGCCCTTCTCTGGACACACTCCAGCACCTCAGTGTCTTTATTGTAGTGAGGGACCCAAAACCTAACACAGTATTCAAGGTGCGGCCTCACCAGTGCCCAGTACAAGGGGATGATTGCTTGGTGCCGCTCCAGGAGCCTTAAAGCTGCTCCTGGTTCCTCTACATTTTTAATCCCATCTGTTGTCTCACAGGTTGATGTTTGACATTTTAATTGGTTATTCCTTAGCTAAGTGAAGCAGATCTAAAAGACAGCAAATCAGATTAATTTAGCTACATTTCCAAAAACCTGTATTGAAGTCCTTCTTGATGTAAAAACATTTCAGCAAATTGGCATATTAGAGAAGTGGGGTATTGCCATATTTTAAAAAATAGAGGCAGATTTCCAGCTTGCTGGGGGCAGTGGCCAGTGAAATACCCCACTCTCAACATGTGAAGTTTTCACCTTCTTACAGTAAATCAGAGATTACTGCAGTGGGGCTAGGGTTTCACTGCAGGTGTCTAAGCCATCATTAATTACCTTGAAAGTGCCCAACAGGAGTGGAGCAGTGTATACATTTACAGCTATTGTGGTTAGCTGTGACCAGAGAATAGCCTTGGAGGGTCTCGAAAAGCTGGTGTGTTACAGCAGCAGAATTCAGGGAAAGAAACTGTCTTTTATTTTGAGCTACATCCTTTTCTGTGCCACTAATTTCACTTCCCCATACCACCTCCTCTTAGGGTTTCCTGTTGTGTCTTCTAGCTCCCATCTGAACAGCCAGCCTTCCCCAGAGAGTGGTTTGCCACTGTCTCAAGGTGTAGCTGGCCCTTTCTTAGCATTTTTGTAATGCTAAGGTCCCTTCTAAAAACCACAGAAAGCAGGGAGGGGAGAGAATTCCTGGTCTGTCCCATGAGTGGGCTTGGTTTGACCCAGTGGGTATGTATGCTCGCATTCAGACACATGCCCCAGTCCTCACTCTCACTGCACGGATTGAAAGCAGCTGCTTGTGCTTTTTGGCTTCAGCAGTCCTTTTCTATCCATTTGTTTTCAAGTCTGCCTTTCTGGGGAGAGGAACAAAAGTAGGAGATTCTTCTGAAACCTGAAATCCTTGTGGGTCTTTTTTGTCTTGCTCCTTCCAAACAAGCAATTTCTCTCTAAGGTCTAAAAGCTGTCTCTCTCTGCCAGCGCTACTAAGGATGTAAAATGAATTTTCATAACCTGATTGCTCTTCTGCAAGCCACTGTTTGCTAGCATGTGTGTAATCCATGCTAAAGGGTGGATCCAGTCATGTATTGTATCTACATGCTGCTCAGCAAAGATATCCAAAGAGAGGGTTTGAAAACATGGTGCTGAAGGATCTAGCTGGTGCCAAAGGATCTGGTTGAGGCAGTGTGCTTTATAGAACACAACTGCCAAACCAATTTGAGCATTCACTTAAATATGCAAATTTCAAAATTTTTAAGAAATGTTTTCTGTAAGGTTAGACAGAGGTTTGCCAGTGTTTAGTCATTATTTTTATAGTATTTCTCCTGTATTTCTGAGCGTTTGACTCTAGCAGAGATTAATTAGTCTTACAGGAATTGATATAAAATCAGACAATAGACCTAGAAGGACTGGACAAAATGTACAGCTGTATGTTCTGCTGTCAGAGACTTAAGTGCTGTATTGCAGTGCTCCAGCTGAGAAGACAGCTGTATTTTATGCATTATTATTACCAGCAAAATGCTGCTGTACAGGGCAGTGAGTCACATTTCAGTCTCTTGCTTGAGCAATTGCTTTGCTCCCTGTGCACTAAATGTGCTAGGTACCCAGCCTTTTGCTTCTGCTGTCTGGGTCACTGGTTTCAGTGGTAGCAGTGGTTGTCCTGGGGTGCTGTAAATCTGAACTGAATGAAAGAGAAGTCCTTTGACCAGGTCCATCTCAGATATGTGTTTCTTAGCTGTATTATAAGTGCATGCAAATCAAGGGCCTAATTCTTTTCATGTGGCTGCTGAAAACTCTCAGTGGAGTTGTGGAATCCTTGCACCCAATACAAGTATAGACTTAAGCAATGATTTGTATTTGAACGGTTTCATGAGATGAAGGGAAAAATCTCTTAATTTTTCTTTTTTGGAAATGACATGAGTGTCTAGATGAATAGATGCTCCAGAATGAACAATGGAAGCAGCACAAACCCAGGCTCCAATGTAAGGGAACAGGGTTTCCCACGTGGCTGTGGATAGGTCTGTGTGCCCCTGTGACTGTCCTCTGAGTGCTCTTCAGTATCCTCCTGCTTGTAGCGTGTGGGAGCACTGGATCAGTAGGATGGCCCTGTCTCCTTAATCGGCAATGTCAGCTTTGGGGTCATGCTGGGTAGAAAAGACCCATATGTAAAGGTCCACTTTTTTTTGGCCCTGAGAAACTAAATGCAGTGGTACAACCAGGGGCTTGAATCAAGGTAATGTGCAAGGTGCTGTCATGTGCCTTTGCTGTCTGCCTGGTGTTAAGGCTTCTCTCTGGTGGCAGCTCTACAGCATTGTGCTGATATGGGAGAAAAATATGACCCTGCTATGGTAGGCTTATGGACTGGCAGTGGTATGCAATGGCTAAATATGCCCTTATGCTTAAATAACACTTGTGCATTGTCATTTATCAAACTTTATTGGAAGGGTATGATGTATGTACTGCTTTAATAGCAGTGGGTTGAAATATGAGATTATCTGGAAGCCTAGTGGGGTAGTTTTTTGAGTTTGGAGACATCATGGATTTAGGAACATTGAGGAAAAGCCCAGTTTGTTGTTTCAGTGCCATAAAGGGGGTAGCTCACATACATGCAAGTATAATGTTTGCTCTTTGCTGATGCATTGTGCAAAATTTGAAACAGCTTTCACTGTGCCTTCAGGGTTATTTTTTTTTTTTTTCAGGTCTGTCTTTCTCTTTTTATTTGTACCAGAAGGGGAAGATGAGTCTTATTCATATAATATATCTTCTGAGAAACCAGTGAAGTGAGAAGGAGGTTAGGAACATCATATTGCTTACCTGGCTTTTTAGCATTTTAATTGGTGCTCTGCAAATGCCATGATTCTTAGGATAAGTACACTTATCTGTCTGGAAATCTGTCTGAAATTTTTCATGCTGGATCCTGAGTCTAATTGAAATGTGGACACAAGCACTTGAATTCATGAAAGCAGAAGTAGGTTAGAAAGCTTTCCTTTGAGGTGCGTCTTCAGAAGTGAAAAATTTTAGAGATCTAAGTGAAAATATTTTGAGTACTTCAATTTGAAGACTAGGTATTTCTGTTAGTAACTTAAAAAAAAAAAGTTGCTAAAAGTTGATCAGTTGCAACAAAATCTATATGATATTTTGATAGAGTCATGGAATAGTTCTGATTGGAAGGGTCCTTTAAATATCACCTAGTCCAACCCACTTGCCATAGATAGGGACATCTTTCACTGCTTCAAGTTCCTTAAGGTGTCCCTACCAATGCCGGAGGGTTGGACTAGATGATCTTTAAAGGTTATCATATTATTAATTTCTGATTTCATATTATTTTTGGGGGGTAGGACAATTTGGGTTCATTTTAAAGTATCTGTGTGGAAATAGTGAAGAGTGTACAGTCTCCCATGGGTGGCTTCAGACTACATTCTTCTTTGGTCATTATTAAATTGCAGTTGAAACTTCCTTATTTTTCAGTTTTTGATCTTCTTCCATATTCCAACAAGAGAGTGGTAATGAGCTTCTTGCAACAGGCACTTGGTGATCCTACGCTGAATGAAGTGTACTTGCTCTTGACATTCAAACTGCAGCCAAAGAGCACAGCCACCATATTTGGCCTGTATTCGTCAGCTGACAACAGCAAGTATTTTGAATTTACGGTAATGGGACGGATGAATAAAGGTGAGTTGTTTGGAGTATGTAGGGGAAAACTAGTGTTGGATCTGTAGTTACTGGTGTGTCACAGATGGATGTTGAAAACCGTGTGATTAACCTTTGTGCTTGAGTCATTCCTGTTGCATGCTGTCACCACTGAGACCCCCCACCCCACCCCTCAAAAAATAGAAGTGTTGGTTACATACCCCCTCACTCCCCTTCTCTCTCCATACTCTTACGGGATGCTGCTTGCTGCTGGCCAGGGGAAACTGACCTGACAGCTGGTACCCCCACTCTGCTGTGGCACTTGCTCTGAGCAAGGCTAAGAAAGGAGAAAAAAGGTGGAGTATGGAAAAAGGAATCAATTTGGTCGTGTGTCCCCCCCCCCTCCCTTGGGACAATCGCTGGTTCTTATTACTCAGGAATGTGAGGGACTCACGCACATACTGCCTCATGCATATGAAAGGCAGGTTCTTGTTCTGCTGACCCTGGAGGTTAGATGTGACTATGCAAGACAAACATTCCTAGCATTTACAGGATCTTCTGTGCAAATTAAAGTGTTTGTTCTCCATTTATTGAAATTAGTTAAGCAGGAGTCAGAGTAGGAACTTCACCAGACTTTTAGAGATTGAGAGCTTTCATTGCTTTCTAGACCACATCCAGGATACACTGCAAGTTTAAGGTTCAGTAAAAAAATGTTGATTTATGTAAATTATTGCTGCTTCTTGACTTCACCACTGCTATGATAATTTGCTGCTGCAAATGTGGTAGTTGGGCAGCTGAGTCCAATATATTGAGAAAATCTACTAGGACAGAGAGCTGTGTTCCAAATGGTTTGCTCATGTTCTGGCTTGTTGTGGTATACCCGACAGTAAAATATTCATAACACCTAAATGCTTTTAAAGCACAGGTATTAATTACTGGGCAATTGCTCAACTTGTTTTGGTTACACCAACGTACTTTTGGAGGAAAATAGCATCCATGGGTTTCTTAGCCTTTTTGAATGGTTCCTTTATGGAACAAACAGCAGTAAGTGCATAAAAGTGATGTAATTTAACAATCCTGTGAAGCAGTATATATTACTGACAGAATTAGTAGTTTCACTGAAAATCTGTTCCTTGAACGATACAGGTGAAGCATTTACTCTCATGGACATCAGTGCAGAATATCCTAGCAGCAAACATATAATGCAGGGGATTGGATGGGTTAAATCTTATTCAGGAGGTGGAGGCGTTGGTTCAGGAAAATCTCCCTTTGAAAGTCTACTCTAGTTCACCAGATGGATGTTTGGCTTTGGCTGAGGAAGGAATACTTGATCCTTCTTCCAAGCCAGAATGTGCTTTGTCCTGAAACCATTCTGGCAGGGTCCATTCCGGGCCGTGCCATCATCTATCTCCTCTTTCTTTCTCTAGCTTACTGCTGTGTTTGGTCATTCTGAATGCAGGGCCCAGATCCAAAGACCTTGCTTTCATATGACCAGGCGTGCACAATACTCACATAAGTAAAATGGTTTCAGTGTACTCAAGTCTTGCCAGATCTTTGAGTTTGCCAAGAAATACTACCTTTTAGCAAGTTACTGGTGACCTCATGCACCTTTGCGGAAATCTCTGCTCTGGCAGTGTTTTGACATAGACAGCAGTGAAAACATTCCTGATATTAATCACAGCTGCTGAGACTTTAGCAGAGGCATAGACTTTAAAGATGGAGAGATACCCTGCCCTGTTCCTGCTGCTATAAATCTGGATTCTTTCAACCAATAGGCTGAATGGTTGGAAATGGTTTCCAACTGGAAAAATGGTCGTTCACATCTACCCAGTAACTCAGAAGGTCACCAACAAACAGAGATATCACAGCATCAAAGAGGATACGTTAATAGGGGAGAGACGGGAAGATAATTTGTTAAATGAATAGAAATTGAATGAGTTCAGTAGGTTTTATTAGCTCTGAAGCGAAAAAGAGTTTTCCCCTCCACTATACCCACAATTTCTAGTTGACCTTATTGTGTTTCTTGAAGTTCAGACTATTTGGGAACTCGCACCTGATGCAACAGTACCAGTCCTCTGTGAACTTCAAACAAATGTTCACAAGAGCCAGCACTTAACTGTTTAGGCTCCCAGCATCTGTGCATTTTCACTCCTCAATGCATGTAACTGTTATCATGAGGAAATAAGGGACATGAAGGCTAGTGATTAGTGGGATCCTTGAAACAAGGTGTGTGGTATTGTAGCATATTTACATGCTGTCTAGATGCACTCAGCTCATTGCTTCTGCAGATATGCATTTGGAGAGCCAGGGGGAGATTTTGTGGAGAGAACTAGCTAGCTGGTCAAAGAGATTTAGCTTGCAGATCCTAGCTCAGCCATGCAATTTCCTTAGGAAAGAGACATTTTTTCACTATTATGCAGTGCGTAAGAGTTTTTGTTTGTCTGCTGTTGTGGTTTTTGATGGTGCTTTTTACTTCTTAAAACGAGAATTTGTTGTGTGAATTATCAAGTCATTCACTAATGCCTTAAAAAAGGGTTAAGAAGGGCTTAGTCATCTTGAGGGGTGGAGTATGTCTTTTCTGCATTCTGTTTTGGTTTTACTTGCTTTTTGTTACAGAGAAATGCAGGTTATTGGCTTTGAATCATACTTCCTTTGGTTTCTCTAAGGATACATTTGGATACACTGTCAGATAGCTTTACTGAATGCGATACGTATCACTAAAACTGGTTTTTTTAGCTGTGCATTTCTGCTACAGTGTATTTCTAGGTCTATCAGATACCTACCTGCCAAGTGCTGACTGCAGGCTGTGTGCTATACCCTTTGCCACTTGCATTTTGGTGCGTTAAGCGTTGTGAGGTGGTGTTGGTTAAGCCAGTTAGAGAGGCCTGGATGAAGCAGTGGAAAAAGCTGTGCAGGCAGCAATGCTTTACAAATGGGGAGTTATGCAAGAGTCCTGGTAATCCTATTCTGAGAATCAGTATCCCATTCATTATTACCCTTTTTATCTGCATATGGGATGCATTTACAAAAGCTGACATGGAAAAATACCAGAGCAATTGCAGATTTCCACAGGATCTTCCCTGATCAGTTTTGGGTTATCTGCTGCCCTCTAATAGCCCTTCTCTGTGTTTTGTACTAGTGGTGCTGCGCTATCTGAAGAGTGATGGGAGGCTGAATTCTGTGATCTTTAGCAACATCCAGCTGGCTGATGGGAAACCCCATGCTGTCATCTTGTGGCTAAGTGGCCTGCAGCAGGGATCGAGCACAGTAGAGTTGTATGTGGACTGCCTGCAAGTAGGTGCCATTCAGGACCTGCCAAGAGCATTTTCAGTGCTGTCTCAGAGGTCGGTGGCAGTAGAGTTGCACACTTTCCAGGGGAAGCCACAGGTAAGTGGGAAAACTGGGAGCAGGCTGAGCACTAAGAGGGATCACCAGAGATCCTCTGGATCACTGAATCCAGACCTCAGCCCTCACAGCAGCCAAGCTCTGTACAATGATACTTTAGTAATACTTGAGTATTAACTTGTGAAATAAATGTAAATATAAGTTCCCTATGAGCCAAACAGGTGAAATCTTAGCTTCATTGAACACAGCAGTAGTTACACTATTAATTTTAAACACAATTTCCTGCCTCCCTCGCTTCAGTCTAGATTTTTCTTGGGGAATGAACTTTTTGCAAGGACTTAGCTGATGCATTAAGGGCAGCTCTTCATCAGCTTCTTACAGCTGTTTGCTGTGAGCAACCCTTGACTGTGTGTGTGGCTTTCCTCTTCATGATAAGCCACATGGACTAAAAAGACAAAAGCAGGGGGACACTCATGTGGTATGAGAGTCCAACCCCTGTCTGTTTGACTACAATAGCTTTTCTTCCTCTGCCTGCCAGCCAGAGGTTGACATGGCTTCCTGTCACCTCTGCATCAGCACCCACAGCTGCTGCTTCCACAGGCATCTTCTGTCATCATTAATGCAAAATATGCATTAGAAGATCCAGAGGTTATTCTGCATCCATCTTGCCCCCTTGCTTTGTTTCATTGCAGGCTTGAAAATGAGCCTGTTTGTATGGAGAGCCACTAAGGGGCCCACATTCCTGACATGAATGTAAACGTGTTTGAGGGGGGAAAAAAGTCTGCTCTAGATTCAGTTCCACAACAAAAAAATCATTCTTATATGCCACGGATATAAAAATATGTGAAATTCCTGGTATATGAGATCATATGAATCGGAATAATAGAAGTTCAAAATAAAACCAGAACTATGTGAACATATGCAAGGCAAAGAATAGGGATTTTATTACAGTTCACATGGTGATGGGTGGTCCTGAAGGGGACAGTGCAGGAGTCCTGCATGCTTAGGAAATGGACAACCTCTGTAAAAAAATTAATTTACTTTGCCTGATGTTTCACATTTTTTCTATTGTTGTACCAGAATTGCTAGCTCTGTTTTTCTTGTGAGTCCAGGATACACTAGATGAGCTGAAGCTGGTAACTGGAGGAACACTTGCCCAAGTGGGGAACCTGCAGGATTGTTTTCTTCAACAAATTGAACCTGTTGCTCAGTACACTGGTAAGGCCTGCAGCTGGGAATTACAATTGTTCCTTAGGATACCTATGCAAGGAAGTTAATGTGAAGAAGCTCTATAGACAAGTAATAACAATGGTTTGACTGAATTACAGCCATAATTTCCTGTAAATGTTTTAGAAATAGCTCAGTTTAGAGACAAAACAGTCACTGCTGCTGGTGACAAAGCAATGCGTTGTCCTAGAGAAGAAGGAGCTGTAATGATTAAATGAGGTTTTTTAGCTTGATTTGGAGGACAGAACATTTGTGATCCTGATCTGATTGTGTCAATAATATTTTAAATATCCAAATTGCAGACAGAAGTAGTCCTAAGTGTGATACGCTGCAACAGGCTTTATGAAACTAGGTGGATGGATAGAGTAGCAAGACCTATTCATGTACTTTTCCATGTGGCCAGTATTCATCTTTTGTTGGTCACCAGAGTGTGCCAGAGAGGGGAGGAACAATGTATGAAGACGGACACAGGAGACTGCGGAGCATGTTGGTGCTCAGCTACAAAGCCTGCAGGTTCACATGGAAAAAGCTGTTGCAAAGCACCCACTAGTCCTGCCACAAGTTAGCCAAGGTTTTTGTCATGTGTTGGACTGGAAATCTGCTCCAAAACCAATTTCCTTCCTGCCTGTGCTGAGCATTGTGGGGACTGAGCTGGGAATAAGAAGGAAAGGAAGGAGCTGAGGCTGCTGGTTTTCTGCAGGTCCCCATAGGCTGGGTGAAATTAGCTGTGCTGGGTGGGGGTGCTCTCTAACCTCTTGACACAGCAGACCTGGGCTAGAATGCCCCATCTGTACCCCTTTCCTAGTCCCTTTTGATCTGCCTTTCTTCTGCCTGTGTGAGGGAGACAGATGGGTTCACACCATGCACGACAACCATGGGGAAAAAAAACAAGTGAGTTTGAGGTTTGAAATGGGATCCATGAGAAGAAGTTCTCTCTCACACCCTTTCCTGTCCAGCCCCTCCCCCCCCCCCCCCCCCCCCCCCCAGCCCTGCAGCATTGCTACTTTTGATTAGAATAGAGTACAAGGTACACAAATTTCATGAGAGCATCCTGGGTATGTTACATGGATGTAGGCATCAGTGGTATCCAGTGACAGCAGTGTGTTTTTGTCCTTTAGCTATATAAATCTTCAGTTGCACGTGCTTCTGTTTTCTTGCTCCTTAATATATATACATCTAGGCAAAAAATCAGGGTTTTATCATCAAAGGTCTCTTTTTTTTCCCTGGATCAACAGACATTTGCACATAGAAGGGATGGGTAATTTGGTGTTTGCTCCTGGAAAAAATCAGAGCTCTGTGAGTAGGGTTTCCAGATTGCAGACTTGCAGCTTTCTTATTTGTAACCTTTTGCTCATTAATCAATAATACAAACAGCAGTTACACAGTGAGATATTGTCTCTCCCTGGCTGCCTCTGCTTGTCTGAGACTCCAAATTCAGTTGTTTATAACATTCAAGTGAAATTACTAGCATATTAATAATAATAAAACCCCTCACATGAATATATTCAAAGTCTACACAGTCAAATCCACCAAAGGAAAAGGTGCAAATGTTCCAGCAGCAATATTAGCTCAGCTGCCTTGCACTTTGTATATGCTTCACAATACCCTTTTGCAGGAGCAGTATGTCAGATAACCACAATTTTGCCTTCAGCCAGGAAAATCTGGAATGTGAATGCTTAGCTGTATAGAGGTGTAAGACCACTATGTTTTGGTAAAAGCATGTGTTTTCATATTAATTGGAAAAACCCTGGGGAGGTTCATTGGACCTGAGTGATTGTACGTGGCTTTGACTGTGTGCCTTGCTCACTGCTGTGGCAGCAGCATTCCCTCCATGTTCAGTCTGTGCAGCTAAGACACCTAAACAGTGTAGATGAGAATATGATGATGAGACAGTGGAGAGCATGTGTATTTGGATCTTCCTCTATGGGCAGGAAAATACAGTGCAAGTTGCACTGTATTTGGTAGATGAGATTAGTATGCTGCGTGTGATCATCATCACAAAACCATTCAGGTCAGAAGGGATCTTTGGAGGTCATCTACTTCACATAGGGTACCTGAACCTGACATAGTGTTAAAAAACCTGCTGTGTTGCACCAGACCAAAGGTTCTTTTAACCTGGCTGCTGTTGGAGACAGTACACCAATACAGACCCAAGGACAAGATTATAGGAGAGTGGAGTTATAGTGTGGCTTTCCACAATGCTTTCCTGTTCTCCAGCAGTTCATGGTATACAGAGCTCTCGACTCAGAGGTGGAATCTTTGTGTCTTGTACTCAATATATATTTGCTTCCATGAATCTATCCAGTCAGTTTTGAATGTATGATTCAAGACTGTCTCCTGGTGAGAAATTTGTCACATGTTTGAGGAGGTGTCTCCTTCTATTTACCTTGAACCCTCATCTTCATAATTCCATGTGCAACTTGTATGTGGAGCTTCTCTGGGGGAGGATTATAGGCTGACAGGAAACTATTCTCTGGTCAGCCATCATCCATACTTTACTCATGGCTGGATCTCTGGCCAAGTAACCACAATCTCATTGAATGACACTTCAGGAATCTGACTTTGCTGGATGGGGCAAGTGGGGTGCTTGAACCAGTATTGCTCCCAAGAGATCTAGAAGAAGTATCTATGAGGCATTTCACAGTGGCCTGCAATTACACAAGCTAGTGTTTGTGCATTTGCTCTGCCTGAGCCAATTAACTGTGCAACAAAGCTCTAAATCCAGGGTCCTTTACTGGAACATGTTGCCTAGAGAAGCTGTGGATGCCCTATCATTGGAAGTGTTCAAAGTCAGGTTGGGTGAGGCTTTGAGCAACCTGACCTAGCAAAACATGTCCATACCATGGGAAGGGCGTTGGACTAGGTGACCTTTAAAGGTCTCTTCCAAACCAAACCATGCTATGATGCTACACTGAGGTCCTGGGAAGAGAAAGACAGGGTTGCCCCCTGATGTGACCTCAGGCTTACAGAGATTAATCATGTCAAGAGACTTCAGTTCCCTGTTGGATGGTAATTCTTCAGATTTGTCTCTGAATGCAATTATTGCAGTGAAAGCTATTCTGTTACTGAGGTTCTCACTGACTCAGCATATAGAGCTGGGGACTAGCTAAACTGGGAAGTTGCCTCAGTAGGTGGGGAATGCATGAGATCTCATGGTAGGATCAGATAATTGAATAGCTCCAGGCTGTACCTTTTGCTTACCCTGCTCACTCCTGGGAAAAGCCACCCCACAATATACTGTGGACCAACAGCTACCTGAAAGGCCTCTCTGAGTTCTTACCACTGACCATCAGTTATTCTGCTGCAGGTGGGGCCTACTGTAGGACTTGGCTTTAAATGGAAGAGAAAAAAAGAAAAAAAAAAACCAACTACAGGAAGTCATCTGTTTCTGTTCTGCTGTCTAAATTTGCAAACAGGACATGTAGTTCGTGGCAGTGTAACCTGTTTAGCTCAACAGTCCGCAAAACTTAACTGTATGGAATAGATCTCGCTTTTATTTAGATGCTAGCCATTGAACAGCCTCTAAAATCTTGAGAATTTTTTTGCATATCTCAATCAATAATGCCTAAACCATTCTTTGTTTGAAATGAACAAGCAAATCAAGAATAGACCCTGGCATCTGTCTGGACAGCTTGCATGCCAGGTTCCACTATGGGATTCTGAAATGCCCATGATATTAAGTCCTTCCACCTTCCTACCAAATAAAAATAAGATAAGGTTTGGATTAAAACAGAGCCAGGTTCTCGAACAGGTGGTTCCCGAGTCTTTAAACTGGTTCAGTATTTTGATGAGAAAATCTGAAATTAAGAATACATAGTATGTGAGGAGTAGGACTGTACCTACTAGAATGTTTGGAAACAGTTACACATGCTTTGAAGTACAAAAAAATGACGTAAACATTAAGAAAAGTATTTTTCATACAAGCTTCAATACCCACAAAGGTAACATATGAATAAGCTTCCCTGAAGCCATTGGGCATTGTGCTAACAGTCTGGTGTGTGGCTGGGGAGGGGGACGACTACACATGACAGCCCTCCTGCTCAGGAGGGATCCCCTTGCTTTCTAAGCTTCTCAGAGAGGAGTGTAGGTGCAGCTAGATCCAATCCTAGTCTCAGACTCGGTCAGTGGTTTTGAGTCTAAAGGATTGTGTGTACAGCCACTCACCAGAATGTCACACTTGCCTGTCAGAGCCCCGTTTAAGGACTTGCACTGGAACAGTTTTGCAAAGCTGAAAGAACAGGTGATTTATTAAGGCGACAGATATAACAAGCTAGGAATTGCTGTTGATAAGTTCACTTGCTGCAAAAATTGAGCTTAAGGGTAGAGCACTGTTGATAGTAATGCTGTCCCGAGTAACACCCGCCGTGGTCGGAGGCGCAATGCTTACCAGCGAGGCATGCCTGCTTGGGGAGGAGAGAGATCTGGGCCCGTCAACCCACACCGAAGTTAGAGTTCTTGCCCTCAGGAGGGAAGAAGAAGCTTCTGAAATGCCAGATTTTATCATCTTGGTGAGGTGGGACTAAAGTCAGTTGTTGTGTGCTGATTGGCCCTTAACCAGGTGCCAGGACGCTCCTTGCAGAGCGGGGAGGGTTCGGGGTTCGGTGCAGGCGCAGGCTGACGGTTACAGACACGCGGAATCTTCTAGCCCTCACAGAAGCAACGCCATGCTGAGAGGCCTCCGCCTCACCCTGGGCGTCAGTCTGTTGGTTTGCTTGTTGGGCTGCATCCGTCATCTGTTCTGCAAGGTAAATGTGCTGCTGGAGTCAAACTGCCAGCTTCCTGGCTCCACTTGGAGCTGGATACGGTTCTTCGGTTCTTCGTCTGTAGGTCAGGAACTGGGGCTGTGGGGGCGTGGAGAGCACTCTGCCACGTTCCACCCTGTGGCTTTAGTCACAACTCTCCAAGAGGAATATCACGTAATTTGTATATAGATGGGTTGAGGGGCTTGTCTCTCTCTTCCTTGTTTTCATCTTCTCCCATTAAAGGGGTATAATTGGTAAGTTGCATCTTCTTTGTGTTACAAGCTTTCATAATAGTTGATTTTATGGAAGATACTGCTACGCTTATGATAATTATAATCACAATAAACATCAAAGCATGTTGAATTAACCTTTGGATCCAAACAGTAACACCAAGTCAAAACAAACTAAACAGTTGTGAAAGCTAGCTATTCTTAATTGATTCTCAGAGCTCATGGGTGTCTTGTGCCACCTGTTGCATCTTCTGTAGTTGGATGTTGAGGTCCTGTTAAACATTAGGGATATGGGTGCAGTGATCAGTACTGGAGAGACGTAGGTAGCCACAAGGTCCATTTTGATGTAACAACACTAAGTCCAGTGCAGTGTGATTCTGAAGAGCCATTTGTGACGTAGCTTGTAGGTGATTGTTGAGCACCTGTAAACCGGCTTTGGACGCATTAGGTAGCCTTTCTTCTGGATAGGCTAACTTACTCATCCATAGTTGCATCTGCATGGTAACTGACCCAAATCCTCATAAACCTTCCATCCCCCAGGTCATGCGGGTGGCTGATCCTGTGTCCTGCCACCCCTCTACATCTCCCTCCCACACTCCCCCAGTTCTGTTCTCACCCGTTTCATGCAAGCCACCCAGTGGGGTTGGATGGGAGTCCTTTTCCACCTTGGGCACAGTGTTGGGAGGCCCAAGGTACACTGCAGTTCAGGTGACCTAGCCCACAAAGAGGTGTACATATTCCCATCATTACAGACCCAGATCAAACCAGCTGGAGCACCATCAGAGGCAACGTGGCAATCATTGCAAGTGCAAAGTCTGCACTTACTGACTTACATGTTATACTGTGATTGCAGCACAGACAGTCCATTTTTAGGGGGGTGTAAACCAGCCAATAGTATTTGACCCAATCATATTGTTTCCAGTTGGAACAATTTATCACGTTTTAGCAAGACCACAGTGCTGGCTTGTTTGATACTGAGGCAAAAGATAATCCCAGGTCAAATGGTGTAAAACTTGGAGGGCCATTCTCATCAAACCTGAACCAGGCACAGTTATTGTTACAGCCATTTGTTTTTGGACAGTCTTGTGCTTTATTCCACTGTATACACCACAATGTAGTTATGAATTGATTATATTCCAGGCTGTCAGTTACTCATCCCCATGGTCACAAATCTGTTTTTCCCCATATGATCTGATGACAGGTGAAAATTACATTTTCCTCTTCATAACATGTACACTTTGTGCTGCTGATGGTGGAAAAACTAAATGGCTGACTGAACCGCACAGCAAAGCAACTCGCTTTCTTTCTGGGGAATAAGGTTTCACATTTGGAGGGTATCCATTGTATTCCACTGTCTTGGCAAGCTCCCCACCCTGTCTGTGGGAAGAGTACCCATGGCAAGGGGGTCTTCCACAGATTTAGGCAGAGACACATAAGCAGTAATACTAGATTCACTGAGGGCAAGTGCAGATCCCTTTTTCAAGGCTAGGACTAAGTTATCATCCAAAACACAGGTGACTTGGACAGACAGTCTGCCTATTTTCACTCCAGGTATCTTTGATCCCAGTGGAGTATTATCCATGAGCATATTAACCCAAAGCCTATCTTCCCAGCACCACTTACAAATGTCATGTTCGCCAACCCTAATTACATCCTTCACCTCACAGCCTACACCTTTGTTTACAATTCAAAGTTATCCTACCCAAACCCAGTCGTTTTATATACAAATACCAAACACACCACACATGTACATACTAAACTTATACAAATCCTCCTGAAACTACTCACACATAATAATAGGACTATTGGTTGTTAAATGACAACTGACATTTCAAATTAGTAATACAAACACATGTGTTTCAACTCGACACCTTAATATACACACAAGATATTTCAACTTATTAACTCAAACAATATCACAGGTTTGTTAGCTGTATCCATATTAAAATTTTGGTTTCCAGATAAGTATGAGGATTAAAACCAGAAATACCCAACAAATAAAAATAAGCAGTCCTTGGGGGCACTCTAGATTGTTATAGAGGAGTCTTTGACTCCAGGTGCAATTGCCTGGCATTTGGAGTACCTGTGGACACAAAAAGGGAAAAAGATACTTCGTCATTATTTGACCAGCAAATGTTAGGTTAAAAGGTGGGTACTGTCCAGCTGGTACTGATTTGATGGAGTTTTCCAGAGCTATCTTTTGCTTCCCAAGCGTAAAGGTTCTTTGGTTAGGACCATTGCCACTATTCCAGTCTGAGGCATTTTAACGAGGATGGACAGGAGAACTATAGAGGGAGCGCACCTGAGTGATAATACCTCTTTTTTTCTAGGTGTGTTACCACTCCATCTAGGCCTGAATGTGCAGCTGCTGACAAAATAGCTGTTGAGTTTGCAATGTTTGGTACCACAGCTGTTAGCAGGGCTGTATCAGCATTCAGGCACTGATAATCAATTGTTGAAGGCCACCTGCCACCTCTGGTCCGGTTTCCGAACCGGCCAGGCAGGTGAGTTATATGGGGAGTGGGTTCTGGAGATAATCTGTTGTTTCTCCAAATCACCTATGACTTCAGAAACTCCCATTTCATGCTGCAGCAGATATTGTGGTACGTTAGTGATTTCTGAGTTAGGGAGTGCAGGGGCTGTGTGCAGCAGCACATCCACTGCAGCCTCCCGGTTTCTGCCGGGGTTGGGATCAATGTTTAAGCCACACGCTGCCATTCAGCAGGCACCAGGTTCACCTGTTAAAAACATTGAACTCTAAAATACTTTCATGATGATTTTAATTGCAGAGCAAGTAGTCGACCTGCGCTTTTAGCTCAGGAGACATACATTGACTTTGTCAGTTTGACACACACAACACCCACCCAGTTCACACTGGTAATCTTTAATCTTTGCCATCCAGATCACATGCCCAGCTTCTCGGCATCTTGTGTTAGAGTTGAAATTTGTGCTCCAGTGCCTGTTAAAAACTTCACCAATTATCTCTGAGGATAGACTGGAATTAAAATGTATGGGCCATCATCACTTACTCACTAATAAGCTTCCCCTTTCCAGACAGGCAAGCCCAATTGCCTTCAGGACATTACTCATTTTTTTTCACTTCATGTCCTGCAGTTCCCCCCTGAGGGGAAGGAAAGAGTTGTCTTCCTTTCTGGGGACTGGTGCTGAAGGAGTTAAAAAAAGGTCCTTCCTTTCACTGTTATCTCATTTCTGGAATGTTTCAACCAGACTCAAAACAATGCCAGTAGGCTGACCTTGAATCATAGCTCTGGGAATGCCTGGGGCTAATGTATTCTTCCACAATTCATTTCTCTGTTCTTGAGATTCTGTTTGAAGGGTTTTTAATTTGTTTACCTTTGATCTAGTTTCTGTCCCCTTTTTCAAGGGTCTTATTTTGTGATCTCCTCCCCAGGGCTTCAGGTTTGGTTTTCAGCTGCTGCACTGTCCCAGCTCATTTCACAACTGCAGGTAACAATGCCATGCATTAACTCCGCACACATAGGGAGTTGCTTAAGAGCATTATTGCCCTGGCTTTTGTTATATTTGGTATCTCCTTTAATGTTGTCCTGTTTTGCAGCTAGGTTGCATTTAAGAATTGTTGGGGCTGCTCTACTCAGTAGTTTTAACATTGCAAAATCTGTTAAATCAATTAAATTCTGTTGTGGGGCTGAGGGCATGAGTCTACTAGGAATTGATTTATTTCCTGCAGAGCAACCTCCCCCTGCTGAATCAGTTCTCTGGCTTAGGCTTAGTGGTGTGGACCTGGAGGTCCCGGGGTTTCCTGGTGGTCTGGCCAACCCGGCATATTTGGTGCCTGTATTTCCTTAACTTGTGCATAAACTCGCTCCAGGTGGGTATATGGATTTGCTTCTGTGGGGGCTGTGCAGCAGCTGCAACAGCATTCTTAACACAAGTGGTGTGTATAAGGTCCTGAGCTCTGGCTACATAGGTTTTCAAGCTACCCGAGAGGCCTTGAATAAGGGGAGTTAGTTTTGTTGGATCAATAGGAGCTAGCATTGGGGATTTCAGTAACAAGTTTCTCTCATACATTGCTTGTAGGCAGGCTGCTTTTTTCACAGATGCGGCCAAATCAGAAAACCTCGAGGTTCTGATAACAAAAGGCTCACCTCGTTTTTGCGAGTCTATACCACCGGCCCAATGGGCAGCCCGTGCAGTTAATGAATAGTTGTGGTCACCTGATGTGATGGTTAGAAATACTCCAGGGCCCCAGTAGCCTCTTGCTTCTTCCTCGCTTAGTAAGATTAGGTCACCCCCTGTAAGAGAGACTCGCCACACATATTCCACCACGGATTCATCTGGACGCCTGGAATACTTTTTCTGTAACTTTGTCAATTCAGCAGGAGACTGTGAGATGATACCTACAGTAGCACGGACATTGTTATATCTCTCATTTGTGGTTTTGGTCAATGGTTCTATAGCCACAGGTTCTGGGGTAGGATCATAATTAGAGCCTGCCAGCAGTTCATCATTATCATTATCACACCAGATGTTTCCATCCCATGTTTTGGGATCTGCACACTGTATTAATTTGCGGATTTGCTTAGCCGAGACTGAGGACGGCATTTGATTTAGTAAGAGTATTAACTTTTTGTGTAGTTGTTTTTCTCGTCTCTCGGCTGATGCTAACAGCATTTTAAGTTCCCTATTTTCAGTTATTAAGTTTTGGTTTTCTCTTATGAGCTTATGTACTCGTGCCTGGTATCTTTGGACGCATTCCTTTTCCACTTGGGATGATGCACTCGTATGTTTTTGCAGCAGTTTATCCATGGCAAACCTGCCTGAGATGCCAATTTTCTGTTGTGCTAACAGTCTGATGAGTGGCTGAGGGGTGAGGTGGGACACAGCCCTCCCGCTGAGTCACAAGGCTCAGAAGGGATCCCCTTGCTTTCTAAGCTTCTCAGAGAGGAGTGTAGGTGCAGCTAGATCCAATCCTAGTCTCAGACTCGGTCAGTGGTTTTGAGTCTAAAGGATTGTGTGTACAGCCACTCACCAGAATGTCACACTTGCCTGTCAGAGCCCCGTTTAAGGACTTGCACTGGAACAGTTTTGCAAAGCTGAAAGAACAGGTGATTTATTAAGGCGACAGATATAACAAGCTAGGAATTGCTGTTGATAAGTTCACTTGCTGCAAAAATTGAGCTTAAGGGTAGAGCACTGTTGATAGTAATGCTGTCCCGAGTAACACCCGCCGTGGTCGGAGGCGCAATGCTTACCAGCGAGGCATGCCTACTTGGGGAGGAGAGAGATCTGGGCCCGTCAACCCACACCGAAGTTAGAGTTCTTGCCCTCAGGAGGGAAGAAGAAGCTTCTGAAATGCCAGATTTTATCATCTTGGTGAGGTGGGACTAAAGTCAGTTGTTGTGTGCTGATTGGCCCTTAACCAGGTGCCAGGACGCTCCTTGCAGAGCGGGGAGGGTTCGGGGTTCGGTGCAGGCGCAGGCTGACGGTTACAGACACGCGGAATCTTCTAGCCCTCACAGAAGCAACGCCATGCTGAGAGGCCTCCGCCTCACCCTGGGCGTCAGTCTGTTGGTTTGCTTGTTGGGCTGCATCCGTCATCTGTTCTGCAAGGTAAATGTGCTGCTGGAGTCAAACTGCCAGCTTCCTGGCTCCACTTGGAGCTGGATACGGTTCTTCGGTTCTTCGTCTGTAGGTCAGGAACTGGGGCTGTGGGGGTGGAGGGGGTGAGGGGAGTGGGGGTGGAGGGGGTGGTGTGGGGGTGGGGGAGTGGGGGTGGAGGGGGTGGTGTGGGGGTGGTGTGGGGGTGGAGGGGATGGGGGTGTGGGGGGGAGGGGGGTGGGGGTGTTGGAGCACACCACCAGAGGCATAATATCAAAATATTGTGCCTGCTTAGAACATAAAAGAGCATATATTTGTGAAATTTGTTTTGACATACAGACTTAGAGAAGTAAACAAATAGCTGTTCAAGATTCCTACAAACTCAGAAGTGAGCTACAAACAACTACAAGATACTGTGCTTAATGTGCTCTTTGCTTCTCTTGTCACTGGCTCAAAAGTAATGTTTCATCTAACAGATAAGATTCTCATGTGAATATCCTGAGTTGGTTCTGGTCCTTCCCTATGGCTTAATACAGATGTATTTTTCAGTCTTGTCTAAGAGGTCTTTAATTTGTTTCTTGATATTGACAGTTGGCTTTGGTGTGCATTCATACTTTGTTGAGTAGCTGTTTTGTGAGTCCATACAAACTCTGCACCCCCAAGAAGCAAATGTAGCCATGAAACTTGTGTACAGTGTGATGAGCTGCTTTTTGGAAGAAAAGCCATATTACTGTCTCAGGTATTAAAAGTGCTGTTTTTATCAGAGTAGGCACTCTTGATGCATGGTTGGAGCTGCACAGTGAGTTTGCTCAGAAAGCTGAGTAACTTCACTTTTGAAAGTATGCAGGAGTTGGTTGTGGTGACATGGAATACACTTACGGAGGGTGACTTGCCATTTTACGCAGAGATACTTCATGCCGCTGCCTTGTCTTCCTGCCCCAAACGGGTTTTCACAAAAACCCAGACCTGAAATCCTAAGGTTTCACTTAGGGCTGCTGGTCTCAGGCCTGGGGGGGACCCATGACTCTGGCAGCATTAGTTGCTGGTGTTGTTAGGTCTTACTAGAGAGCCTTGACACTGAAATAATGGTAGAAAAATCACAGACTGCTTTTCACTCTGTGGAGAGGTTTCTGCTTTGCCTGTTTCTGTGGTATACAGTGAAGTTTAGTCCAGAAAAGCCCTGAGTTCATTCAAAACACTATAAAAAAATGTAGACACTGTGTTTGCTTTAAGGATTCCTGCAGGGATTAAGTAACTATAATGTCTGTCCTCCTTCTCATGGTGTTTCTATCTTGTATCTCAGAAATTATCATGGCAAATGGAGAGTTAAGTGCACTGACTGTGCAGTCTTTTTCATTGCTGTTTCCCTGCAGGTGATTTTAATAGGCAGCTGATGGGTCAGATGATGCAGATGAACCAAATACTGGGAGATGTGAAAGACCTTCTCAGACAACAGGTATTGTATAAAGGCTTCAGTGTGAAACATCCCAAGCTTGCCAGTTTTGATAGAGTCAGGGCAGAGTTCACATAAGCAATAAACTCCTGTGTAAAGTTTGTTGCCTCAGAGCCACAACACAGTGGAAAAGAAATAACCATATGGGTACTGGTACCTTGTGCTCATTGTGGAGGACCACTAAATGTGGGAGTGCAGGGGCCTTATTCAGACCCAGAAAATCTAGTGTCTTTAAGTGGAAAGGAACCAGAGTAGCTGTCCTAACACACTGTTAGTTAGAGGTCAGTCTGTTGCACAGGACTGAAATTGCATTTGTTCTACCTGCTGGTGGGTGTCAGAACTGGAATTGCTGGTAGCACATGCTGTTAGTTAAGCGTGTCATTTTTCAAGTCCCTGTTGATGAAGGCTGAAGTGAAGTACAACCGTTATTGCTATCCTTAATTTTATGGAGTACAAGGAACATCTTATTTCAAGAGAGAGTACGTATGTCGCACGGTTTGAGTGGCATCCTGGGGAAAATGATAATGGTTCTTCTGGCAGCCAGGTGCAAACTGGAGCTGCCTATATCCAAATAATGTTTATTTTCTATATCCTTAAGGTCAAAGAAACAACATTTCTGAGAAATACCATAGCTGAGTGCCAAGCATGTGGTAAGTGTTCCTGTTATCGCTTGTAAAAGCCAACTAGATCAGATGTAGTGTCATTTTAAAACTAGTATTGATTGCATCAGCTGTATGTGGTTTCTAAGAAGTACTTTTTAAAAAACACCATGTCCAAAGTTCTAGATGTACGAGACACAAATTTAAAATAGATTTTTATTAGAGAAAAAGCTTTCCGTTTCCACAGACCTGACAATCACCTACTGGGAAATAAAACCCCCACTAAACTAAGCAGTACCACTCACCCTGTACTGCCAGTTCTCAGTCTGCCACAAAGCTGTGCCACATGTTCCTGGGGAGGGAGATGTTGCCTGCCAGGTATCTCATGAGCAATCTTAGTAGAAGGACAAGGGAGGAATCATGTTCTGCTCTAGCTGGTGTTGTCACTCTGAGGAAGATCCTGTGCAGTCCACCTGAAATTCATCCGATTCTGAGTATGCAGTCACTGGTTAACAGCACTAAGACCCAATAGGTGGTCTCCAGCTTTTCGCTAAATGGAATAAGTGCTTCCCCAAATGCCACTGTATGGTCCTCCAACTTAATTGATGATCGGGACACACATGCATTCAGTATAAACAAAAGCCACAAAACCAGCTCCTTTACTGGGTGGGATGAAAGGCCTTAAACTCAATGGGTCTTTTAGTTGATTTCTTCTCCCAGTCTGTCAGTCTCATCAGGACTCAAGCTGAGCTCAAGCCAGGTTAACCTTCATGTGTAAGTGCTGAAGAAATGTCTTTAAATCCTGCATGCATCATTACTGAGGTTCATCACCAAAACCTTGCTTTTCCCCAGGGCTGGTCTCTGTGCACCTAAGTCGGTGTAGCTGCATGTCCTGCTGTGTGTTCATGGCCTGCCCACTGCTGCTTTTTATTCCTCATACCTGTAGACTATCAGATGGCCTCTTGCGAAACCATGGCAGTGTTTTTCTTATGAAGTGGTAGTGTTGCCAATTTAGCCAGAAAAATACCTTGTACCATCACACTTGGGTCCCTTGGGCCATTGAGGTCACTGGCTTTTAGATTCTCCTCCTCTGGCCAGCAGCAGGTCTGTGCTGGGACTAACATAGCAGGAGGGCCACTATCTGTAGCGAGGAGAAGCACATGGACATAACAAAATAGCCTTAATTTCCCCTGTCTGGAGACACAGCAAGCTGCTGGGCCATTCCCAGCATGAAGTCTCTTCAGCCGCAGCACAGCTGGTAACAGCACAGCACAGAAACACAAAACCCTGCTGCACAGTGTCTCGAGGATCTCTTCAGAGCACTTGCCAGCTGAAAGCTATGGTGGATGTTTCTTTCAATGGCTGAAACTATTGTTCTTTCTTCATTAAAGGTTTGGGAACTGTGAATTTTCCAACTCAACTTCCTAGGCGCAGTAAACCCAAATGTGAAGTTAATTCCTGCTTCAGGGGAGTCAGGTGTGTGGAGACAGCAGAGGGATTTCAGTGCGGCCCCTGCCCTGAAGGGCTCACGGGAAATGGAGTTACCTGCTCAGATATCGATGAGGTAAAATAGTGACTTTCACTGAATTAAAAAAAAAAAAGGGGGGGGGGAGCAAAAAGCTACAGTTTTATACATATCAATGGATTGCTGATGCTTGCTGTCTTCAGCATTTGCTGACTGCTTGCATGGTGAATATTAATTCATTTTGATTTGATTCTACCTCCTGATTTTGCTGTTGCTGCAACTTTACAGAGGTTTTATGTGTGAAAACTTGAAATACCCTGGTGAGTTGAGAAGTCACTTAAAGGAGTGTAATGTATGGAAAAAAACCAGCCAAAACAAGCTTTCAACATAGTTGTTTCTATTCCACAAGAAGATGCAGTAGCTTCTGTTACAGGCTGCAGAAGCCCTTCTTGTCGCTATGGGCTTTGTTTCTTTAAATTGTAGTGCTCTTGAACCAGCCTTGGAGTCCAGAGTCTTCTCTTCAACCCAAACTGGAGCCATGTTTTCAGCATTACCTTAAAAGTCTGTGAAAGAAAATAAACATTTGTTGTTATTGTTCCTTTTGCTTCTTTATGGTTGTGTTGAAAGCTGATAATGTTGACTTGATTTTTTTTCTTGTGCTATATGTTAGAAGTTCAGAGCTTGCTTGTATTGAGGACTGAGTTAATAAATTTACAATATCTTAAATGATTAAATAAAACCTGTGTTAATTGGAATGTGACACTTACTCAGAACACAAACAACAAAACCACTTACAGCTTCACCACATTTTTTATGTGTGATGATTTTTGCCGTTACTCTTTAGTGATTTTTGTGGAAAAGCACCTGGATACAGTAGAGCAGAGGACCAGGAGAATTAGGTCATTAACTGTGCTTGTGGATAACACAGTACTATACCGATGTACCTGCCTGATGATGTAAAATAGCAAAAGCATTCCTTTTTTCTCCTTCCTAGCCAACGGATGTGCTTTGACTGCTTTTTTGGTTACTTCCCGCTGCAGGCCATCAGCAGACAGGTTGCAATGTGCCCAAGTTATATCTGTGTGTGAAAAACACTGGGTAGAGAAAGTGAGTTGAGTGTGGCAGTTTTCCTGAGTTGTAGGCAATGTCTTTTGTTATGCCTCATGTGGCATGTACTGTCTGCTGCAACAGAAGGTGCAAAAAATGGAAATGAAGCTCTGAAGTGGGAATGCAAGAGGTGAAGCTGAGACAGCTGTGGTGCAAGTTTCATGCCACAGACAGCCATGGTGAGAGACTCAAATCAGCCTGAGTGGAACCCAGCAGTACAGTTGGGTTCTCCTGAGCCATACCCAGACTGAGGCAAAGCGTGGTGATAATCTCCTCCCTGCCATTTCCAGAGTTGAAGCAACTCTACCCATGGTGACAGTGGTGGGAAAACAAACTGAGGATAATCTGTGGTAGCCTGACCTGAACGTGGCTTTCTGTGAGCAGTCAGGCTCTGCCACTGGAGACTGACGTGCCTTCGTTTTGTGCCACCAGCCCACATGGCAGACCTGGTCTCACATTAGAAAGAGCAAGGAAATTTTGCCAGAATGGTGTCCTCGACATCCAGTTTTGCTTGTTTGAGGGCTTCACAGGGACACTGCTATTAAAATGCCACCTAGTCTGGTGTGGTTTTGTTTACCAGTAAATAGCTCAAAGCTTTAACGGCTGGATTTTCACTTGTGGTTGTTCCAGGGGAAGAAAAGAGGTAATAAATGACATTAACTTTTCATTGCCTAACAACAGGGGATGTCATTTGTCTTCCTGAGTTAGCTGACTAAGAAGGAAACTAATCCTGGGGTTTTTTTGAAGGTCTTTGGGAATCTCTTCTGGGAGAGCACCTTTCTACTGAATAAACTGTTTCTGTTCTTCCTAATAACTGGAATTTAAAAATAAGTTAATATACAAATTCTAATAAAGTCAAATCTAGAAGCTTCCTCGCTAACAGCTGCCATCATCTTTTCTGAGGCTGTTAGCATCTCTTCAGTATGCTCCCTTATTTGTTACCAGTTTGAGGACATTACTTTCAAGTGCTGATGCCCTGTACCTTGGGAGCTGCAGCTCTGCTCTGTGTAATTTGAGTGCCCTCTGCTGTCTACAATAAAAAATCCACAGCAACTAAGGAGCACAAAATGTCTCTAGTCCTAGTTTTACATTTTGCTTATGCTAGTTGTGGACCTACTTCTAACAAGTCTTTCCGTCAAACACTCTTCGATATTGAACGTACCTTTTGTTGCTCCCTTATGTGTGTGTTTGATTACAGGTTGTACTTTGTTTTAGGTGGGTATCTTCTGGTTTGATCACCCTCCATCTTGTGGATGTTTTTCTATGAACGACAGAGGGGGTGGGAAAAGACATATCTTTAAAACTTTTTCTATTTCTTTCTTGTGTTTCATATTTATTCTTGTCTTTGAGCCATATGCAGCATGATGGCATGTTGATATTTTCGGTACTCTTATAAATATTACCTGGCAGCTAGTGTTGATGTTGGAGAGGCAGCAATGTGGGATGTGGTTCCCAAACTGGCAACCACAAGGCCAGTGAAATGGATCACAGCTGTTCTGTAAAATATCATGAGGTAGTGAAGTGAATGGTGCCTTCAGGCTAGGGGTGATGCTGTGGGCATGTGCTATTTCGGGAGAAGTGCCAAAGGCTGTCTGTGGACCTCCGGTCTAGAAATGTGGTGCTACTTACACGTCCCTGCTCATCTGGCTTATGTTAGGGTGACTTGCCTAAGTGTAAATGAAGGAAAGTGCTGCTGCCACTTCTTTGTGTCCAAAACACAACTGCAGGACCATTTGTTGGGTTGGAGTTATGCAGCTTTCCTGATATTGTGATCTGGACTCTTGCAGGGGACTCTCAGCCTCCGAGGGAGCTGAACCTGCCCAGCAAAAGGAAGGACCTTAGCGCAGGGGTCCTCAAACTGTTTAACCAGGGGGCCGGCGCGCGGATGCAGTGGCAGGCAGTCATCTGCGGCTGCTTGGTTCCCCCCCCAACCCCCGGAGGGGAGTGGGGGTGGGTTCTGTAAATACCGGGGGCCGGATTGAGGACCCTGGGGGGCCGTATCCGGCCCGCGGGCCATAGTTTGAGGACCCCTGTCTTAGGGCATCAGCTACAGGCTATAAAGGAAGATTGCAAATGTTACTTAAATTACAGAGATAGCTGAAGACCCACTTGGGTCAGAAATACCTACAGAGACTGTTCCCTCTGTAAGCCAGCTCTGAAGAGAAGACATGCAGACACTGCATGTAGCATTGCCTTTGACTGAGAAGTCTGTGCACATAGTCAGAGTCTGGATGTTACTGAAGCATGAACGTGTGCTGGGTTCATTTTTTTCTTTGCAGTGTCGTTACAACCCTTGCTTCCCTGGAGTGCGATGTGTGAACACTGCTCCAGGTTTCCGATGTGAGACCTGTCCCCCAGGATATACAGGACAAACTGTGCAAGGGATAGGACTCAGCTACGCCAAGAGCAATAAGCAGGTGAGTGTCAGCATTCCTGCAGCAACTATCATTGCAAGGTGCTGGTTTATATCAATGCCTCTGTATCACATTTTGTTTATACTTCTGTCATTCCATAATTGACTTGTGCAGTTAGGCAGAGATCAGAGTGTTTCAGTTAGAAGATCTGAGTTGTTTGCTTGGTTTTAATGGAAATATTAATCATCTAATACTCAGGACTGGTATAGAGACAAGTGTCATTATCTTTGTAGGTACCTCTGATCAGTTTTAAAGGAGGCTCCACTGACGTCTGTAAACTGGCTTTGAACTAGGAAGGGTATGATAGAAAAGGCCTATTTTACTGTCATTTTTGCATTTTCCTGTAGCACCCTACAATGGGAATATAATTCTTGTCTGAATTCTTGTGGGTGAACCAGAACTCATCCTAAAGTTGAAAATTTTTGTATCACAGTGTCTCTTCAGGGTTTATATGTGTCTGGAGATGCATCGGAAAGTTAGCCCATGAGTATGTCTGTGCCATTCTGAGAGTGGTTTCAGGAGAGGCTGTGGCTCTTTTCTGGACTTAAACTTCAGTGGCTTTTCTTCAGACTTGGAGCTGAAATTGACATTGTTTTTATTACATGTCGATTTTTTTTATTGCTAGGTCTGCTTAGATATTGATGAATGTCAGAATGGTGGACTTGGACTCTGCGTTCCGAATTCCCATTGCATAAACACTTTGGTAAGCACCTTTTCATATCTGGCTTTAAAAAATTGGTTGCTTTAAAATTCCAAGTGGCTAAGATTAGTTTTATGTCTCTGATTGAAGAGCTGAATAGTACAATTTATTTGTTGGCTTCATCTAAACCAAAGAATCTTTTCCTCTTTCCTGACTAACAATTAAAAAATCAATACTTCCTTTGGCATTAACATGCCCATCTCAGTTGTATCCTTATCACTTTCCCTGAGGAATAGCAGGAACTCTTCTCTTCACACCAGCCAGTTATGTGTGTTTATGAGTATGTTATTGTAAGGAACCTCCTTTGAAAGATAAATCTTTGCTTCTCCCCACCTCTTCCCACCTGGTAACTGCTGCAGCAAGCTGATCCCCTGGGTGCTCTTTTTATAGGAGTAACATCTTTGCTTTGTTAGGGTATTTATACAGTACCAGACATCCCTCTAAATAAGTACAGAGAGGAGGAGAGCTGCAATTGGTACAACACTTTTCATACCCATAGATATTAAATCCAGGAGAACACTGTATCAGAAGTAGAAATGGTTTGAAAGATGTTAGGATGCAATAGAAGGAGTGTACAACCATTGTAATGCTATGAAGCAAATTGGATCTTTTACTTAGAAACAGTAAATCATGGAATCATTTATGCTGGAAAAAACACTTAAGATTGTGTCCAACCGTTAGTACTGCCAAGTCCACCACTAAACCATGTCCAAAAGTGCCACATCTACACATCTTTTAAATATCTCCAGGAATGGTGATGCAACCTCTTCCCCGGGCAGCCTCTTCCAATGCCTGACAACACTTTCAGTGAATAAACTTTTCCTAATATCCAATCTAACCTTCCCCTGGCACAACTTGAGGCTATTTCCTCTCATCTTGCCACTTATTACTTGGGAGAAATGACCAACAGTCACCTTGTCGCAACCTCTTTTCAGTGAGTTGTAGAGAGTGACAAGATGTACCCTGAGCCTCCGCCTCTCTAGGCTAAACCCCAGTTCCCTCAGCTGCTCCTCACAAGCCCTGTGCTCCAGACCCTTCCCCAGCCCCGTGGCCCTTCCCTGGACACGCTGCAGCCCCTCTACGTCCCTCCTGCAGTGAGGGGCCCAAACCTGAACACAGGGTTCGAGGTGCAGCCTCACCAGTGCCGAGTGCAGGGGGACAGTCCCTTCCCTTGCCCTGCTGGCCACACTGCTCCTGACACAAGCCAGGGTGCTGCTGGCCTCCTTGGCCACCTGGGCACACTGCTGGCTCATGCCCAGCCGGCTGCCGAGCAGCACCCCCAGGCCCTTTCCCACCAGGCCCTTTCCAGCCGCTCTGCCCCAGCCTGTAGCGCTGTGTGGGGCTGCTGTGACCCAGGTGCAGGACCCGGCACGGAGCCTTCTTGAACCTCATCCAGCTGGCCTCGGCCCATCGGTCCGGCATGTCCAGACCCCTCTGCAGAGCCTCCTGCCCTCCCGCAGATCAGCGCTGCTGCCCAGCTTGGTGTCATCTGCAAACTTACTGAGGGTGCACTCGATCCCCTCGTCCAGAGCGCCGATAAAGATACTGAACAGAGCTGGCCCCAGTACTGAGCCCTGGGGAACACCACTGGTGACTGGCCGCCATCTGGATGTAACTGCATTCCCCACCAATCTTTGGGCACGGCCATCCAGCCAGCTTTTTACCCATCAAAGAGTACATCCATCCAGGCCATGAGCAGCCAGTTTCCCCAGGAGAATGCTGTGGGAGCTGGTGTCAAAGGCTTTACTAATACCCAGGTAGACAACAACCACAGCCTTTCCCTCATCCACTAAGTAGATCATCTTGTCACACAAGGAGTCCAGGTTGGTCAAGCAGAACCTACCTTTCATAAACCTGTGCTGGCTGGGCCTGATCACCCAGTTGTCCTGTATGTGCCACTTACACCACTACTGTTCTGTAGCTGGCTGCACAGAGCAGGCTTTATCCATAGCAAGAGAACATTTAAAAGTATCCTACAGGTGTAAATACGGTCCTTTTTGCAGCTAGGTGTTGTTGAGGTTATTAGTAGTGTTCCAAATGGTGTGCTTTCCTCACAAATAACCTTGTTTTTCTAGGACTGCTTTCACTGTTCAATATGCGTCTCTCTTTTTTCTTTTTTCTTTTTTTTTTTACATATCTAGAACATTTCTGTCACATGTTGTATCTTATGGCATGACTAGGTCTCTTCAGAGGCCCATCAGGCCCTGTTTGCAGAAGGCAGCAAGTGGCCTGCCACATGTCAGAGCAGCACTGGGTTTTTAGTCCTGTCTCCCTTTAGAAACAGTTTGATCTGGACATGCAGCCTTAAAGGCTATTTTAATGCATACCAGCGCTTGATACAGGACAGAATATACTAAGAAATTCAGCAGACTCCAGAAGTTATTACCCGGCACGTCAATCAGGAGAAAGTGTGTTGGCTGGTATGTTTTATATAGGCTATATCATTTGCATGGACCACTAATTATTCTACTCTTCAGTCATCTGCATATCTTCATTTTCAGCCTGAAAGTATGCAGACAGCACAGAGTTAAAGTCTGGAATGAAGCTAGGAACAGAGGACAAAAATAACACTCATCTGGGTAGTAAATATATCTCTCCATTGTGGTGGATTAGGACAATCCTGACAGTTCCTCCAGCAGGCTTTGTACAGGAAGAGTAAAGTTGTGTGAAGTGCCTCAGTTTCACAAAGGGTGCACAAGTTTGTAGGAGATTTGGCTGTTTTAATTCATTGACATATCAAAAATAATTATTCTCTATAAGGAAAAAACAGTGTTTTCAATTAACTTTTTTGTCATAGGTCACAAATCTACAAGTATGTGAGACAGAGACAAAAGCCGCATTTAGATGTCTAAAGACGACCCTTTCTTATCAGCATTTATTCATTTATACCTCATGTAGTGATTGTCCCAGCACACACTGAGATTCCTTAGCATAGCTCCTTCAGGTTTGTTTACAAAAGAGTGACACAAATATAAAACATATATGTATGCATCTAGGTAAACCACTGCAAAAGGTTACATGGATGTTCTTATTGCAGTGTAAATGAGGATGACTACATCTTCAACTCCTGAATTCTTTTCTGAAGAACAACATTTAACTCAAATTGGCTTAAAAACATTCCAGTTAAAAAAAATAAAATGAGGCAAAGACATACTGAATTTTCTTGTCTCTATTTGATTAAAAGTTATGCCCAGCTGAGTTTAGATAAACTGATGGGGCTGCTTTACCCTAAAATAAGAGCATCCAATCTGATTAAGCAGGTGCTGCTTAGAATTTCACACAAAGTCTTGGCCACCTGGAAGCAGCTCAGAGTAATGCTGGCAGGGACAAGACATCATGAAGAAGCTTTTGCTGCTGCATGACTTTTCTATGGCTTAACAAAAGGCTGATCTAAACAGGCAAGAGTTGAGTTTGTTTTCCAGCATGCATTGTGGGAGCCAAACCTGAATTTCACATAGAAAATAAAGTTTGTTCACAGTGCAAGAGACCTCAGTGGATGAAAAACTACACTTGCACAACATAAGCAGTGTGATATGAACCTTGCTCACAGGCTTGCTTTAAAAGAAAAGTAAGTCATGTTAAAGGCTGGCTAGTAACTTTTTGTTCTTACAGGGGTCTTACCACTGTGGCCAGTGCAAACCAGGATACACAGGAGACCAAGCCAGGGGATGCCAGGCAGAGAAGAGCTGCAGAAGTCGAGCCCTCAATCCATGCAGTGTCCATGCCCGTTGTATTGAGGAGAGGAGAGGAGAGGTGACATGTATTGTGAGTTCACAAATTCATGCATTTGTACAGTGAAAAATCGCCTTTTTTTAGTCTGAACTGACAAAGCCTTTGGGATCATTTTATACAGTTGAATGACCCAGAACAGCCACAGACATAACCAGTCTGAGTCTGTCTTGCAGTTGTTTTCTTCTTGCAGGATGTCTGTAAGGCAGTTGTACTCGTGTGCCATATTTGCTGTGTCTGTGTGATTTAGGTCTTTTGGGAATGGCTTTTGTAGACTTTCTGTAGTCTCCTCAGAAAGGGCTGTCAAGTGTCACTCCACAGAAGACATCACAAGGACAAATTCCTCTCCTGGTCCTCAGCTACACAGCTGTGAGTAGGGATCCTCCCTGCATACCCAACGTGCCTGTATTTGCGTGCTGACAGAGAGGGTATTTCTCCAAGTGAGAACACAGATTCTAGGCAGAAGTAGGCTGTACTGTGCTTTCCAGCTGCGGGAGCAGAGGAGCACCAAGTGGCATATGAACTTCCATTGTAAGAGTCTAACTGAAGTATGTTACTGTTTTTCCAGCTTGCAAATGGAAGCAAGAGACTAATCCTGTGTCCCAAATTTGGATGCTTTTGCTGGCGCCTCCTTTGGTCTCATTTTTAACTACAACTATTTCAAAGGAAAATCTAGGATATTTTAAGTCCACGCTGTAATGGAAAGATGCTTAGATACTTGTGTTGGTCAAGTCCTCATTTCAGTGGGAGGCCAGAATGTGACATGCAGGTCTATGCATGTATCTTCAGTTACAACACAAATTAGGCATAGGTTTGAAACAATACCAATTTAATTGGCTAGGAGAAAGTTGTGTGCCAGATGCACTTGCTTTGCTGATGCAAACTAAGTAACTGTCAGCACAGTTTTCTCTTAAAACTTCCTCTAGCTGCAGATGTATTCTTGAGATACTGAAAAAAACATATTCATCCCATGTAACCATAGGCCCCATACTGAGATGCTAGGTGCATATTCTGCGTAGGTTGCCTTTTTTCTTTTTCTGCATCTGTGGGAGGGGAACCAAAATTGACTCCTGACCTTTGTAAGAGAAATCTATGGCTCCCACTGAAATCATTAGGTGTTGCAGGCACACATTCCATTTAACATCAAGTCTGAGCTCTTTCTAGCTGTGCCTAGATATAGAGAACTTGAAACAAAGATTTTCTTTCCACACAGAGATGCTGAAGTGTACCTTATTGTACTTCAGTATCTGTCCATGCCTTCTGTATATTAGTGTTTTCAAGATTGATATGAGGTTTCCCTCTTGAATATTGCAACAGTGACTCATTAACCTTTTGGTAGTACTACCATGTTGTTTTATTGATAGTGTGGCATTGGCTGGGCTGGTGATGGTTATATTTGTGGAAAAGATGTTGACATTGATGGCTACCCTAATGAAGAACTCTCATGTTCTGCTGAAAACTGCAGAAAGGTAAGAAATTCTTTCTTAATCCTATAATAATTAAGAGCATAAAGGGATGAAGAGTGGAAGAAACATGACTAGATATATTAATCTTTTTTCAAGTTGCTGAATTCCTTGGGATAAATTGTATTTAATTTGATTAATTAAAACAATAATATAAAGAGTCATTCAAATTTTGAAGGCATCCAGTTTACCCATAGAACACCAGACACATCCCATTTTTTTTGTCTAGGACAATTGTAGATTCGTCCCAAACTCTGGACAAGAAGATGCTGATGGTGATGGGATTGGAGATGCCTGTGACGACGATGCGGATGGAGATGGCATTCCCAATGAGCAGGTCAGATGTATAGGTCAGGGTGCTGGGATCTGTGCAAACATACGGATTTCATGTACTGCAATAGGCAGTGATTTTGAAATCTGGCTCACTACTCTTTGCCAAAGATTATCCCATTCCCGTCACTGTCAGCAACTCTCTAAATCCTGTCTTTTTCTTTTATGTAATGCTCAATATTATAAGACCTAAAAAAGCCAGGCTATCCCACCCAGCCTTAAATCTCACCAGTGTATGCTCCATTATTATATTTTAGCATTGAATTCTAGAGTTTTTTGTTTACAGAACTTGTGTCCTTCTGTCACGCTTTCCCATAGCATGGTCTTCAGGAATATTGCTTGCACTAGTGTCTTTCTTTTTAAAAAGCAGGTTGACCTGATGTCACATTCCATAAGGGATCCAAAACCCAGATAAATTAACAGTTGTCTTGTCAATAACTTGAAAAAACTTTGAATCATGTTCTCGAAGTGGAAGAGGTTTCCATGTGGGAACTCTATTGCAGAATATATCAGAGAATAAATTCAGATGGTAAAATCTCTTTTGTGTTCACCCTGTATTCTCACATGCCCACTGTTGTTCTGCATTAAGATCTGTCTGTGGTATTGCTTAATGCACTTCCAAGAAAACAAGAACACTCTATCCAGAGTACAAATGTCCATGTTGAGCTAGGGCAGACTGATAACCAGAGAAAGTCTGGTTTAGGCTGTTTTGCCACAGAGGCCAACCCTCAACCCTAAATTCCGGTAGCTCGAAACAGCTGGGTTTATTAATGTTCTGTAAGGAAAGACGTTAAATCCTCCTTCAACTGTAAATCTATGTTCAGGTTCAGCACCTTCGCAATCAATAACTTCTATGTCATTGCTAAGCTCTATTCTGCCTCTGCATGTGCAGGTGTGAGAGGAACTGAGTGTGCTAGGTGGGAGAGGGAAATTTACACCACTTCAAAATCAAGTTTTCTCCATGGGCCTCCTGATGGTCTTAGGGAGTCAACAACAGCTTGGCTGACAAAAACCCAAAAAGACCTGTCCCTTTTTGCATCAGAAAGACGTTTTTCCATGTTTCAGCTTTGGTTTGAGTCTCTACCAGAAGGGGGCAACAGCCTTTCACCAAGAGTATCTACAAGCCCTGTCAGGGTCTCTAAACTGCAGCTTTTGAGGGACCATGTAAGGAAGCCAGGGCGCCAGAACAGGTTACTTAACTTGGATGCGTACAAAATGAGAATCAGAACTCGAAGTTGTAAATAAAACCTTATGATACTGGGTGTTTATGTTCAGGGTTCCCACAGTGGGGTTCAAAGCAGAGCTTTGAGAGAGCCAGTGAAATCTGATCCAGAGCTAATATTAATGTAAAATCATGTTTTGTGACATTGCTCACAGTAATAATTCTTCGTGGAGCCCAGTTCTTGTCTGATTTGGATATGTGTCTCTTGCAGGATAACTGTGTGTTGGCTCCCAATGTTAACCAGAGAAATGGTGACCAAGATATCTTTGGAGATGCTTGTGACAACTGCCGCAATGTCCTGAATAATGACCAGAGGGACACAGATGGTGATGGGAAAGGAGATGCTTGTGATGATGACATGGATGGAGATGGTTGGTAATTCTTCCCTTCCAGCTTCTCTGATGTTCTTGAAACTTGCCCAGAACATGCCATGTGTTAGATTTCCTGTCGCCAGCTGCTAAATCTTTCTTCATTAAACCTGTGTTTGGAATCCTTTTCATTTAGATTATTATATATCTTTTTAGCCTCCATTGGAAGCATTGAACACTATAACAGATAAACCAGCCCACGTTTCATGTATAAGTTAAGGTCATTGGTCATTCAGTAATTCCTTAAAGGTATGAACATGTCCCAGAGTACCCAGCTGCTGTCTGTCCCAGATGCCCAAAAGCTACATAGTGTATTATTTTCATTGTTGTAGGAGGTGTGAAAGAAGTGAAAAAATAACAGCCCTTCAAATGTAATAACAAAGATGAAACATCCCATCCTGTAAGCTGTGATATAGGAACAGGATAGAATGAATTGTGTGTAATTAATGAAGTGTGTGTGATAGCATTGAAAGCTGTTCTTTAGCAAGATATTTCTAACTTCTAATAAATTAATGGATGCACACATAAGAAGGATTTGCTATGCAGGCTTATAATGTCATTGCAAGATTAAGTAGTTGCTGAAAAGGAATAAGGTCTTTACTGTTCTTGATGTTTATGTTGTCCAATATCAAATATGGGAATTGTTTTTAACTAATATCCACTTCTTGCTAGGTATTAAGAACCTTTTGGATAATTGTCAGAGGATCCCCAACCAAGACCAGGATGACAGGGATAATGATGGTGTTGGTGATGCCTGTGACAGCTGCCCTACAATCAGCAACCCAAACCAGGTTAGTAGGCAGAAGGAAAAAATACCCTGGTTTAGGGAGAGGGACTGCTGAGGTCCAAAAAGATGCAAGAGAATGAGGCAGCACATGCAGCCACAGTGTTTATCTTTTAGCAGTAATTATTCAGGGAAGTTTTATGGAGCTTCAGACTCCTGACATGGGAGAGTGGAGCTACCAGATATATTCTTTTAGCTTGGGATGCTATTAGCACCTCTGTCCTTCCATTATCTTCTGCTGTCATGCTCTGAAATGTCAGCATGCTCCAGTCCCATGGAGTCCAAAGCCGGACTCTACACAGTGGTGTGTGTTAGTTACACTTGGTATTTTTTTTAATTAGGACAAAATCCTGGAGTCCTTATTTAGCAAAACTGTCGCTGCTCCTAGGTGAGAAGTCAGTGAGACTTTTCATATGTTTTGAATTCCAATTAGGCCACATGTGAGTAATAAAAAATGCTGGAAACTTTAGAGAAACATGGTAGATTTTTAAAGCTGCTTAAGAAATCAACCTTGGTTAGAGATGAGGGATACTTATTCACAGTAGTAGAGGAATCTTGCTTGGACTACTCATCTTGCTTGAACTATCACAAATCAAACAAAGAATTTTTTTTGTAAACCAAATGTTTTTCCATGCTTTTATTTTAATTGTATTTAATGTGGTTGCATTTTGGTTTAGTACTGCCATGTTAATAGATGTTCTCAGCAGCTGATACTGGAACTTTCTCTGTTTCCTTTTTGCAGTCAGACATTGACAATGACCTTGTTGGAGATTCCTGCGATACCAATCAGGACAGGTATGCTGTGTTGTGGCTTTTAAGAGCAGCAGGGAAGTAAAAGAGGCTAGTCTTGAGCTGAAGCACGCTACTGATTCCTGGAGAGCTGTAATCACTCAGACTAGCCTGGATTTAATTCCAATACCTGTTCAAAGAGATGTTATTTCAGAAACCTTGTTGGTTTACTTTCCTGTAGCAGTAGTTACGGAGCCCTTCACCTGTAGCCCCATGTTCACACAGGCTTCCTGTGGAAATGACATTTAGAGTAGTTCTCTGGTTGTAAAACCCAGGGCACTGCTCAGAGCTTCTTATGAGGTAACATATTTTTTCTTTTCTTTATCTTTCTTTCATCTTTCCTTTGGTTATTTTTTTTCCCTTTCTTTTTTCTTTTCTTTTTTTTTGTCTAGCAGAAATTTCACAGCTAAGGGCTGCATGCTTTTCCTTAAGAACCTAGTGTTTCAGAAACAGAATTTTATTATCAAGTGCAAAACATTTGCATATAACCCCCTTTGCTTTAGCACAGCAGGAGTGGCAGGGCTGCTTTATGGCTTTTACATGTCCTGAGCGTTCAGGGAAGCATGTCCCATGACAAGCTGCTAACGCCTGGCTGGAAGCAGCTTCTGCATAACCAGCTTTGGGGGTAGCAAGTCCTCCCCTGTGCTCTTAACTTAAAGCAAGAGGAAAGGGAAGTGATAAATCCTGTGCCTGTGCTGGCACAACATTTCACCAGCCACAGATGGCTTCAGGGTCTCACTGCAAGGCCATTGGTGGGTGCTGTTGTCTGGGAAGAGAAGCCCAGAGCCCACTGGGGAGCCCACTTCCCCACCTCTGCAGGGAGCATTCCCAGTCTTGGGTCAGTAGCTGCCAAGGCCCCCAGCTGGGAGCTGTTTTACTCTTAAGAAGATATGGTCTGGTTTTTTCCTGTTTTAAAAAAGGATATAATTTTCTTTTTTTTCCTTAAACCTAACTAATGTGTTTGAAGCATTTCCTGGTAGAAATGCTGTAGCTCTGCCTGAGGTTAACCTTGCTATACATATATGTGCATGGTCATCGTTGCTTTTTGACTCAAGAATGTGCAAACACTAGTTGCTCTGACCTAAAATTAAAGCACTTTTCATGAGCAGGGAGAGATAGGTGAGAATATGTATAGCTATAAGCTGCAGCACTGCCTTAATTTGGCTGCATGTCACTTCTGCCCTGCCTGTGCTAGGCAAAAAGCTGCTGAGGCGGAACATGCCTGGTTATCGCCAGAAACACACACCTGACATCAGGCCATGTTTTTTGCACAGATGCACGGTACTGTTGGCTTGGGGAAACAATGCAGCCACCCCATAACTTCCGAAACCCTTTTCTGTAGTCTGTGTCCTTGTTTCTTGTGACTCTTCACTGCAACCAGCTGATGCAGTCATGGACTGGGTGGGTGCTTGGGAGCTACAGACTTTCTCCTCTGTTTCTTACTGTGCAGCTCCCCTGCAGGAGTGAAATGTAACAAAACCCGCTATGCAGGAGGGTGAAAGCAGTGCCTGTTTTTAAACAAGACTGATGGCAGGTTTCATGCAGAGTCTCCCATAAATTTTCACTCACATTCACACATGAACATTCATGAGCACCAAGACACTTTTGGGCAACATGTGTGACAAGGGACCTCAGCTGTTGAGCTCTTGCTATCTCAGGGGTGCCTTTTGATTGATGACACTGCACTTGTTGGATGTGCCTTACCACAGTCTTTAGGAGTGGATGTTGTTTGAGATCTTGGGCTCTGGTATTTTTTCCCACTCCATGTCACGCATCTTTTTCTTTTCCTTACCTGAGTATTTTTATAGCTCCAGGCTTAGTCTTCATCTTCCTGCCACCATATCATACAGTCTCTGTTTGTTCCTTGTCTCCTCGCTGTTCAGCTACCTGAGTGACACCAGGTCGTGGTGCCCCACTGGTCTATTTCCAGCTCTGGGCATGCTTCCATGCATTTCCCACTCAGGTACCCGTGCTGTCCCCCATGCAGAGGCAGGAGCTGATGTTGGTATGACATTTCTTTTTGTCTCTGTGCTCATAGTGACGGTGATGGGCACCAGGACAGCACAGACAATTGCCCCACCATCATTAACAGCTCCCAGCTGGACACGGATAAGGATGGGTTGGGTGACGAGTGTGATGAGGACGATGATAACGATGGCATTCCTGACCTCTTGCCCCCAGGCCCTGACAACTGCAGGCTGGTCCCCAACCCAGGGCAGGAAGATGATAATGGTAAGATGGGCCTTCAGGAGCCATTTCGGTGCTCAGGCAATACACCCTTTCTCAGGCATTACATGTGCACCAGAATCCGACAGTCACCTCATGTGCCTATGCTCATGCCAGGAGGAACCCGCAACCTGCAGGGGTCCTTTGGCCAAGACAGAGGTCCCCTCCCCAGGCACTACAGCCGTCTGACCTGAGACTCCACCTGCTTCTCAGACACACTGATCAAGTGGCTTATACAGATGTGGCTGCTTGCTGCACCATAAACCTGCTTTCACTTCTCTGATGCATTCAGGTGATGGAGTCGGGGATATCTGCGAGTCTGATTTTGACCAGGATACAGTGATTGATCGGATCGATGTGTGCCCTGAGAATGCAGAGATCACCTTGACAGACTTCAGAGCCTATCAAACAGTGGTGCTGGACCCAGAGGGGGATGCTCAAATTGATCCCAATTGGGTGGTTCTGAACCAGGTAAAAATGCATCTGGTCTTTCTTACCTGTCTGAGAAAATGCATTTAAAAACTACAGCAAAACTGTCTTTGTAATTGCTGGACCTCTGGCAAACAAGTGAAAAGTAAAAGCTGCAGGTTGGTTGACTGTTCTGCAGGAGTTATAATGAAGGAACTTGCTTTTAGCATGTGATAGCTTGGGGCTTGGTGCTCCTAATAATCTAAAATTAACTACAGGACGGTCAGCTTGTTCTGGGTGGATTTCGCCACTGCCAAGAAGGCAAACAGGAGACTTTTGTGTCACCCTATTGAAATATTTCTGTAGCAAGGTTTCATGAATCTTTCCCTGAATTTGAAAGTCTGACCTGCTCTATAGCAGAACATTTACTCCTATATGGAGTCCAATCACTGTTACTTACACTAACAAATTTTAGCCTTCAGGAGGCTAATGTGTTCTGAGTCACAAGGAATGTGCAATTTATTCCCATTGCCAAAGTCTCTGCCAAGCCCACTGAGATGTATACACCTTTCTTAACCCAGTCCTGGCAGTCTGTTTAATCCCAAACTCCATGATCAAACAGTATAAGCTAAGCCTAGGAAAAGCTCTCTAGCCCCTCACCCCCCTCCAGACCTCACCCTCTTTCCATCTTCCCGTCCCATCTCCAATTCTAGACAGGTTCAGTGATTTTGAGAAGACTGGGGTAGGGAGAGAAAATCCACTTATGCAGTGGGAAAAGAAAGATCCTTCCTGACTCAGGGAACACAGCAGCTGAAACATTGGTATTTGATTGTAGTTCAGAGCTAGAAGTCTTACAGACATGTTGTGAGCACATGGAGGAGACAGATGGACAGGGTGTTAGAGGGAGGCCAGAAGAGACTGCTAGGATTAGCCAGCCCAGCTCATCACACATGCTAACCACCCTGTTTTTACTCGTACAGGGCATGGAAATTGTGCAGACTATGAACAGTGATCCTGGCCTTGCTGTTGGTATGTACCCTTTTCTGAGATTCAAATTTTACAGCAGAAAACTTACAGGATATGAACTCGTTTTCTGAAGACTTTTTTTTTAACTTGTGTGTGTCCTCAGGTTACACAGCTTTTAATGGCGTTGACTTTGAGGGCACTTTTCATGTGAACACAGTGACAGATGATGACTACGCTGGCTTTATTTTTGGTTATCAAGACAGCTCAAGCTTTTACGTGGTAATGTGGAAACAGACTGAACAGACGTACTGGCAAGCAACTCCCTTCAGAGCTGTTGCAGAGCCCGGCATTCAGCTAAAGGTACCGCTCTTGGCTCCTAGCTGGGGACACAGTGGTCACCACAGCCTGGCTGTGCCATCTTGCTATGTGTTGGCTATGCCACCCTGCCATCCAGCTGCTGTGGGCTAAGCCATCATGCCATCCATTGGCCAAGCCATCACAGTGTGTGTCAGCTGTGCTGCCCAATTGCTGTTCTCTCCCTGCAACAGGTGTCAAAACTGATAAGTCAGGCATCTGCCACACAGCCCTTTTAATAGCACCATCTTTTAAGGAACTTCATCTCCAGTCTTGTCTCTGCTCATCAGCTGGAGCGTTTAGTCTCCACTCTCATTGTGGCTCTGACTGAAACTGGTCAAATTACCTCCTCCTCCTTGGCCCAGGTACTCAGTTGCTTTTCCACACAAGCAGTGGCAGCAGTTATACAAGAGAAGCAGGGGCTTATGAGCAGGATGGAGGGTGCTTCTGCAGACCTGCTGCCCATGGCAAAATGACTTAGAGCTCTGGAAGTGATATTCTCTGTGGTCAGCATTGAAAAAGTGTATTTCTGCAGGCTGTGAAATCCAAGACCGGCCCTGGTGAGCACCTCCGCAACTCCCTCTGGCATACAGGGGACACCATTGACCAGGTCAGGCTGCTTTGGAAGGACCCCCGCAATGTAGGGTGGAAAGACAAAGTCTCCTACCGCTGGTTCTTGCAGCACAGACCCCAAATTGGTTATATCAGGTAAGAGAGGAAAGGATAGATGAGGTGCGTACAGATAGATGTCTGCCTAAACTGTTGCTTCTCGACATGTAAATCAGACAATGAATCTGAGAATTTATAATATGTCTGGGCTTTGCACTGATGAAACCTCATAACAGGTTAGACTTTTCAAATTCAGCCTGCAATTCTTTTCATAGGAAGTTTTGTACCATCTGGCTGTGGTTACTGTGCCCTACTCTAATAAGCCCTTTTCTGGCATTAATACCTTGTTTTGCAAGCTGCTACTGGCCACTGATCTGAAAAAGGTCTTTTAGAATATTTGTGTTGGAATTGTGATAGTTCATTTACATATTCTGGGATAACAGAATTAATAAAGGTTGTCCACTTAAAGGTAAGATCAGTAATTGTCTTGACATGATAGGTTTGAGATTACATAGTGTATATTCAGAAAGTTTGTCGAAGCTATGTAGTGCATGTTATGTATTCTTACTTTGTTGTTTGAAAAGGAAGAAAAAAAGTGATTTAAAAAAATTTCACCAGGCAGATGGAAATGTTTCATTCTGCAACATCCAAATCAGCAGGAATTATACTTGTAGATCAAGGTTGATGTTAAAATGCAGAAAATAAACTGCTCCGGCATCATCAGCTCAGGGTTTATAACCTTGTAATAGAACAGAAGTACAGGTAAGTCAGTTGTTTCCAAAATACCACCACCCTGTGGTTGAGATGCAGTAACTTGATGGTATAATTATTCCACTTTTTTGGTGCAGAGTATCATCTTCAGAGGTAGTCGGAGTGAGCATGTTTGACTTCATGCTATACTGGATTAAGAACATTTACACTGTCAGTTTTTGTGTCCCAGCCACAGGGCAGTAATGACTGGATCTTAGGTGGCAACTTCTGTTTAGGCCAAGCTCTTTGTGAAGCTGCTTCGTGAGCAAGCATCTGCCTGTGGTTGCAGTCTCTCAAGCCAGCCTAATTAATGCCCCCTGCAACTGGGAAAGGTAGCAAAATTAATGTCACTAAATCCTTCAAAACCGAAAGGAAACCAGGCCTAAAGCGAACTTTTGCCAGCTCTCTGTCCCCATCTCACTGTGGTCTGTTCAGGCCAGGTGCTACAGACCTATGTGTCTAGCAGAGGTTTTCTGAGGCTTCAAGGAAGCCTAGGAAAAAGTCACTTAGAGCCAGCCTCTCCCACGGAAATCTGGAAGACAACAAGTGCTATTCATTGTACAGATACTTTTGAACTGCCTCAGCAAACCAGGAAATAAACTCAGGAACATAACAGGAATTGGGTTTGGTTTTTTTTCTCATTTTATGAAAACACACAGGGACTTTCTTTCTCTTTACCACGTGCTGTTTTCTTACATGTCAGACCAGCGGTGTCTTATCCAAAACAGGGCTTTCCAGGTTCATCATCCTCTGAGTCATTTACCCAGTACCTCAGAGGCTGAGGACTTGGTGTAGACAGTGCTGCAACAGCCCAGCTGGCTCCAGCATGGTCCTGCTCAAGCCCTCAGTACAGTGCACACGCTGGGGAGCTGGCAGGGTGCAGCTGTTCCCAGAGCGATTTGGGAATTTGCCGATGAGTTTTCTAACAAGAAGATGCCAGATCATCAAAACTGTTCCTGGAATTAAACATATTCATATTTTTAAAGAACTCTCAGTCAAGTTTAAGGTTCCAAAGTTTGTTTGAAACTTTGCCTGTTTAAAAAATAAAAAAAAAGAAAAGGTTTAGGTTCAGACTGTGTAAGACCATATCCATTTGGCCTTCTTCAGCCGATCTAGTCTGGTTCTCCCTTTCTCCTACAACTATCAACTGTGGAAACTTTCAAGAGTTAAAGCTCTTAGTCTGACTGACTACTGGAAAACACACTCCAAGCTTTTGTAGGATGTGTCAAAAACCAACCACCACCAAAACACCCTCCCTGCCCAGCTCTTGCCAGTGTGCAGCATTGCTCCAGTTGCCAGCCTACAGAGGAGCTATGTTAACTGCTTTTTCTCCCCTGGGCTAGGTGGGAGAGGATAGCATGTCTAAGACTAAAGTCACCACGGGTAACGAAATTGCTTTGGTGAATGTTGCAGCCTTGGAAAAGACCTAACAGAGCTTCTGTTTGCTTTCATGAAGGGCAAGATTTTATGAAGGCTCTGAACTAGTGGCAGACTCTGGTGTAACTATAGACACCACGATGCGTGGAGGACGGCTTGGAGTTTTCTGCTTTTCTCAGGAAAACATTATTTGGTCCAACCTGAAATATCGCTGCAATGGTAATGTTGCTGTTATGTCATTTTAGCTAACAACTAGCAAGTAACCAAGAAGAACTGGTAGTGTGGCTGTTGGATTAAGCCATTATGCACCCTTTCCTTTGCTTTTCATTTACACACTATTCACAGCTGTAAAATGCCTCCCCTGACACTGCAGCCAGACGGGAACTAACACCTCACAACTGCTCCTTCCAGAGCAGTCACTGTGCTGCAGAGACTGTGCCAGTGAAGTAGTATAGCTGTCATCAGAGAATTAGAAACATTATTTACAACTAACCACGCACATGCACATGTACATGCACAATATACTGAGGCCATCATGTATACAGGATACCTTAAGCTCTGAGTAAAAAGTGAAATAAATCTGGAGAGCCAGGGGCATTGGTGTCAGTCAGGTACTTGCTGGTTGCTCCTGTCTGTGGGAGGACAAGATCATAAGATGCCTTTTATCCCTCAGAGGAATCCTTCTCAGACTGTGGGAGCATGCTGGCTCACTCTTCTTGGGGCAAGACCCTTGCAGCTTAGCCCTGATCTCCCACTACATGGAGTAACTCAAACCTTGGTCACCCAAGCAGAAACTGATCATGTCTGGGTGTTTCTGCCCTGGCAGCAGTTCCACTGTTGAAGTGGGGTTGGAGAAGCTGCCCCCCTCCTCTCAGCATCAAACCCTACCTGACCGAGGCAGCCTTAGGAAAATAAGTTGCCAGCCAAGTTGCAACAGTTTCCTTACTTGCTTTCTGTGGATCCAAGAAGCCCAGATCAGGTCGGCAGCGGACACAGCTGCTGCATGGCCAGACCCTGGCTCTGTGGCTTGTTCTGTTGACGGACTCTGGTTCTTGGGCACTTGGTACACCTAGGCTGGCATAAACAGGGGAACTTCTAGACAGTGGTGCTTACAATTAAAAATCGTTTGCTAGGAGTCTTGAACAGTATGTGGTTTCCCAGAAAACATGTTTCAAAGCTGCCACTGAAGTTGTAGGTACTTTCCTGGCAGTGAGCAGGCAATGGCTTTGCTGCAGGTGCTGCAGTAAGTCAGTGAAATGCACTCAAAGAAGCCTCTGGAGTCCCAAAGCATTCCTGCATTTCAGTCAAGTTCCTACACTTTCAAAAAAAGCTTAAAAATAATCTTCAAGCCTCAGGAAGAGGGGTGATCAAAAAAAAGCAACAGACTTACTCCTTCTTTTCTATATACTGTATTTATACAGTTACTTCTTTTTTTCAGTTTGGTTACCTGTCCTGTCTCAGGGTGGTAATAATCAGAGCAAAGCTGAGCTTCCTTGCTGTGGCTCCATCTTTGGCTGCAGCTTTAGCTCTATGGTTAGCTCTGTGGCTGTCCAGGTAATACGTTCTGGGATCTGGCAAAGTCACACTGCAAACTCAACACTTCAAACAGAATTGTAGTTACTCTTAGGCACTGACCTGTCTCCAACTCCCTTCATCAATTTTAAAGTTTTTCTACCAGCTGCTGTTGGTCCCTGTTGATGTTTCCATACCTATTTGTGGCATGGAAAGCGATTGCAGGGAAGTTGAATTAGGGTACATGAGAAACAGAGATGCTGATGCCACAAACGTGTCTGGGGTGCAGAACAAGGTAACCACTTTTTCTGCCTTTCTGGTCAGCGTTTATTAATAAAAAGAGGAGTAGGATCCAAAAAGTTTTCAGGTGGAAATGTAATTCAAAGATTGATAGCATTCCATTATGGGCTGGCATTGTAGCACTCGTCCTGTTAGCTTCTCTATGCTTTTCAGTGGTGCACAGCTAAAACTGAAAACACTCCCTGTTAGTTCTTAATGTGTAAACAGAAGAGAAGGCACATTACCTAAAAAAAAGGAGTAGGTGGGTAATTCATTAATTTATGTGCTCCTTGATTTTGTTAGAAGAGACTAAACTTTTGCATATTTTCTTGTTTTCAGACACTATCCCAGAGGACTTCCAAGAATTTCAAGCTCAGCAGTTTGGCGTTGGTGATATTTAAGAAGGAAAAGCAAACTAACATTGCTATTGCAAACAATAAAACAGTGTATTTTAAATCCTTATATGATTGTTGTTATCAGACTGCACACCGCAGCTTGTTCTTATTGATGTGACAATACCAGACCCATTTTTGTATAAAAATGAAAATTAAAAGGAGACAAAATAGACTGGGGCTTCACTTGTTTTCAAATTTGCCCTAAAATCTAGGGTGCAGCATGTAATGGAGTGACACTTCCTTAAAACATTGTCAGGAAAAGTTTGAATCTATTCCCATTTTGGATTCAGTATTAAACAGGATGGGGAAGAAAGCGCAATTTTGTTTATCTGGAATGTGTCAGGAACAACATGTTTCAAGGCATGAAGTGGTTGGAAGCTGTCTGGTCAAGTCAAGAGCTTCTTTCTACATTTCCAAACCTGCCAGGAAAAAGTTGTATCTCCTTTAGAGCAGTTTAACTCATTTGGAGACTGTTACCTTTGGCAGACCCCTGCCAAGAGCCCTGCTAGATCTCCCTGCCCTCCCAACCCCAGAAAACTATGAGTAACACTACCACATCCTGTAAAAGCAAAAAAAGCTGACTGCAGGGCGTTGTAGTCACATCTTGTGACCTGCGTGTGACTAAAACCAAAAGACATATGGAGATAAATGTAGAATCACCAACAGAGAGAAAATAATCTTAACTTTCACAGAGAGAAAATAATACTAACTTTCACATATACAAAGCCAGGCTTTGACCTGTGGTCCCCACTTAGAGCCAAGCTCCCTCAGCAGGTACTGCAATCTTATGAAAATAAATCACCAAGTTAGAAGCTCAAAACACTGCATTAAGCATTAGTAATTAAGCCTTAGTAAACATTAAGAAAGGTCTAGAACACAAAAAGCCAAAAAAAAAAAAAATTGTATTACAATGCACTCTGTAATTGGAAGTATAGAAAGGTGTTGGATACCATGTGCATTTCTACAGCATTCTTTTTCAAAATGGAGCTATGAAAGGAAGGGAGGACAGACTACAAGGACAGTTGAAGAGAAGGATATTGCAGCCTATAGGAGAATTACTTTAAAAAGGACAATTGGAAACAGTACTTCAGCCTGGGGCGAGCGCGAGGGAGGAAATACACAGAGGGGGAATACAGTGCGGGTTTTAAAAATCAGAAGTAGCCCTGAGAAAATGAACAGCCATGGCTCTTTCCCAGCACAATACAGGGGAAATGCTGAGTGAAATTATCAGGTGGGAGTATCAAAATAAAAAAAAGTGGTTTCCTGTTCTCAGTACAATAAAAATGGTATACGTTGCTATCAAAGGCTTGGGCTACAGGAAGAGTTTTCACTGCAGGCCTGTGCACCATTGCTCAGGCTTCTGGGAGCAGCACAGCCCTGGGAACTGTCTCACGAGGGATCCCAGAGTTCTACAGCGAAGGGCATGATGCTGGAGTGTTTCTCTGGCATGGTGCTTCATCATGAAAGATCCTCCAGTGCCCGTGCTTTCCCCTTAGCTTCACCAAATCCAACTTCACTCGCTGGGTCTTCAACAGAGGATTGAAAGGCTAGCTACTTTGGAGCAACACAGTGGGTATTGTCAAATTACGCTTAAAAGATGAGAAAAAACATCTTTTTCTAGCTGAACATAGGCTGTAGCTGCAGTATTGTTTATTCATGAATGAGAACACAGAGCATAAAGCAGATATACGTCTTCCTTATGTATTTGTGTTTCACTGGGTGGAGCCCCTTCTCCCCTTCCCCAGGCCCATATCCTCTGTGAATGGTTTGGGCACAACCTGGGCAGAAGGCAGGTACTTGTACCACACACACCCCCATCCCCACCATGGGTGCCCTGCAGCTGGGGCCCACACTACATGCATTTTGCACAGGTGGTCCCCTCATGGTGGATGCAACAGGCCTGGCCCACCCTGACCTGCCTGCAGCATGTCCGGGTCAGGGCACCACAGCACACATCAGCTCCATCAGGAAGCATGATGGCAGCTGGCCTCCGAGTCCCTGCTGGTCTTCCACCCACCCCCACCCTCCACCCCCACCCCTAAGCCCTCCCACCTGCGCTGGGGGCTCTTCTCTTGCTGCAGTGGCTGGGAGGGAGCACCCTGGCCATTTGCCACACCAGCCTACCACCCCTGAGCTTGCCAATTTCCAGGCTCTCTTCCAGTCTACACCATGGCCATTGGCCACTGGAGGCTGGGAGATGAGACACCTGGCTCTTGTGCTGTCAGAGGTGAAGCTGGAGCTTCCAACCTGGACAAGAATCATACTGGCCTGCTCAGCTGGTAGCCACAGAAACCAGCCACAGCTCAGCCAGCTGGAACTTTTCCTTTGTTTCAGAAGGTGCTGTCGAGACCTTACAACAGGACACTGGCACTCACTATGCCTGTTGTGTCGACACACCAGTTGCTGAGTAGCCTGCAAGTTCAGGAACAGCAAAGTCCAGCAACAGCAAAGGCCAGCTGTAACCTCCTGCCCCTCACACTCCTGTCACAGACCATGCAGTCCCTGCGTACAAGTTTAAACAAGCTCCTCTTGCACCACCGCTGTTGTGCAAAGCAGACGTAGCTCCTGGCAAGTACAGATGCTGGACTCCCACACTCTTAAACCCAATGTGTTGTTTTCTCTGGCCCCCACAGCCTGTGCAGTGGGGCTGCACTCAGCTGGAGCAGCAGCTGCAGCTCCTTGGGAGTTCAGAGCCCTGGGGCTCCTGCACCAGGGTCTAAGGTCTCACCAAAGGTTAACTCTTTGCTGTGTGCTGCAAACACCACAACAAACACGCTTGAAATGCTTATGTTCCCTGAAGACCATCTCCTGGCTGGAAACGCCAGGAAGGAACATCCTGCCAAGATGCTGCAGGGTGGGCTGAAGGCAGGGTGGGCTGAAGGCAGGGGTGGGCAGGCCACTGGGAGACCGCTGCGCAAATGTGGCTGGTCAGCTCTTGCAGACCTTGCACCACTTGGGAACTGCTTTAGCCTCGCACCTCAGTCAAAACATACAGCCCCCCAGCTACGCACACCAGAGCTGCAGAGAACTGCAGCTGCCATCCAACCCTTAGCAACTTGGTCAGCAGTTTCTCATAACCACAAGGAACCCACGTGCGGGAAAATTGCTTGGAGGGGGGAAATTACAGAAAACTGGGACCTAATAGAAGCTGTAGTATTACAACTTTTTAGAGGAAAACGCAGTTGCCACTTTTGGACAGCACAGCCTGCTATCCTGGGGGAGCAGTGGAGGTGGAGCAGAGTAGGGACACCGCGGCCAGGCTCTGCTGTGCTCCCTGCAGGACTGGGAACTTGGTGGTACCACACAGCTGGTAAGCTGCACAACGGCTGTCAAACGGAAAATATATAAGATGATGCCTGTTGTTGGGCCAACAACCGTGGTGAAACTATTCTCCTTAGATGAACCTTGCTCATTGTAATCTTGCTATAATACTAACACACATCTCCACCCCAAAGTTACCCACCTCCAAGGCACAGCCACCCCTCACCGAGCATGCGCTTTCTATTTCTTATCAACTATGTCTTTAAATGAGAGTGAGAGAAGTTTACACCAATCAATAACGAAAGAATGTATGACTGGAGTCACTCAAGCTCCACCGGAGAGTGAAGTATAAAATGTGAATGAATGAGGGGAGGACATGGAAGACTCCATTGTAACTTCCGGGATCAGTTGACAGGCTGAACCTGCCTTTTCCCCCACAGGGACACCTATTGGGTTAGAACTTTTACTTATGCATGCTAAATAACTAACTCATTCTAGTTGTCATTGGTATAGTTTGGCTGTGTATCAATTCAAGCTTGTTTTTGCAAACAGTCCCTATTACTGGCAATCACAAATCTTAACTTGTCATGACTTTATAGCAAAGAGTGTCATTCCATAAACTGTTAATGGGCATCAGCAGTTGCCGGCAGCAGGTAACACATTTAAACAAGGAGGGAAGACCAGTCGAGGGGTCCCCCTGATGTTGGTGTGTTTCCCTGAACAAGGCAGTCGAGTCACCCTCCAGTCCAGCAGGGCTGTTCAAGTGAGGGGTCCCTGTAATGGGATGCTGACAGACTGGTTGGGCACAAGGGTCTTGGCTTTCCTGCGGCACTAAGACAGATGAAACACCTGGGGTCGAGAGGATTTTCACACACACACGCACACACCAGCCCCCCTTTCACGTGACACCATGCCCTGGTGTGGGTCTGGTCAGCTCCACGGCACGGGTACAGCCAGTACCAGCTGGCAGGCTGCAGCTGGCAGTGCTGAAATGGGACTCTACAACTGCCTTAATATGGATGGCGAGAAGCAAGGGACCCATGGAGAGGCAGAACTTTCCCTTGTGCGGACCTAGCTGTCAAGTTCAGCAGCAGTCCATCCTACCACAAGGGCAAATGAGAAAAAAAAAAAAAAACCAAACCAAAAAACAAAACCAAAAAAACAAAAACAGAGTTCCTTGCTTCAAACAACTGCACAGGCTCCAGTGCTATACTTGGCCTGGAAAATACTGTGTTTGCACCAGGAGAAGTATCCGACGTATCTCAGAGAGCTGGATTGTACAGAGCAGACACCACGAAGAAATCTGTGCAACCTGCCAGCTTCCAAGATCATGCTCTGAAGGGATACAAAAATAACATGGACAGCAAGGCCATGTAATATTCTATAGGCCAACAATTTTTTTGTTAAACATCCAAATACAGTGAACAAAAAAGATCAACCTATTTATTTTACTAGCTCAGTAACTGCTTAGATTGTGTATTTATATATTTTTAAAGTTTCTCCTGGAACGAATTGAGTTTTCAACTTTAATTTATCACAACAATTCATTTCAAATGTAAGAAAAATTTTATTGGTCCATTAAACATTAAATCTGTAACAATACATTCACTCAGTATACAAAAGGAAGTGTCCATAAAATCCATTAACATGCTTTAAAAAGGCAAAGCTGTTGACTATTTTACAGTGAAGATGTTACAGTTCTGAAATCTTTACTAATCCTTAAAAGTCAAAGTGTTACAGTTACTACAGATCACAACACTCACAGAAAATGTTAAATAAACTAGCAAACCTCCACTTCACTGGGCTACAGCTTAATAAAATAAAACCACACACACACACCAAAAAGTTCCCTTGAGATATGAAGAACCTTGAAAAAGACTACTAAAAACCCCCTCACCATTAAGAAAATGCGTTTACATTTTGACTACTTTGCATCCAGCTTTCAAACATGGCATATACAAGACTGACCACCACTCACTGGTGGAAACAAAAAGCAGACAGTGAACCCGTATGTCCCTAGTAAGTATCTTCTTAGCTTGTATATGACAAGTTGAACTATTTTCTCTGAAAATCAATTCTCTTCGCTTTAAATCTGCTTGGATGTCCACAAACACCTAAGCACCTGGACATGTATCGGTAAGAGGAAAAATAAAGCTACAGTATGTGTAACTAGATATTATATCCCCATTGCTTTCCAAAATTCTTCTTGGCTTTGCACTGAGGCTTCTTTGGCAGAAGCATGGTTGCAGTGCTGCACCCTGCAGCTCTGGTGAGCAAAAGCCCTGGAAGCTTTAAGCTGCTGGAGTGGTTCCAAAACTGACAACTGTGGCTTGAAGAAGTTTGTGCAAATGGCTGTACACTATGGCACTGGGAGCTCTGGGAGACTGGCAAACAGGCAGAAGACAATATGGCTTATATCTGAAATAAATTCCAACTTTTAAAAAATAACATTATTTTTAACAGGTTGGAATGAGTTGAAACGGGGCTTGAGTTAAAAAACACAAAACAAAACTGGACTTAAGGCCTATTTGAAACCTACAGAGTTTCTTCAGGCATCAGAAAGCAGCCATCATGCCAGTCTCCTGAAGTTTCTACTTCAAACCCTCTGCAGTGTGTCTGCATCCCCGTCCTGGGGCACCTGGGCATTCTGCCTCAGGATGTTGAAAATGCAGACATACCAGTTCCCGAGCTATGTATCCTGCCAAGAGTACAAAAAGCCAAAGCTTTCTAAGCACTTCACCCCTGGCATTCCCTTGTACAGTCATGTGAAACAGTTCAAACTACTGTTTACAAAATTGAAAACACAAAGTAAAATGTCATAGTGCTGATTGTGTTTTCGTCCCAAAAGAACTTTTAGGCCACTTCAGAAAACAAGCAGCTTTCACAGAGGAAAAGTGATCCATATAATAAACTATGATCCTTGACTTTGCTTCAACACTGCAGGTTGTCCTGCTATAAAAAGGAAAGGATCAACAAGACCTGGCAAAGAAGTCTTCGCTAGTTTTTAGCACCAAAGACATCCCACTTGATAGGGGTCAGAATGGAAGTGAAGCAATGCCTTTAAAAAACAAATCCAAGGAGGAAAAAGGCAAATGAAATGAGGAGGTACAGCCTGCAAGCAAAAGCCGTTGCTTCTAAAGACCAGAAGGAAAGATGAGAGCAAAATTTTAGCTGCAGGTAATCTTGCTCATCTAGGCACACAGGTACAGTCTCATGATATTTTGCTTCATCAACTCATTTAGGAGGAAAGCCTAAAGGTTTATAGCATAAAATCTTTATAGCATGTTTTCAAAGCAGTCAGTGGATTATTTTGTTACCAATACATTCAGAGATGCCCATGATACTGTGGGCTGCTAGCCAAAGTTCGACCAGCACTATTTCGAGTGTCCAAATTTTCCTGATGCATTGGTCAAAACCAGAGAACTGTTAAAAACCAGCTTTTTTGCAAGTGCAACAGTTGCTTCACTCATAGCAATGTTCTAGCCCATAAAAAGCTGCACCAGGGGCTGATGAAGCAGTTATACATGCACAGTTTACAATTTCAAAGCGCTTCTAGATTTGGTGCTAAACACAAAGGTGCTAAAACACAAAATAAATAAATAAATAGACATGCAGTGTTTATGATTCTGTGAGGGGATAAGCCCTCCCTCTGGACTATGCATATGCTAGCAACACTGAATTACCCGTTTCAGACACAAGTGGCCCAACCTACTACAAGCTTTTTGAGCCTCATGGAAATGCTTGAAGTACAAAGCTAAGAGTATCACAAAAATGTAATTAACTCTGATGTGTGTGAACACAGTGGAGTTCCTTGCTTGGCATCCATCTGCAAGGGCTGCCTACGTGCTTTGAGGAACTAGCTGGTAAACAGCAAACAAGCATATCCATCTGCTTTCCACACATTCTTAATAAGGTTTTATGGTCTCATTTGTTAGTCCAGCTGTTTGGATTCAGAGGCTTGCTGTCCGAGTCCATCCCATTGATTTTACCCCAAACAATAACAAGTAATGACTGCAGCTCTCAGTTCCCTTCATGAGAAAAACTAAAATTATTCTAGTCTCGGACAGCAGTGCAGCAGTGAGGTTCCAAATAACCTTCCTTACAATAGCAAATCTGAAAGAGTAGGAAAAGGCCAATAAAACTGTCTCATCTTCTCAGCAGCACTAACTTCTGCCAACACGGTCTGTTCCTCCAAGATGTTCCTCCATTAAACAACTCAAATTCAAGTTTAATTAGAGGAAACTTCGTACAGGACGTGTTCTCTAGCCTTCCTGTCTTTGTAACAACAGCTTCCTTACTTCACACAGGCCAAAAATACTAGAAGCCAGAAACACTGCACCATTCACATTCAGGAACAATTTCAATGAACAATCATGGCACAAGGCAGGACAGACACTGAACAGCTAACTGCCTCAAGCAGAACAGCTGCCCACCTGCATGTGCTTTTAGGTATGTGTCAAGAAAGTTAACTGTTTACAATTTAAATGTAAGTGTAGGCAACAACTACTAAATTACTCACAAAAGCATCAGGCTCTCAGTGAGTTTTCCCAGTTCATCTTCCACTGTACAGCAGTATCCGAATCAGTCTCATCCCCAGAGGTCTGTCAAGCACAGACTATTTCATCGTCCACATGCACCATGGGTCTGACTGTCTTGTACACGCTGGCATAAGGTACAAGGCAGCATCACCCAGTCACAGGCTCAGTTCAGGTTTTCCAGTTCCAGTGCCACCTGAATTACCAGCTATCACAGCAGTAGGTACTGAAGGCACTTTAAAAGGTTTTAAAACCCCGTTTGTGTGAACTGTTTGGAATTTATGAACTGGGCATTTGACTCCTTCAACCACAGCCAAGGATTTTATTAAGTGGTTGCACATGGAAGTTCACAGTACGGATTTCGCAGCAAACATTCAGGCTGCAACATTTGCTGGGCCAGCAGGAAGCTGTGCCTCACTGCGGAACTAGAGACTTTGCACACCCAGCTGCCACCAGTTACTGCTTCCTTAGAGAAGTCTGGAGATCCACAGTTGGACCTGGGGCCACAGCATGGACATGCAGGTCCTCAAAGTTATTTTTGGGGTCTTTTCGCACAAAATTTGCTCAGAAGCAGACAAAGCAGTCTAGTTGGGTGCTCCCCCATTCCCTCCCTATGTATACCCTCACACCTAGATTCTGAAGGTCAATAGCTGGTGGAAAGGACGAAGGAACAACTCAGCGAGGCGTGTGCTCTGTAAAAAGAACAGACTCATGCCTCGCTGTGGACTTTCCTCCTACAACCCTGTTTCCTTTGTGCAAAATCTATTTCCTTAAATACAAACTACAAAAAAATGAGCACAAGGAGGTGCAGGAAGTCCTTATGCAGGCAGATACTCCCTACATAAAATTAGTGTTTTTGTAAACACGTAAGAACATACATTGGCCAAGATATGTATTAAGATCATCCACATTTGCGACTGGGATCCCTGCTGTCAGAACCACAGAACAGTTACATTCCCTGCATTACGCTTGACGTAGCGCATGCTCTCTTCTGTAGAGCTCCTTGCCCAGTGTTCTGTTATAAAAAACATTGCTACTTTTTAAAAAAACACGCTTGGTTTCTCATAGTACAACACACATTGCACTGGAAGGCAACTCCTGCAAGCCTCTGTACTTTAGGGAACGGCATTCGTCAAGGGAGGAACAAGAGCCTGGACCATCAGCTGCAGTTCACAGCTCTAGCACTGGATCGTGACTGCTTCTCAGAACAGCTGCTATGGTGGGACAACCAACTGTCAGACTAAATGTTAGTCATCATTGCAAAGCCCATAGGCTCTCACCTTAGGGATGGGACAGATAAAGGCTTCTGCATTGCAAATGCATTAACAAATGCCTTTTTCAGCTGCAGAAGAATCTGCACAGCTGGACTCCAAACGCAGAGACATACCGATGAGCCACCACGCTAGCAGAGCTCTTGGTGAGATCAGAAACCTCCCAGCAGAAGCAGAAGGAAATAAAACACCTGCCTCCCTCTCCAGAGCTATCTGTTGCTTTTCTAACTCAAAGCTAAGTCTCAACTGCTTTTTTCCCCCTGAAGTGCAAACAAGGAGAAGAGCAGCAAGTCACCTCTGGACAGACTTCTCCTTCCCTCAGATCTCATGACAGATGTATTTTGAGGCTCTTAAGCACTGGGGTAGGTGGTACAAGTATACAGGACTGCACACCTGTAGATTTTGTTTGAGGTAAGAGTGCATATGGTTGGGAAGATTGCACCCCCAGCAAGCTCCAAGGCAGACAGGAGCCCTAGGATACCATAGCAACAGGGCAGCTAATAGCGGTAATGAAATCAAGAGCAGAATTGAGATCTGTTACATTAGTATTACTCACCAGGTGTCCATTAGCCATCAATTATTGCAACAGAGCAAATGCATGCAAATATTTTGGCCACCTCATGGGCTTCTAGTTGTGCTTTTCTTTGTTTTGCAGAAAGCATTGGGTGAAGCTATAAGGGTCAATCATATTTCAAAAAAAACAACTGCTAAATCAGTTGTTTTGTTTATTTCATGCATATTTCACATTGTGTGTGTGTACACATGTATATGTAAGGAGAGAAGACAAAACTTCTGGTAGTAGCACAAGTCATAAATCCATGCCACTGGAATGTAGGTAACTACAGTGGGTTCAACCTTATTCAGCACTTATGGCATCTGAGTTGTTGTTCTACCACCAAATCATCTGCTTAAAGCGAGTAAAAGTGACATGGTTCTGACACGATATTGTCAAGTCAGTCATTTGTACTAAGGCAGCTGCTGTTACATGTGTCTTCTTGTCTTTGTTTTTTCTGCCTGCTTAGCCCACTGCTTGGAACAGTTCTCCAAAATAAGTTTAGTCTCCATTAATGGATTGGTTGGCTAAGTCTCATCCCAACAGCAAAACTAACATCAACAGAGGAGTATAAAAATATAGCAGTTAGAAAGGATACTTTCCAACCAACACACAGGCAGAAAAGGAAGATGATGCACTAGAGTCCTTTCCTGACCATCAATGCATTTAAAATATTATAGTAAGTAATGGAAACTGAAGATCCTGTGAGATGTTCAGACAAAAGTTGAAACAGTAGGGTAGAAAAGTACATGAGCATTCCACTTTCAAATTTAACAGCAATAGGCAGTGCTCCTGTCACTCGCATTTTCTCAACAGCAAACATTCTGAATAAGGAATGTACCATATCTTAGATCCCTGTGCAGTACACACAATTTTCAGTTTAAATGAGGTGGCAAAGCAAAGCTGAACAAAATTCTGAGTTTAAGAATTTGTGTGTAGAATTGCCCTTCTGTTAACAACTGGACCAGAAGTGAATTGCATAAAATATTCAGGTGCCTTTTAAAGTTATAATAGAATAAATACTCTATTATCATTGGTACATTCCTTTCTCAATCTAGGTATACAATAACTTAATATATTTAATATTTAGATAAATGATTTTTAGTGGATGCTTTGGCAGTCAAATTCTTACATATTCTCTATTTCTACAGAAGTATTTAGTTATGTTTTCTGAAAAAATATCCGGATGCTACTTAGAAGAATTCTCTGCTGTACAAAACAGCAGTCCAAATCATCACTGCAAACTGTAAAAGACACAGTTAATAAAAAGAGTATAAAAAGGAATGCATATTTGCTAGAAGATATCCAGCATTCACAGGAAGGAAGAAGATACACCTGCACTATGATCTTTTCTTTTCTTGATTATGAAGCCAGAGAAAGATTGTCAGTTATTTGAAAAGCATTTCACTTATTCCAGTTTATGCAACAACTGTGTTTGCTACACTCCACACCTAAGTTACAAAATTTTGGAACAGATTTGTTCCTTTGGGCAATGCTTGCTCATGATGACTTAAAAAATTTAAAAAAGTCTTCAATCATTTGTTTAGTCTGACTAAAAGTTTACTAACTGATACATTATGATAACTGGGCAATAGGTGTTTCCTCTTTACAAAATGACTGTTGTATTTTATCTGTAACAAAAAAAAAAAAAAGAAAAGAGAAAAACACGGAAGGCCCTTCTGAATGTTCACACTGAGAACTCTCTGGATGGACAACAGAGTGGAGCAGTAAGAGTCCACAAGTACAGACAGACACAAACCCAGCAGGAGACCATCTTAATCCAGAAGATGGACCAGGTTCCGGTGAAGAATTTTTCCATCTGAGCACTTTCATAACTGTTAAGAGGAAAGAAAAGAAAAGAAAAAAAGAAACAATAAACTCACTATTCATATCTCAGACTACAGTACCCTCTGTTTTTCCAAGTGGGTAACAGACTTCAGCTAGGTTAACCCAGACATGAAGCAGAGGACAGCAGCCCTTTACAGAGCAAGATCTTGCTCAAGAACTGCCAGCGAAAGACCTGAAACGTCTCTTCCAGCTTCTTACTTAAGGAGAAGACACAGCAATGACAGAAGTTCCTGTCCACATCTCCCCTCTCAATGCAGAGAGGCATTAATTTCTCAGCTTTAAAGACAGACACTTACTGGAACCAGTGAGTTACTGTCATCATCACGTAGAGCGAAGCCAAGAAGAAAACGAAGTGGAAGTAGGCGTAACTGTATACTGTGCCTTTCTTCTCATCGTAAATCACAGTCTGACCTCCCCTTTTTTCAACATGCTCTTCAGCATCACCTGTAAGAGACAGGAAACAACAAAGCTTTTGCAGATTTATTAAGAACTGAAAACAGCAGCTGGCATCACCAAGAGCACAGCAAAAAGTCTACAGGGTGATTTAGGAAAGCAACACTTGAACACTTCCTTGCCCTCAGGGCATGGGTCTAAGCCTTTGGTAAGGAAAATCAGATTGCCACGGAAATCCTGCCTTGTATCAGTTTCCTGGCCTACTGGCTAGTTTTTGAGCATTTGGGCCATTTAAATTGCTCTACCTGTAAAATATTCCTCCCACAAGTTCCAGCTAATAACCCCAACCGTACCAGGTCCGCAAACAGGACACTCCCTTCCTAACTCACTCCTGGACTGCAGTCCCTGCAAAGCCACTGAGACAAAAATCCAGCAGTCACACCCACAAGCATGCAAAGAGCAGAGATTACTCTGTGTATGTTGCAGTAATGAAATGTTCTTTAAGGAATCATTAACTAGCCTGTTGTTTTAAAATGGTATTGTTACATCCCCTGCCTTTTTCCCTAACCTAACTCTGAGCACTTCAGCTGCTTCAGTTTGATATGCTACAGAACAAGGATACAAGCAGCTTGCCATGTGGAGTTGTGTCCTTACTCTCTTGGCTTTAATCTGAAAGCCACTAGTGAGATAAATTGTGCAGTGAAAATGTTAATTACCATCTCCATCAGGCACACAGCAAAAGCAGCAACGAGCTACCTGTGGAACAGACAACAGGAAGGGTTAGAGTCTGTGCTACAGCAAAGGAGCAGAACAGCTGGTGAAGGAAGGGCTGTTATGTCTATGTTACAGACACTGATTTAGAAAAGTCTAGTTTATTTCCAACCAGCACAAAACTCAAATTAGGATATGCCAGGTAGTTCATAACAGCAGTTTCTAAGCTTTGGAAAAACCTACTCAGTAAGATTTGGAGCAAATAAACCATTCTTTGAGATTCACTCTACCCAGTTTACATAACTCAAGGTCAAACACAGGTGCAAAGAATTATGACGATGCTGGAAAAGCTACAGTAAAGCAGTTGCACATTAGTAGTTCAGAGGGGACTTACCTCTTCAGACTTGCATCTGAGGGCTTTTTAAATAAAAAAATTCTCTACTGAAATAAAAGTGTAAGGAATTTTTAAAACCTTGCTGTACGGGTAGGAAATCACAACTGCACAAGCTAAGTCAGAAATGTACTTTGTAAGATTTTTCTAAAATGGAGCCAGAATGAATACAAGTAGAAAGAGTAAAAGCAGAAAACTGGTCTTACTGCTTCATTTAAATGAAGATCTTATCTTTTTTTAACTGATGGAAAAAGGAAGGCTGAAATTGACACTTTGTACTGAGGGGTAATATAAATGGGAAAAGGGTGCTGACTATCCAATAAATATATCAGTGCATTTTCTGTATCAGACCACAGTACGAGCCAGCACTTTCTGTAGTGCATCACCAATGTTATCTGTTCTGATAAAATCCTCTTCTGGAAGTTATTTTGGTTGTGGTCTGATGAAGACAGCGAACCCTATCAGGAAAATTCCCTTCCCTAACTACTATATCAATCAGTCTTTACTGTACGGAAGTATATTAACTTTGTTAATATACATTAGTTCACAATATACACTGTGATGTAATCAGGTAGTGGAGTTTCACTGGAGACTTTGATACTGTTCATACTTTAAAAAAATACAAAACAAGCTGTCCTTTAGGACAGCTTGGCTGTGGAAATAATGACTTTGCTTATTGGAAGCTTAGAGCTATCCATGAAGGCTAAAAGATACCCCTGGACAACCAAGATGATGCCAGCATCCCAGCTCCTCTAACACATCTTTCAAATCCTCCCAGCATCATAGATAAGTAACTATTGCAAGACTGACCCCAGGGACATCTGGATCAACAGATAATCAGCAAGAACACTGCAGATACATCACTGCTTTGCAAAGTTTTACTATGACTAGTAAACAGTACCGTGGTTGGTTAGTCAAATCTGAATGCTTGAAGGGTATAAGGTTCCTGCATAAAACCACATTCGGGGTGCCCCAATTTGGCTGGGACACCTTGTGTGCATGAACAAATATTTACCCTTGTAATTCTATACCTTGTGTTCTGGCCTCTCTCCCTAGTTGGCAGGCCAGTTGCAAGTTTTCCCCAACACCCCCAAAAATCAGATAGCAAGCCTTTAAGGTAAAGTGTCCCAACGAAAACATCACACGGCAGTCTTTACCATGCATATCTGTGATTACATATACTTGCTGGGTTCATAAACTCATGAGAAGCCAAAAAGCTCATTCCTTTTTAAGAGGCTGGCTGAGAGTTTAAATAAACCCTTATTCTGTATCTCTCTCTACTGCTGTGCCAAGCCTCACCTACAGTGCCAGCTTGAGCTCCTGTTGGGCTGCACTCACATTCTGAAGCAAGTGCTGAATTCCTTCAAACTTTTTTATTCAGTTGCAATAAAGTCACTGCGCACACAGAGAAATGAAATTAGTAGTGCTGGCACACATACTGCTAGCTCCTTGTAATGCTCGGTTGTCTTCAGCATAGATGCCCACAAACCCTCTGTACAACACAAGCAACTGCAGAGCTCGTTCACACTCCTGGCCAGGAGACAAAGGCCTTTTGCCACAGCAAAGGCAATCAGAGTGCAATTAGTTGCTCTTCACCAGTCACTTTTTACATTTACGTTCAGCAGCTCTTGTATTGCTCTTTAAAACCAAATAGTCCTGAAATAATCCTGTTGGCAAGCCCTGCAGCAGACAAGCCAGACCCTCCCAGTGATGGGGCCACAACCAGTGCCTGCACTGTGCCAGCCACCCTCAAGCTGCCTGCTACTCCTGCCACAGGGTGCACTGCAGCCCCAAGCCCTTTGGAAAAGGTCTCCTATGGCATAATACTGGCAGAGGAAGGCGGGTGGGTGTGAAGGGCAGCTGTTTGCTACAGTGCCCCCCTTGCCCTGCCCTGCCCCTCCTCAGCACAGGGCAGGAAGGCACAGGTCCTGCCTGGACCTGCCCAAGGTACACCAGGCCATGTCTTGGTGCTTGATGCTGACCTGCTGGCAGGCTGCCCACCTGAGAGGGCTGGGGTGGGGGCGAGGAGCCACTGGGTGCTCAGCTGCTCGGCACTGGCACCAGCACCCCGTCCGGTCACACCATCTTGCCAGAGGAAAGCTCTGCCGGCACTGACACATTCCCACAGTGAAACGTGTTTTGCTTCCCCGCACCCAGCTACCGCAAACACCGAGTGCCTCAGCGGATACTTCTGCATTTTTGGATTTGCACAAACACTCGGATTAAAGACTTGGAAAATCGAAGTTAAAACTGCAGGTGCAGGTAACACTAGTGCAGAGAGACCTAGGGATGGAGATGCATCCTCTGAACACACACACACATACATTTGAAGAGGAACACTAACAAGCCTAAGTAAGGAGTAACTTACTCAGCAAAACCCCACCAATTCCCCAGTGTTTCTGGGTGTTGCCAGGATAAGACGACCAAAGGAACAGGCATACAGAACGAAGAAACACGTACCGCTGAACCAGGGACAAGAAATGAAATCTGAGATGAAATTATAGGCAAAAAGAAAGGAAGTACTTATGTGTGGAAATAAGATAGAAACTTGGGCTCTTAGTCCGTTGCTACGGGAACAAAGGCAACCAGGACTGAAAAAGTTCAAGAACGCCTCCACTTCTTCATAGCTTCCCAGCAAACCTTTCCTTTAAATAGGAGGACATAATCTTGTGTGGAGCAGCACAACAAGATTCATGGGAAGCCTGTAGGATGTTAAATCAACTGCAAGAGCAACAAATTATTTCAGTACATAAAAGGCACCTCCACAGGACCAGAAAGAGCTACAAAAGGGTCAATGTGGACAAGTGTTCTGACAAGTCCCTACCCTGAGGCACACAGCTATGAACAAACTTTTGTTTTCACCTAGTTACGGATGACTTAGCCATGAAAACAACAGCAAGAAAAGCACATGAGGAAGTCGGTACAGAAATCCTGTGGGAGGGAGCGAGAACTCACGTCAGTTTCAGGTGTTGCATATATTCCCCTCAGTGCCTCTGAGCTTGCACGTGTTGTTGAAGTCAAACTAGGAGGAAAAGAAAACACTGTCAAAACCTCAGCATGAGTATAAAGCCCAACAGTGTGATTTTTCAACACCACAGCAATCATAAATGGTCTACTCCCATTATCTAAGCTAAGCATTTGCCTGGACGTAGCAACAAGCACTAAGCCTGTGAAAAGTTTGTTCTGCACAAGTATAAACCAGCCTGAAAACAGCCACTGGCCAACTCAGTCTGAATCACGAGCTTAAGAAGTAGGTCACTCATGAAAGGTGAATTCATCACCATCAGACAGCAGCAGACAGCTAAGTGCTCCAATTTGCAATTCAGAAGAGCTCTCCCCTGCCGTGCACAACCGGTGCTTTTATATTAACTGCACAGCCATCGCTTTGGCTCAGCATTTCTGTAAAAGCTTTGCCATCGAAGTAACAGGTCACTGGCAGCAGTTTTCAAAAGTAAATTACCAACAACTATTGTCTGTGTACCAGTTCCTGGAGATCACTTTCTTGCATGACTGTAGCTGTCTGGGGGGAATCCTTTCTAGTTTCTCCTGATCAGAAATATTTCTTGCCCAGTCTTCCCCTTACAGGATGTGTAATGCAAACTTCCCACTACCCACAGGGAGACGTGTGTTAATGCTTTGCTGTACACACTGAGCCTTAGTAATACTTTAAAACATTCCCCTGAAGGCCTTCCTATCTCTGCAGCTACATGGCACACCCCCCTGCAGGCTACCTGAAGGTTTTCTGCATTCCTGAAACACCCTGCGGCACTGCAAATACTGTTCTAATGTGAACTAGATCCATGACACATGATATCCATGTATTTGATACCAGAATTAAAAGGTATCAGAAACAGAGGAGTAGCTGTGCTACCTCTTCTTCAGAAAGTCTCTCATTTTAATTTCAAAATTATGAAGAAGTTTCAGTATGTGAATTTTCAATTGATTCAAAAGCAGAACCTGCTCAAAATCCTGCAGCAGACAGGCAGTGCTGTCTCCTGGCAACCCGCACAGCCAAAACAAGTGATACATCACCTTTCAGTCATCAGCAACTGCCCCCTCCCTGTCCCGCAGCATGACTTAATTTATCGATGTGAGTGCAATAATACGAGGTAAGCATCACAACTATATGGGCACAAACAGATTTTTTTAGAGCAGGAGATTGCTGGCAAATCCTGATGGCAGTACTGTGTTCATCATTTGTTCAACAGAAGACCTAAACACTCCATTTTGTTTGTTTTAAAGACCCTCAAGAAGCAGTCATAGCCTCTGCCAGGAGGCTACAAAAATTTCAAATAGCTTTTTTAGATGGACATAACTGCTTAGAGTTTTTTAATAGAAAGAGTAAATACCGAATCAAAGCCCTCTCAGACTGTTGGGATCACAGACAGCTTGAAATTTTCCCCTCCTTTTCTAGATACAAATTGCTCTATTTGGTTTTAATGAAATATAGTTCTTTCAAAAGTTGTATTACCTTGTTGAACATTTTTGGCTAAAATATCTAACCATTCTGAAACTGAGGAGAATATGAACCTTCCATCTCAATTCTATTCTACTTCTCCCCATTACTTTGCCTGCATGAGACCTGCTATAAGCCTTTACTAGTTGGACCGTGATATCTGCATTTACAGTGAGGTAACCGCAAACCCCCAGACTTACCAAGAATATAAAATGCAGCCAAACAAAATGGTAGTACCCAGGCCAGTAACCAGGTTTTCATCTCTGTGCAGGCCTTGACTAAATTCAGGTACACAGATTGTGATATTCTGATTGTTTTCATCCAGCACTTCACAAAAAAAAACACCAAAGGAACAGTTAGGAAAGATCATTTCACTGCATTTCAATATAGTCTTCACACCAAAGGTTTTCAGTCAAATATTTTTATTACTTCAGACACTTGTGTATGTACATTTCAGTTGTGTCTATCTATCTTTTTAAAAGATTACACAGAAAAAATTCTGTACATCTGACCTGGCAGATTCTGTGTTTCAAGCAAAACAAAAATGCAACTTAGCAGGTTACTAAAATTTCTTGTTTGACCAGAGCAGACAAGTAAAAAGACTGCTTTGTGAACTAACAGGTTCAAAGTTTACTAACACTTCACCCAAGACTACAGAGCCATGTAAGACCAAAGTAAGTACAGACCTGACCACAAGCTTCTTTGACAGCAGGAGTGCCTTGAGGACAACTATGAAATTCATACTCAGTCAAAGAGAAAAATGGTGGTCTGTAGTTGCCCTGTTCTATACAGAAGACCAAAGAAAAGTACAGGCAGCAGTTACAGGCAGGATTTTATCTTAACATCTAAGCAATATTACTTCTAGGTTCCTGAAATGAAACCAATTCAGTCCTTGATCTTGCAAGATGCACATGGCTTTTTGGTGTCTGCTTGAAGATAAGACAAGGCAGAGTAGTAGCCTGCAGCATCACCCCAAAGCAAGAGATTACAGCTGCACCTCATCTCAAATCAAGAGCCTTTTGAGACAATACTGTTTAAGGCAAACTGTGTTCCCATCTCCTCTTCCCTTCCAGCAGCCACACTGCATCCCCACTGGGACAGCGCAACTATTTGTAAGGGCAGAGGGCAAAATGCAGCCAAGGCTACACCCAGGTTAAAAATAAACTCAAAATTCAGTCCCCTGACCTGGTGGGGGAGGACTGTGCATGGCCCTGCACGGCTGCACAAATGGCTTTATCAACACACAGCAGGGACAGGGCAGAGGTGGGAGAAAAAGAAGAGATGACAAGCCTTTATAAAAGACCTTGGTCAGAGATGTGCAGAATCCCCCACCAGCGTCCACCAGGGATGCATCTGCAGCAGGGTGGGTTCACTGTTTGGCAGGTCTTTTATCTTTTCAGTTCCAGACTTAGTTAAGACACAAAGCGATAACACAGGTTCAGCAGACATTACCTTGTGTTTGCCCACTCCTTCTAAACATATTTGCAACTCTGCTTTTTGGGTGTTGTATATAAATACTTGTGGCTTGCATTTTCTTCAGGCCTGGTTTGCAAAGTGGCCAGTTTGCAAGATGGCCAATTGGAAAGTCCTTCCTTGAGGAATGAGTCAACATTAGGTAAGTTCATGGCAAATATCAGTGACAGGGCATGAGACACATTAGTAAGTGCCAGCACCCCATACATTCTCCAGCACATGCCACTATAAAAGCTGCACAGGCCAGTATGAGAGTCCTTATCATACAGACAGGGGGGAAAGGTGCACCTCTGAGAACAGATGACAACCATGAGAGTTCTCTGGCCTGGGAAGACCAGAAAGGACCATCTGATTCAGGAGGTCTGAGAGAGCGTGCTTGATGTATACTCTGACAAATGCAACAATCACACTTGCAAAACCTACAAGAACTGGAGCATTCACTTAACATCTGAAAGCTTTGTTTGTCACCAGTTAATACCATACACCACTTTCTTCACCTTTTTTCTTCTTTTTTTTAGTGTCAAGTCTTATCAGTAATTCAGATACCTTCTAAATTAACTTCTATATTCATTCAAGAACACTGCTTAAGCTCCATCAATAAATTATCCATCTAAATACTGTTTTTCTTTCTTAGATCTAAAATACAATGTGCATGTGCCTGTGCCTACACAAGTGTGACAGCGGGAAGATTCTTTCCCCCACCTCTCCCCTTTCTTCTTAGGGGGTGTCTGTAAAAAATTCTCCTTCCTGCCAAAAGATTTTTTCTCTTTAGTTATTGTTAGTTATTCAACAGTAAAAGTTGAGCAATAATTAAAAAAGGGGGTTTAGCATTAGTAATTTGAACCAGAAAAGTCATCTTTAAGTGAGAAGAATGCTCCCTGTCCAAATAGGTGAATCTGATGGTTACCTGGGAAAAGGAAACAGTTTCAGTTGTGCTTGTCAAGTCTTGCTGGGGTTTTGTAGCATAAAGAACATAAAAGTCTAGGGAGTTCCCTACTCTGGGCTTGCAATGCCAATAGTGAGAAGGCAAGCGGAGTGCAGGAACTCTGCTGAAGAACAGCATCATCTCACACAACTGCAACATAACTCCAAGTCCTTCCTTTCTCAGAATGTTTCCTCTCAAAATGAAAGATGAATGGTACTCAAGTTTCTGCTCCATTAGGAATCCAGTGCTAAGGCTATCTAGCATACCAGTTCTAGGAGAAAAGAAGTGATTTTAGTATGCACTTTGATGGCCAGCACCTACTAACTGGTGGTGGACTGAGTCAACTTTTGGATGGAGCTGATCACCCCATTCTTCCAGAGGCATCCAAGAGCCATTTGTTCCAACTCCTTCCCCATCATGTGACCAAACACATTATGTATTTAGTCATATTCTATTGTACAAGAACATGCACTTGCCACATGAGGAATAGGCTACAAGACTCTGGGAAATCTGTCCACGGGAAGCAGGCTGGAATTGCTCTGGTGCAACAGATGCAACTCACCCAAGGTAAGTTAAGCTCCTCTAAACAAAGCATTTAAGGTACATGGTGAGTGCCAATTGCATGGGTTCTCTGCTGCATAGATTTATGTTTAGGATTCGCAATTTCTTCTGCGTGGGCCAGAACAGACCAAACCCAGCACTCCTATATCCCCAAATCTATTTAACTCAGGTTCGTTAAATTCTTGCTTTCAGTACATGGCATGTCTAAAAGAATTTGCATAAAGCATTATAAAACTTACTAGTTTCTGGTGGCTTGCTGGATAGTGCTGAGAAAGTGAGGTACATGACGTAGCAACTGATAACTCCTGACTGCAGCAATCCAGAATGGGGCTGGCCTTTACAAGAAAGAGGAAAATAAATTATTTTAACAAGCTGAAAAAGAAACTCCTATCCTTTAAATAACAGTACTTATTATACTTAATATAATAAGTACTGTTATTTAGTACTTAACTAGTTTCTTTCAGAAGAGTATCTTTTATGTTTTACTTTGAGCAGTCCCTAAGTCTTTGAGGCAGTTTAGATACATTTCCACTGGCATGTAAAGAGGCTGTCCCTTAGTTCTGCTGGCTGTTTTAGAAAGGTATTAAATATTCCCATGTAAGTAAAGAATCACCCCTCTGCTCTCTCCCAAAGCACCAGCTTTCCAAAACCTATTGACAAGCTGCCATGATAATTTTATTTGCCTGTAAAATTTGTGCTGGAGTCACTCCAATTATTATTTCCAGGTCCAATGTATGCAAGATACTAACAGCACACATAAAATACACCAAAGCATGAAATACTGCTGTCAGCTTCTCCAGGCCCAAACTTTACAGATGGTAGATCACAAGCAGTCAAGAGTAAATGATAAAACAGCGGTGAATGAGTTTGACAGCTATTACCTCAACTGCTACCATGGTAAGAGTTGTGTAAGCTCCACAACACATTACCAGCCACCAACATTTGAGCCCTCTTTACAGTATGCCTGCCTGATGGCACACCCAGAACGTCTCACAGCTCTGTAGATGCAGCAGCTGAGCGGATGACCAGCAGCAACACTTCATAGTGTACTTAAAGGGGCAAGAGCAGCACCAGCTCTGAACTGTCATGAGACTCTGCCCAGACATGGCTCATGCCTCCAGACACCCAACTGTGGCAGCACCAGAAATCCAGGAGAAGAGGTCAGCAGACTCACGATTCTGGACACACGGTGATATGGCCACCAGCGACACAAAGAGGCACAGGCCACCATTAACACCGATCAGGACCTTGTTGTACATGCAGCCATCAGCGCGCGTGTAGAAAAGAGCCATGAGGACCAGGGCTGCCACAGCAACGGAGTACAAGATGAGAGTGACCAGGGCAAGCAAACCATTCCACATCTGCTTGTGGTTTGCACCTGCAGTCCTGGGGAGAGAGAGAGACAAGCACCTTATCTTTTTCTTCCCTTCCTGAAAATATAAAAATCTAGCAACTGAATAGTGCATATCCTCAAACACAAAAGACAGTGCTTACTCTCCTGAAGCATGTGTATGTGACTATACCAACACAGGTCTTTGCAAGGTTCCTCCCATGAAACAGAAGGAAACATTCCAAGGTTCCTCCCATGAAACAGAAGGGAACATTCCTTAGCATTCATGTTTGCCTTCTGTATTATCATGCCCAGCTGTTTCTGCAATTATAGCCCATTGTGACTCCTAGAATTCCCAGTCTCTGGTATCGGCCTGTCAGCACATCTCACCTCAATACTTCAGGGACTTCCTCAGCAGGAACTTGGGAATGCCCCAGGCTCAGCTAGCAGGTGGTGCTCTTCACACAAGGACAGCAAAGGCATATCACTTGGCACAGCTGCTCTTCTGGCCCCTGCACTACCTGGACAGTTCTACTACCCCCCTTGCTCAAAAAGCGTCCTCCCCCTTTGGGTCTATCCCACCAGTCTCCCTCAGCTAAAGCTGTCCATCTTGTCTTCCTCTCTTCACCTTCCAAGTACCTTTTGGAAATATCATTGGGGTTTTTTTTAGGAGTAGCAACTAAAAAAGTTGTTTTGACACCTTTTTGGTGCAAAGGAGGTTTTTCGGGTTTTGATCTTGTTTTGGTTTTTTTTGTTGGGTTTTTGTTGTTTTGTTTAGTGGAAACATGACTTACTTCAAAAGAGTATCTAATGTTGAGAGTGCTGCTGTTGGAAATATTTCATCCACAGAAAAGCAGCTGCTGTAATTAACAGCAAAAATATCTGCAGTATAAGGAGATCCTACCCCTTACTCCATGAAAACAGGTATTTGACAAAGCAGAAAGGTTTGCTAAAACTCTTAGCAGTCAGTATGCTAACTAGAACAAGAGAGGACTGCAAAGGTTTGCAGAGGAAGAAATGAAAGACAAAAAGCATGGAGGTGGAGGTAGAGGATCCTGCATATATGTGGGAGGACAAATTAAATATTTGAAATGTATTAAAGGCTAAGGCCTAGGAAAGCAATAGCAAATATGCTTAAACCAAAAATAAAGTCAATGCCAAAACGGGGTATATGTGGATTGATAATGGAATATTATGTAGATGAAAGCAAAAAAGTTGAAGATAAAGCAGCAGTTCTCATGTCAAGAAAAAAAATTTAATGTGCATTAAGCTGACACAAAAAAGCAGGATTTACCAGTTTACATCACTGCACACAGCTCACAGTTACATTTTGCAAATCCAGTTTTATTCCCTTGCACCCCCTCTCTTTCTTAGCAGGTATATTTTCATACAAAATATAAACTAACTTAAAGTAAGACACTTCTGCATCCCAACACACTATTACATACTGGAAGATGAGCAATTCCAGTTAAGAATAAATCACCAGAACAGAAGTGAGTAAGGAGGAAACACCTTTGCTGAGGAAGGAGAAAGTGGATGTAGCAAAGATGAACAGCTCTAAATATTGGCATTAAAGTGTCTTCTTTCAGAAATTACATCCATGCTACTTTTAAATTCTTTGTTACAAGAAATCTATTGTTCAGGAGTCCACCAGAATTTTACAGAAGTAACTACTTGCCCAACACATACCAATTTTTATTCCATTTGTGTGCAAACTCAACAAGCAGGATGAGCTGAATGGCAATGAAAAGGAAACCTCCTGTTGCTCCTACGTAGCGCCAGGCTGCAAAGCAGAGGGGCAGAAAATAGGTCAAACTGCAGTCACCTTTCCCTTAGGATAAAATGGAATTATCGTCTATGCAGTGAAGCTGTTATGCTGTTTGAATATCCCAAGCCCACAGATATAGCAGGAGATGAGAGATTTTAGCTCAGCTAACTCAAGCTTACCTCCCTGATGAATTCAGCTTGCAACCTGCCACACTTTCAAAATAAGCCTGTTAGGACATTTACTGAGTTTCCCTAACCTAGAGAATTTTTGTGGAGACTGAGTTACTATATTCAGACAGAAAATACTGAAACCTTTATTTGTGACTGGTGGGAGGGAGGTAGTGTGAAGGCATTTTCACAGGCATCTAAACCCTGAAATTGCAAGGTACTGGAACCCAGTACTAAAAAGGGCAATTTCTTCCTTTCCAGATTCCAGTACCACAGAAAAACAAAGGTGGAGCTTATCTATTTACAAGTGTTGTCCCTAGCCACTCCCAAAGAGATGGGAACACTTGATACTCACTGACTAGTTTTCAGACAAGTTACTTGACTACTTAACCACTGACCTACATATACTGTATTTGGGTAGCTATTTGGAAACTTTGGAGAAGAGACCTCTATTTTGCAACATCAGAAGTGTCTGAGGAAATACTGATACCTGTTTAAATGTTCAGTTGCTTATACAGCTTGTGCTTATACAGCCCAGGCATAGGCTATAAATGACTCCAAACATGCAGCTGATTTCACTGAATATGACCAAGGAAGTGTACTAGTGAAATTCAGCCATATCCTACCATTGTGTTTTCCTTTTGAAAAAAGCTTGTGGGAGTGAAGTGGAAGAACAGAACAGTCAGGTCACGTTACCCTTAGCAGAAGATGCAGAGATTTTTTTTGGTTTTTTTTACTGTACCATAACCTCCTTATTTGAAAGCAAGCAGAAACGCTATTTTTCTGGTTTTGCTAAGCATATTATATGCACTTGATAAGCATGCTGTTCTTCAAACAAACAAAACAAAACCCCCAAAAAGCTAGCATATAAAAAAGTACATATAAAAATATGCAGGGAACAAGGTGTGTGCATGTGTTTGGGAGAGGCAGAGCAGGAAAAAGCAGACCACCAATGCAGTGAGTAATTAAATAGCCAGACTTTCATGATATCCCACTGCCACAGGCAGGACACTGCAAGACGTTTTAGATCCATCACATATAAATTTAGCAAGGCCAGTATAGATTTAACACTACAGCCCAGCCAAAACTTGTGCTTGCACATAATACTCCTCCATTATTAACAAACTGCTAAGCTTGAGAAGCATAGCAAGAGTTTGTTTTGGTTGGTTTTGTTTGGTTTTCTGTGTTTGGTTTTTTTTCTTCAAAAATATACGCAAACTGGAAGAAGGCTTAAAAAGAAAAAAAACCCCAACAGTGCAAATGTATTGATGGCAGGGAAAAAAAGGGAAAACAAAAAGGCACAAAATACCCAAACCATCTATAAATCTCAAACTGAGGGGCTGACTGGAGGACGGTTCAGCAGGATGTGCAGGAATACAGCTTGAGACAGAAAAGTCAAGAGCTAATCTGTGGAAGAAAGCTTGCCATGCTGTATCTCTACACTAGGTTAGACTGCTGTTGAGAAACACCACTCTAACGAGCACAAGAAGTTGTTTCCCCTTTTCCCCAAACACTTCAGTTCTTGAAGAATTTTCACCATGAAAAGGGTCACTTACAAAGATGGTAGGCAGTCTGATCATGAGTGCAATGTGTTGTACCACATGTTCCAAACAGTGATTAGACACTAAGAACATACAGTCATCCCGTGTCATCACGGAGGATAGGAATATGGATAAGGAGCCCTTCACATCTGGGATATCAAAGTGAACCAAGACCAAACAAACAGTAAGAGCAACAAGTTGCATTACACCCACCGGTGGTTTACTTGAAGTGTTTTTTACCTTAGTTTCCCAGAGCACTGTGCTCATAGTACGTCTGCCCACTCTGTTCTCTTCCCCTGTGTTACTCCTTCCTCCTCCCCTTTTAAACACCCCAGCTAGAGGAGACCGGTGTTGAAAACACAGGTAACCAAGCAAGCCTTTAGTGGAAGCAGGCAGCATACCCAACTGTTTCTTTGCATTACTGATCCCACCCCTTTCTACCTGCCCACCCTCAACAGGCTTAAGGGCTTACAAGTACCCAGCAAACTGAAGAGCCCAAACCTATCCCAGTATCATTGGGATTTTTGCTCCTAGACCACAAGAGGCCTGTGAGAAGGCTTCCCCCGGAACTGGCATTTAAGCGCTGGGCCAGTATGAGCATGCTCATGCAGTGCCAGGGCATCTTCCAAAACTGGCAATGCTTCAGGCACAGTATCCTCAGCAGAGCACTCACAACACACCCCAAGAAATCTAATTTTACCTTACTGCATTTACGCCACCAGTCTGAACGCTATCAACATCCCAAATTCTTTTGCAACACTGCAGGTTTCCAGGCAGCAAGCACCAGAGCCTGGCAGGTCACTGTGCCCCCTTGAGCACTGGCACCTCTCCACCACGCAACACTGGCTGCTGTGCTGTGGCAGAGCTACCTGCACAAGCCAAACTAACATGGCTCTGCATTTTCAAGTGAACACTTTCTTGTGCACCATTACAGCTCCCTGCTTTAATGTGCAAGACAGCATGGCAGTGGTATTTTTATCTACCTATTTGGCCTGTTCTTGATCAGAAAAAATTATGCTCTTTACTGCACAGAGTTCCCCCCAAACAACTCCAAATAATCCTTCTGCATCTGGAATATACTGATTTTATTTGAAGAAATATGGCAATCATCATGTTGATCAGGCCTTTAGGATTTATAACCACTCACAAGGTAGTACAGAATGAAGCAGCGTAACAAAACAAGAAGGACATACCATTGAGGAAAGTGTCCTGATCAGGAATGAAGAAGGCTCCTGAGCACATTGCTGCCAGAATTACAAGTTTAACAAGCCAGAATCTAGACAAGAGGACAGGAAAAAAATAAAATAATCTGGTTGTAGTAAGAATTAGAGGTCTTCAACAAATGTACCATAAGAAAACTCAATTTAAAACCCAACAAGACAAAAAAAAGTCTTTGATGACAGATAGCCACTTTAGTTAGTTTTCACTTGCCTAGATTACTCCTCACAAAAGCAGTAAAATCAGCTTTTGTTTCATTTTGGGTTTTTTGCCTAGTACTACACCCAACTGGAAATGAGGTAGCACAAACCTGTAAAGAGTAATTGGAAATTAAGCCATCAAACAGGTACTTACCCATTATGAATGTATGCTCGGCAGCTTTTGCTGCTGTTAATTTTGATGGTGAACAAGAAGAACAAAAAGAAAAAACAGGCCATTCCAAAACAGACTTTGTACACTGCAGAGTATCCCACCAACTTCTCACACGTCTCACCCGCCTGAATACCCTTGCACATCTGCTTGTAGAAGGGAATCTGAAAAGCACAACGTATTACAAGCTGTTAGATAGGACACAGGGCTCCTCATAACCAAGCATGTCTATGTCTATGTCCCACCAGCTTTTCACTGGCTTCATTTAACACCTTTCACTCTTGACAGGCTCCAGCCTGGAGTTAAGGGTTCAAGGGACATAAAGAAATGTATGCCATAAGGAACTGGAGTTTTCCAGAGCCTCCACTCTCAAGTCCTTCCAGATGCTTTGGGGTACAAGCCTACCTACCTTTCCTTCAGCTATACCTGCCCCTTACTGCTGATCTCCTCACCCGGGGGACCCTCTCCTCTCTTCCCATGCTTTACAGCAAAATACTTCAAGTGCTTCAGTAATCCATCTTACCTAACCATACGGCAGTTTTACTAGCTGAAGGGGCACGAATGGAGCTGCAGGGCAAGAAGCTCTGGTTCGTGCTGCCCTCAGTGAAAACGTGGACTGAAGCACACCCAAGCAGCACAGGGGCAGCCAGCCTCCCCCTCCTCTGTCACAGCCAACAAAAGCAAGCTGTGCCAGTTGCCCTGATTTTTTTTCTAAATTAACAGGAAGAATTCCACCCTTCTCTTGACTCATTAAATATTTGCCTTTGAGGCCTTGCTCTCGCCATGAGGGCAAAGCAAACAGAGGTACATTTTGGCTTCAGTTTTGCCAGGCAGACATGATGTTGGGTGCTCAAAAAAGCATGTCTGTGTGGCCAGGACCCAATTCTGTGGGGTGTCTCTGTGCAGACACTCTCCTTGCAGCCAGGGAGTCATTTAGCTGTGCCGAAGTACAGACATTTAATTAGAAAACCATAGTTTTCAAAGAAAGAAGGGCCTCTCTGTACACTCACAGCTCTCAGCTGAGGCTGGTGAGACCAGCTGAGCAACACATCAAACTTATCTGGAGCTGACTGCTCCTACCTGCACCAGGTAACTGGAGGAGAGAGAAGGCAATGTGTGCCAGGACACAACATGCACAAATAAATAACCTGGGCAAAGGAAACAGGAATCAGTCTTCAGAAAGCATTCAGCCAGGCCAGATTTTGCTTAGGAAAAACAGACATACAAAGATTGTGGGCAACACCATTCCTGAACACTTCCAAGAAATTAGCAAAGATAGGAGTCTCTCCTTCCTTCAGCAGGCAGGTCAGCACACAAAACCAGGACAGGGAAAGAACAAACAGGACCTGATAGCAAGCGATCAGGTAGCGTTCCCAGCTGGGTAAAAAGCCATCCAAGATGCAGGACACAAGGGCTAAACGTGACCGGCTGGCTTCTAGCCACCAGGCTCTGAAAGCCTTTCCCTCAGCAGGGTATGGCGCTTCCCACCCCATACCAGCAATCCAAACCAGTCAGGAGCTCAACAACCCTCCTAGCAGTTTCCCAAAAAGGGGAAATATTTTAGCAGCTCACAGCACCAAGTTGCTATGGTAAGGGTAGCAAACCTAACTACAGTACTGAGCTGATCCTAGGTGGGCTAGAACCAGAAAGGAGATGAAAAGCAGGTCTCAACACAGCTGCATGTTGTTACGAGAATGGATTCAATGTTACAAGAATGGGCCACTCTGAGATGGTCTTCCAGAAGGAACTCACAGATGAGTAGCCCCAGCGTAAGAAGCTGGACAGTAAAGAAGTAGCTGTGGCTAGCTCACATCCAAGAGTCTTTAGACAGCTCCTGAGAAATTGTCTGGAGCATCAGTGACACCCTTCCCAGGTGTGAAAGGCAATGAAACGTCAGACTTGGCAAAAGCACCAGCATTCAAAACAAGCAAATGGATTGACTGGAATAATTAAAGGGACCTATCAATGCACAGTGATGCTAGGGAAAGCAACTGGGCTATCAGCTGATGCTTTCCTGTTCTTTGCTTACAATAACCATCAGTCAGCAGAGATTAAAAAGAAGCATAATACTGAACTAACAATATTTCTGAGAAAATTAGGTATTTGTTTGATACAGGTGATAGCAGACCAAGGAGACAGATTTCTCTAAGAGCTGTACTTAGTACCAAGCAGCATTTTGCTTATGAGACCTACAGAACAAAACCAAAAATGCCATGGTACTTGATTAATTGACTAGCTAATTAAGAACAGCTAATTAATCTCTGGGCAACTGTTGATGGGTATCTTCTTTAATTGCATAGGTCTCTACAGAGATCTTGATGGGATTTTTGACCCTCTATGTTCTTTCCTCCATTTAGTAGTAATTTCCTTACAGATCTGGCTGAGAGAAAATGGATGGATTCATAAGAACAATAGCTCAGTTTGTGCCTACACAGCCACAAAGAGCTCAGCTATCACATAGTATGTGCAACACTATGCACCAGTAAGTGATGGCCACAGGAATAGTCCTGTGGGATTGAACACCCTTTTTGGAGACTTGCGATCCTGAAGGAACAAAACAAGAATAAAATCAAACTCTTGGGGACCCTGACAGATAATAAACATGAGCACAATGCTGGTGACAAAAGGCTGATGTAATGAAAAGGGTATGTTTTCATGACAGGATGGTCTATGGCTGGGAACAATTTATCAAGGCTTGTATGACTTCTTCACCGAAAGTTTAAAAAGACTGGTTGGTTTGTTTGGTTTTTTTAATTCTGTATCTCTGAAACACATTCAGCTGCTGAGCAGCCTGCCCAGCCTATGTGCTTTACTAGGCTTTCCATTTGCTGGGTAGTTTTGCCAGCTGTTAAAGGCACAGATTAGTTATCTGCCAAGTCTGACATAGTGAAATATCTACTTTTATACTGTTAAAAGCAACGTGAGTTAAATTCTTTGGCCTCTGAGTAGGGGATAAAGCATTCTTGCTGCAGAAACTCAGTATCCACTCAGATAATGTAAAGGCCTTTGTTGCTGCACAATAATGATGTTATCACAGCAAAGCTGGCAATTTTCCAAGTGCACTGAAACAAAACATTTTGAGATGATAGCAACATCTACAGAAACAGGGACAGACTACCCTGAACTTGCTTCCCCGTCACTGTGAGTTGCTGACACCTGAAATAAATGGAGTGAAAGAAGCAAGCCAACATGGCCACACCGCATCCAGGCTCCAGCTGGCAGGGGCTTAGCCACCTCTGAGCCTGGGTCTGTCTGTACCCAAAAGTGAATTCAGGAGCATGGGAAACAGCATCAGAGGGGGAATAGGAAAGAAGAAATGTGTAGAAATGGGCCTGCAGAGCCCAAAGGAGACTGTGTTTGTATGGACATACTCAACCAACAGAGGGAGAATGAGAATGTGGCAATGAACTTTGTTATGGAAATAGGGGAAGTATGAAAGAAAATCTGTGTAGAGGGGGAGACAAGGGCAAAAAAATGGGTACAAGAGCCTGTCCTGAGCAGCTGAGAAATGAAAACCAAAAAAACCCAATCAAACCAAAACATATGCCATCTTGCATCTATGGCTAAATTCTTATCAGAAATAGGCAATGGGCATCTGCACTTAAACTCATTTTTGGTAGCAAATGTGATTTTTAACATACTGTAATTAAGGGCCAAAATATAAACCTGGCTGGGGAAACAAGCCTGAAAGCATGCTCTGCCAGAACACGTAACAATCTAGAACTAAAACGCTTTGACACAACTGCACTGGTTTTTACTGGTGCTCATTTTCCTGAAAACATCTTTCTTATTTTCATTATTTGAATAGGACATGGAAATTTTCAGGGTAAACCCCCCAGTTTTGAAACAGCTTTAATATTAAAAATAAATCTAAAAAATAAACAAAAACACTACTTTGACAGATCAAAACAATACTCTCCCTTTTCTTCTCTGAATTATACTTTCAAAGCCTGTGAAACGCGAGTTTTGCTTCAACAGAACATTTCTGAGTAAAGTTGTACCTGTTTTTCAAAAAAAGAGAGTAACTGAAAAAAAGACATATAGATTGAGGCACAGAAGCACTTCTTCAAGTTGGGTTCTGCTTTGCTTCATTTTGGAACAGAGTCAAGTCTCTAAACAATTTTGTGTAAATGCATATTGGTCTTTTCTGTCCCCGTCGCTGAGGCTCTGACATCTTGATTGATGCTCTACCCCATCTTTTGCCTTGATACACAACCTTGTTCCTCTGAAATCTATTCTACACACTACTATCCAAATATTTTCCTGGTCAAAACCATCCACTCTTCCCTACCCCTCCATTGCCTCTTGCTTCTTCCCCAGAGATCAAACAAAAATGCCCTGGTTTCTTTGCACATTTTTCAGAATTTAATTCTTCGGTCCTCTTCCTCTTGGTGTCCCATGGGTGCAGAAACAGCTCAAGAGATGGGGAAAAACAGTGAAAACAACAGAGAAAAAAAATCTCTCCCAAAAGACCCTGTTCAATTGTTAAGGCTTGCCACAAAATACAACGTCCTCAAAACGCTGCAGGTTAGATTAGGAACCAAGGTTTTGAAACCATAATTAAATACTCCACAGGTAGCATGTCTTCCCACTGACACGGCTTCGTCCACCTGCCAACTTCGGTGAGGATGTGGATGGAAGCTGAGCTCCCTGGGACAGTGCTTCATTTTTCCAGCCATGTTGCAGGGCACAGACCAGTTCCCCAGCTCTGGGCTGGCACCTGCAAATTAGGAACTGAAAAATTGTCCTAAACATGTTTTACTTAACAGAATGCATGACCATGGGGATAGAGAAATACTGCAAAACAAATACAAATGTTTTTTAAAACTCTCTGTTCACGGTGTCCATAAGAGAGTCCATTTGCTGCTGTTCCCTCTCAAAATAATACCGAAGGACGAAGTGCTACAATAAATACTTTTAGAACTATTTTAGACTTGGGAATTTATAGCAAATAAACTAAAAAAAGCCTCTAACTGACAAGAGAGAGAGATCCCTTTCACGTAATTTCAGCAAAACATCAGTTAAAGCAGACAAATGGTTCCCTGACGAGATTATGGGTCCCTAAAGGACCACACTAAAATTTTAAATTTAATTTTAATACAAAAATTTTAACAATCTAATAGAAATTAATTAAAATTCTGTCTCCTCTCAAGGAAGAGTGGGTGAGGTCCTAGAAGCACCATGCGAAGTGTTTCCTTGTAATCTGGCTTCAGGACCTAGAAGTGCTTCACGGTCCAACCAAAAGCTAGGGAATCAGTAAGTGCCCAGCACTTTCAAAAGACAGTTCATCATTGGGAAGCTGAGACTGGTTAGTCTGAATAAACATTTTCAAGGTGCGCTCTGTTACAACTGCCCTGAATTAGCTTCAAGAGTCTTTGAACTCTTAAGCGCCCTGAACATAATTATTAAATTAGAGAGCAGATAAAGAAAGCCTACTCACAGATGGCCCATTTCCCATTTAAAGACATCAAGTGCTCTAAATGCAGGTGATTATCTTTCCACTTCACACTAACAGCTACTCTTTGTGCCATTTCTTCCCACACTGAGTTTTCAAGCCTATGAACTGGAAAAGAAATTTGGCAATACTGAAAAGCATGTTGTTGAAGGCTTCTTGAATCACTCTTCTGTTGGATAAAGAGCCAGTATTTTTTGTTAGGGATACAAGCTGCATTAAAACCACACTTCTGATGGAAAATGACTTTATGAAATTTGGACGTGAGCACATAATTTGTCTCCCACACACTTGAGTTCCTTGGGTTATTCACTTTATTGCCAAACTAAGCATCTAGTAAGTCAAAATAATTCCTGGCAAACAATTTCAGCACACACATGTTGAACAGTTTTTAGGTTGCAGCTCCCAGGCAAGCATCATGTCTGTCCTGGGTGCTCTTAGAAGGCTGTCAGCAGCTTCCAGTGACTGGTGGTAAGACAGTGGCACAAAGATGGCACTAGGATACTTCAAGCAAAGCACTATTATATGAAAGAAAATTAAGACAGAACATACAAGAAAGGTACAACAGGAAGAAAGAAAGGTCACTGGCAGCAGAACACAGAAACCTTCACACCAGCCTTGTCATAAGCCCACTGGTTCATCTGTGTTGCAGACCCAGGGTGCTACCACCAGCTTCTGGATCTGGGTTGCTGTGGAAGGAAGCGTTTCACAGACAACTGGATGTCAAGTGAAGAAGGTAAGGAGGGCATCAACTTTACCAGCAACTGGTTAAACGAGGAAACAGCCTTAACTGTGCACCCAGGAGCAGGTACTTCCTCTTGGCAGGGTCACACAAAACAACTAGATGCCTGCAGAGAAGGAATCCTTCTGAACCTCCAGGGCAAGCACATTCACAACCTCGATGCAGGTCTGATGCTGACTTTGGTGCAGAAACTTAATTTTTAAGAATTAAGCAATTCAGCCATTGTTGCCTCTACTTCAAAAAAAAGATTTCTTGTAGTTTGTAGAGAGTGAGAGAGAGGATTTGTGCTGCTGAGAGCAACTTGGGTGGCTTAAGAAACCAAACCAAAGATGTGGTACAACAGGTCTAGTGTATGACCACAAGCAAGCTGGCCAGCATTTAGCTTAGGGAAGTTATACTGAGACTCTGAAAAAAAATTGAGTTTTAAAATCTAGTTTTAGCCACAGATCCTTTCACGCTTTTGAAGCTTTTTAATTAAAAAGTCAATCAGAGATGTACAGTATCTGCTGTGGTTAGAGGCCATATGAACACAATGACTCAACACACTGAAGAAAACCCCTTGTACAGGATCTGTAGCATTGTGCATTGCAGGAGTCTGTCACACAGCACCAAGAACACAGGATAAAATCATAAATGCAGCACCTGAAGAGTTACTTTGTAATTTGCTGCTCCTGTACTAAACATGTTGCCAGAGACAAACTAAATGTCAGACTGAACCAATTTGCTCTACTGTAACTTGTTCCCTAACAACCTCTAGTGATATACCCACACAGCAAACCTTGGATGGGTTCACTGCAGCATGTTTATGCAGAATGAAAAAGGAGGAAGGCCGCTAGTCCTGTAATCATTGACTCTTCCTGTTGTGAAACACACTGGATGGGTGAGCAACTGACAGGAAGAGCCTGAGCACAGCAGATCATCCCATCTGGGTCTGGAAGTGGAAGAGGGAATTGACCGCCTATTCTGAGGGAGCACCCCTACATATCAAGGGCTGTGTAAGGAGCCCTGTTTCTTTCCAGGGGCAGCAGTGGGTTCATCCTCTTACTTACATGTGTTTTCATTTCGTTAGCTACTGTTGTTGACATCATGACGCAACAGATGATAGTCACGAGGATAAAGTAAAGCGCATACATGAAACGGGTGCTGGTTGACTGTTTTATCTTGGGGCAGCATTTGCAGCACAAGGAACAAGCAGCAGTACCGCAGCAGCAGGCCAACTGGAAAACAAGACAAAAACCACAAGTCATTCCATCACTGCCTTTAGGTTTCTATTGAAAAAGTCAGACAGGGAAGCTGGGAGATTTCCAGTAAAACACCAGAATTTCTTAAGTCTTCTCCTCCCAGCTGAGAAGCATTTAAGTGGAAGCAGACTGTCTTGTTTATCAAAAGTCAGTAAGTTTAAGCACATCAGTTTCTAGCTTTCCCACCCACTAAAGAATGAGAGTGAAGAGGATGAGGAGGAACTGTTTCCAATTTTTTAATTCCACTTTTTGCTGTCTCTGTGCAGCTCATGGTCCTGACATGTTTCACCCAGCAGAAAAGGCACTGCAATGATTAGGCTCTACCTATTTCTTGCAATACACTCTCCACGCTCAGCAATGAAAAAACAAATCTGCACAAGATGACACAGACTCCAAAACTATTTGCTTCTAACATACACACAAAACTATTTTATTAAGACAAGCTGAAAGTTTTGTTTCAAAACAAGCTGTACAATCCATTTCAAGTCACCAGAACCATACTGTTCTTTTTTAAGGTGCCCTTTCTGGTACAAACACAAACAAACAAACTTTCCTACAGAACTTTTTATGGTGCTAAAGACTTAAGAGTAAATTAAAGAAGGGACGGAAAACTGTTTAAGCCACACTTTGGGACAGTTGTCCTGAAGGCTTTATAAACAGACAACAGCTATAAAAAAACCCAAACTCAAACCAACAAATATGAAACTACGTTAACAGTTCTAGATATTTTGGACAGTAGAGAAAGAATATGGAAATACTTGGCTTACTGCAAACAAGGCAAAAGACAGCTGAGCTTGAAGGACCCCAAATACAATAGCACCATCTTGAATTGAAGAAAGTCAGAGAAGAAATGCAACTTCACAGTTATCTAGAGACACACTCTAGTTGTTGAGAAGTTGAAAGCGGTGATTCCACATGCAAGATAGCAAGGCAAAAACCCCCACAGCTGCAAGGAAAATAATACTAGATCAATTTTAGCTGATACCGTCTCCAATGTTTAAACGTTACTAGAGATGGGATTCCTTGCGTATTCCTTCCTTCCTGCAGCTGAGGGTCCACCAAGATAAAAACGAAGCAGAAAGCACATAATTTCCTTATTCCACAGGAAGAAAGGTACTGAATAAACCCTGAAAGGGATCAGGCTTGATGCTTATTATTGCCTTGCTGTGAATAGTATGATTAACTTTCAAAGAGGATGAATTCACCTCCCCTGCCTTCTACTTCTAGGAAAGTCACATATAAAAATATACATAGAAGCCATATTTTTATACATATGGTAGCACAGTCCTTTGCCAGGCCCCTCCTTGCAATAACCAGCAGCTTCACATGGCTCCCATGCTTAACCCAGCAGCTGTAGCCATATGGATTTTTGGACATCGGCAGGTAGCCAGGAGCAGGGAACCATCTTCCAGGTCTCACTGCTGCCAACCCAGAGCAACTTCACCCCTCAGCATTCACATTTTTGAGGGGCTCCCTGCGGCTAGTGTGTAGCACAGGCGTGGTGTGCTGCCAGTGCCAGGGACTCGAGCACACCGAAGCAGCTTTCTCCCAGTGTTTCCTCTGGCCTCAGAGGAGCTGCGGGGTAGTAGTTCAAAGGACACACTTGCAAGCAGTTGTACAAGATGGATGGCTTTTTTTAGCCCTTGCCAGAGGATTAAAACTGCAGAAGGGCCACATTTGAGTTGTCCAGGCAAACTTCACTACCTTGCATGTGCCTTCAGGCACCAAACCACCACCCGCCATCTCCCTCCCAGCACACTTCTTCTGCCAGCATCAATGACCGTCCAACCCAGATAAGGGGGTTTCACATGTGTTTGCAGACACACACATCTGATATAACTCCACAGAGCCTCACAACCATACTTGCTGATCAGAGCCCCAAATAATTTTGAAGTACCTTGAAAAGACTCCCAGCTTAAAATTTTCTTGCCTTGACTATCTGCTGCAACACTCAAGCTCAAGCTTTTCCCTTTAGCCCCACAGAAAGGGCGTAGCGTAGCTTGCCTCACTTGACAACAGCTTTTCAGTTTGCAGAAGACATAAAATGGAGACAGTCCAGCCTGGCTCCCATACTGCCCTTCTCTCAGTTCACCGCTGGATCTCACACCAGAGGAGACGGGGCCTCAAAGCATGCAGCTGCTAAAACTGCTGCTGCTGCAAAACAGAAATCCTCCCCAAAACACACAAAGCTCCAACTGTGGCAAATAAACAGAATAGGCTCATGTTGGCACCAAAGCTGGAAATTAAAAATACTACGTGCATAAGCACATCATGTAAGTATACTTTCAAAATAGAAGGCAGTGGTGGCTGAATGGCAATTCTATTTTTTATATGTAGTGAAATTAAATTAACTTTTACAGCATCAATATATGCCCAAGAAGTAAGGAATCTATGGCAAGTTACCGATTCAGCAAACAAATACAATAGTAACATTTCCAAACAAAAACATACCAGACAAGTATAATCCATCCCCTTCAGAATTATGGAAAAAAAACAGAAAAGATTAAGACTAAAGGTCCTTTCAATCTGTGTCAGCCAGATCCAGCGTACCCATGATGAACTCCAACTGGAGGCCCCACTCACCGTAACATTAAAAACTATAGTATAGAAGTAAAAAGGTATGTAGCTTTGGCATTTGTAAGGGGAACAACATTTTCCTAAGCCAGGTGCTAGATAGCTCTGCCAGTGAAATCTCATCTGTATCCAGCAACGTGTCTGCTATTCCAGTCATGGGGATTCCTGGAGCTGCTACTTAAAGCAACAAATACTTAAATGGAATATATAAGTCATTTATGCATTGCTCTACATTACTTTGAGAGATTTTAATGACAGTTTTTAATACCTATACCCTATAAATTGGCAATATTTGTGAAAAATACCGGCGTCTCCATCTTTTTTCAGATGCACTCCTTTAAGCACTCTGAATGGCCATGGAAACCATAAAAAGTTGGTTAGGTTATTCAGTCACAGTGACAGATTCAGTGGTTTGGGGGTTTTTTTTTGCTGGGGTTGTTTTTTTTTTTTTCTTCCCCTTTTTAAAACTCTGGTTATGACTAACTACATTCCAGAGTGGGCCACAATGAAATAGGTGTTACCTAAAAATAAATGAAAACAGTCTTTGTCCCAAAGAGTAAGACTTGCCACAACACGACCCAAGAGGTTTCAAAGATGTTATCTTTGGGTGACAGACTTCAAAGCCCACATATATAATGAATTCTCTGTGAAAAGGATGCCGTCTACATGCAGCTAAACTATGCAGTCTCTCTGATGCCACACGCTTTACCGCAGGCATGGCCCATCTCACCTCACCTCCACCTTCTGACTGTAGCGAGGGTCTGGCCAGGGGCTCAGGACCCACTGGTGCAGAACTGTAAGCCAGTAACAAATTCTTCCCACATTAAAAAACTGGGCTGTGAAAAAACAGATAGCAATGTCATAAATCTTTTACAGATTTTGCTGACCATTAACAAAAGCTCCTCCAAAGGACGCATTCTGCAGAAGGAAGGACACTGTGTGGTTTTCAGGACAGAGACAACCCAGACAACCCAATCTGTGATCGCCGGCAGCAGGCAGGCCTTGAAAATCCTTGTCTGTACCTTCAAAGCTCCCTCAAAGTCCTAGGATCCTTCCAAGCCCAGGGTTCCCAAGAGCCCAGCGCAACAGCATCCTAAAGCAAGGCTGCTCTGGCCGGAGTTCGTCATGCTGCAGCAAGCCTTTCTCATCCAAAGGCTCCCACAAGTCAGGCAGCAAACGCAGCCACCCAGGCTCTAGCTTTGCATATCCTCACCAGGTGAACACCACGCTCTGACAATAATTACAAGCGCTACACAAATATTTATGCTTTCCGCAAATACTTATGATCAACTGGCCCCCTCATGCTAACCCACCACGACGTCAGGCCTCCACACAGTAGACGGGCTGCCTGCTCTGCTTGGTGCTGCTCCTGCAGCTCTCAGGGAGGGTGCAGCGCCCGCCTGCCCGAGACCCCAAACCAGGAAAGCCTAGCACACCCGAAAACAGACTGGCCCGTAATTTGAACTGCCTGGACGATGGCTGACTTGCGTGGTTTCACAACAGCAGCTGTGGAAAGCTGGGTGGGAAATTTTTCTGTTAAAAAACATTCAAAGCACTGTTTCACAGACATTTCTTCTGGTAGCCAGGCTGGCCTAGCAGCCACAGGGCCCCTCCGCCTTTCTCCTCTGCAGGCCACTCACTCCCACCCTGGCACCAGCACCTCAGCAGCCCTGACAGTTTTTTGCTGCTGGGGGCGGCCAAATAAAGCAACCTGCTGGCTGAAAAACAAAGGGGGTGCGGGCGGTGGGGGGTGTGTGCAGAAAAGATGACATATCAGTCCTTCTCAGCTGCTGATTTATTATGCAACAGCAGAAACAGTTACCATGTCAAGTGAGGGCACAGTGCACAGGCAAGAGGGAAGAGCAGAGGTGAATGTCTCACAACAGTTCCACATGCTCTGACCCTTCTCTGCACAGATGTTTCAGGGGCATTTTCCTACCACCTTGTTTGATTTGAGTGCAGTAGGTTCCTGCCAATGCATAGGAACAACAGTTTTTACATCCACAGGGTCAGGAGCATAAGCAAGCAGTCTATTAACAGCCCTAGGTCCCATGCAAACCACTTTTCCAAGTACAGGCAGGCCTGGACATATTTGCATACTCCCATCTTATGCCAGCCCGGAGAGCACCTATGGTTTACAAGAATTACAGGTTAACAAAACAGGGTAAAAGCAGGCTTACCAACTTGTGCACATGCTATTAACTCCCTACAGTGAACACTCCACCAACATACACTTAACATCTGCCACACACGCAAGCCTTGATTTTTGCAAGCTGTGATCCAACCTGATAAATCGGTGGAATGAGGTATGATGGTAACATTAAGCACACACACAAGTATTTACATACAAGACTAAGAAATAAAGTGAACATGTCCTGCCTACTGGATATGTAGAGACAGTGTCATTTTTAGAAGGTATTTTCCACAGATGTTTCCAAAAATATCTCAAATGTCTTAGAAAATATTTTGCGCAGCCATTAACACAAAGTGAGGAGTTTCAGGATCGCTGCCTAAAATAACCTATGCTATTTTAAAAGTATAAAAACCATAGGGAAGTATCAAGCTTATCACAACAAAGCACTCTTCCTTTTGGGAGACTTCAGCAGAAATCACAAAAATCAAAGGGAAGAAGAGCACATTGGGGAAAAAAAAAAGAAAGCTGCATATTTAAATGAAACAAAGACTAAGCAGCATTTCATCTCTTCCCTCCTAACTGACTGCCTGGCTGGAGCGGCCAGGGAGACTGCATGCCTTCCAGCCTGTCCACAGAGCACAGGAATGTGCCTGCTGAATCTTCTTTTCACTGGGGCCCACAGCAGCTTAGTTTTTCATGCACTGCTTGATTACTTGACTACCGGCATTATCTGGGCCATAAGATTCGCAGATAATGCAGCCACTGAGCTGTTAACAGCAATGTCTATCAAAAACGCCCAAACATCTACTCTCACACACAGCATCCTTGCAGTCTGGGAGAGCAAAGCACCTAGCCCAGCACGAATAACACCCTGAAGCAGCTATATACCTGCCCTTGGAGTTTTAGCTTGAGGAAAGAGCATCTAGCAAGCCAACCATTTTGTTAGTGCACTGGTTCATGAAAACAACAGATGCCTGATGCCAGGTGTCCCAACTGTTAGCAGTTGGGTTCAGACTATTATTGAAAATCCCTGCTATTATGCATGCATATTTTGCAAAGGTTTCTTCAGCTAGTGGCACGATTACACAGTGGTTTGTCCCTGTGAATTAACTAAATTAACCAAAGAAGCTTTATTTTGTCTTTTGTCTGACTTAACTGGCTTTTGATTGCTTCTTCTTTAATATTCAGACTCTCCATATGGCGTAAGCCAAGAGGTTTTGTGACCTGAACAGCATACCAGTTCATCAACTCATGACCTGTTTTTGGGAACACACCTCACACTGCAAACTGCAAAATTAAAATTAACTTCAGAGAAAACTCACGCAAGCCTAGATGCTGCCTGCACCATGGGGCAGAACTGCCATATAGCCCCAAGCAGCTCAAAACCTAGGCAAGAAAGCAGCATCTAGGACAGCTACGCCAAGAGCCAAAACACAGGCAAGCTGCTGCCAGGTACCCATACAGCTGGAGTTAAGCTGAACTGGGGGATAATTAGCTTCTGTCTCCATGTTCAAACATTACTAAGTGGTGACTCAGCTCAACATTAGAAAATAATGTCACTGCAAAATGTCTAACTTTAAACAGCCTAGCTGCTCTTCTCCAGATGATTTTGGAAAACTTAAGACAATTGTTTAGTCTGACCTGATTCTCACAAGTGTACCACATCACCCAGCTTCCCAGTATTACAGTTATTTTCCATTAGCATAGACCATCTGGATTTGACAGCAGTATGAGTGGACTGTCTGTCCCTCTGGTTACTTACATATATCATTAAAAACAGAGACCACCACCTGCCTTCTGATTTATCTGCTACAGTTCCCAGGTGCTAGTTCTTGCTGAGGCTTTCTTCACCAGCTTAGAAAGCCTTTTAATTAGCTGTTCTTTTCTCCCCACTCATCAAAGAACAAACCCAAGCCATTTACCCTCAATCTCATTTGAAGGCTGTAAGATTTTTCATCCCAGCACCTAACTTGTTTGGGTTTTTTCCCCCTGCATCCCCTCAAGTTTCCCCAGTCCCTCCCACAAAATCACAGCAGCAGCCCAACTGCAAAGCAAACCAGCAAGCCACTTCACTCCTTTCCCCAGCATGTAGGCTAAAATATCCTCTTTTTGCTTTACTAACCTTTTGTTAGAAGATAGAATAGGTCACTATAACCTTTTTGAATGTGGAGCTGTGGCCTTCTGTGGTGAGAAAAGGAGGTTTGAGGAAAGTAATAAATAAGAGAATCAAGGCCTGCTCCTAGAGATAACAAGAACAAGGCTATAAATTAAAACAAACCAGCTTAAGAGCAACATAATTGCATAACCCTCTAGAAGACCCCTTGTGAGCATGTGTGGGCCCTGAGGTCAACTAGCGGACACAGTGATGAAGACTATGGATCACCACTAGAGACCCCTAAAAGACCACTGGCTCATTTCATGGCACATGCACAGTGTATTAACAGGAATCAGTATATGTATGATGATACTGGGAAGCATCATGAGTATGCAAATGGTTTAATGAATATGCAGAACTTGAACACTACATAACCTATGTGATTTCAGGCAATGAGCACACTCATCTTTGTGAAACTATTCGCATGTGTGCCCAGCGCTGCAATAAAGAATGCGTGCTTTCTAAAACTCAAAAATGAGTCTTACAGAGTTTCTCTGCCAGCTTTTACAGTACAAGCATGCACCCAAAGAGGGGGCGAGATTTCCCCACAGCACCCTACACTGAAGGAGCAACCTGCCTCCCATGCACACGTTGCACAGGCAACCTGGCAGTACTTCAGAGGTGGATTTTATCTGCACTGGGGTCCGGGCATCTGGGTTACATCACCTTCAACAGTACTCTCCGCTCCACCAGTCCTTACATCATGCCTGTGCAATTTTGGGAGCAATTTTAAACATACTCTCAGGACACTGATTAAAATAGGCCACTGTTTTCTTCAGTGACCTGATCCTGAAGCTTCTTTCCATTGATCCCTTGACAATCTTCATGGACAGCAACCTCCGCTGGGCGACAGGTTTGACTGTCCTTTCCTATCATTTCGTATTTCACAGTTTTCTCATCTGCAGGTCATTCCGGCTCATGCTGCAGTGACTTCCTTGCCTTTCACAGCAGAGGAGCTATGAACAGAGAAGCTGGAAGACAGAAGACAGATCAGCAATGGCAAAATCTGACAATTTGAGGCCATCACTTCATACAGCAAGCAGATTTTCTCCAGGTTAGCTTTGATGTTCAAGACCAGGACTCCAAAGGTAGAATGGCACACAGGCGCAATGTGGTGCATCACCAGGGACAGAGAACCAAGTACAGGGCAGCAACTGCGTAAGTCTGTGTACCACTGGAGCGAAGAAGCAGTTAAAATGAAATTTCTGTATCCACTGACTTAAAAACATGTAGCTGTAACAGCTGTTTTACTTTTTTTTTTTTTTGGGGGGGGGGGGGGGGGGAGGGAAGGGGAGGGGAGACATTACAAAGCGACAAAAGCCAATAAAAGGTTCCAGTTTAGATCAGTGTCACAACAGCCACCTTCACACATTTCCAGATTAGCCGGTTCCAAATGTAGCCTGCTCACACATCTCCCCCTTGCTTACTTCTTGATGACCATTTTTAAATACAATGACACTCAATAAGTATCTTGAATAGTATTCCCGAACTGCAGGTTTGTCAGTGACATAAAAAGCCATGGAAAAAAAAACACCACATGAGACAGGTCTCTTCAGAAAACATTAAGAATGGCTCCTGTTAAAACTCAGTGCAAGAAATGACAGGTTAAAAAATATGTCAATATTTGGATGAGTCCTACTGGACAGAAAGTGGTGCAAAACTTTCCATTTTCAGACTGCGTACATTTATATGTTTAAATACTTGAGCATATGCCATTTCTAATTGCTGGGAGTTCCTATCACTAAACTCCAAACAGCATCCCAGCATAGTTATTGCTAATTAAAATGACGAGATTGCTAGGTGTGTCAGGGCTCCCTTCAAAATAAAGGTGGAGACGCCTCCCCCCCACCCCCACTCCACATGCTGTCATGAGTAAATGCTACAGCCCGCCCAGCTCCGGCTGGTTCAGTCCCTCGCTGCCTCACGCATAGCTCATGCTGATGTTGAAGCCTCTCTCTTGGGCGACCTGAACAATGCAGTAGGTCAAATTCAAGTCAGCAGAATGGTCGATCACAGCCTAAAAATCTAGGAGGCTAGATATTTAATATGCCAAAACATATTAAAGCCCACACAGTTGAGCAAGAAGTGGAAGTACCATGAACTCAGGTATGAGAAGGACCCTGGAAGCTACCTAAGGTCCAAGCATCTTCACATGGCTACGCTGAGAACACCACATCGAAGCTGAGAACAGCCTTAGCATGTGTTTGGGATGACAGCAGTCATCAGCTCCAGACCAGATCTGTAGTCATAGCTCAGGCTTTCATTCAACTGCTCCTGGCAACATGTATGCCTTGCACCCACAACTGTGAATGCATCCACTGTAATGAGTCTCAGTAATGGAAAAAACATCCTGGAATACCTACACTGGCAAAAACTGAAATAATAGCTGCAGTAGGACTTATATCCTTCCACAGAGAAGTATCCCCTTACCCTTAAAAGTGAAGGTTAAAAGAATAAAGAAGGCAGCAATGGGAAATCAAGCAGGAATAAGAAAGATGGTCTTCTACCTGGAATGAAAAAGGGTATCTTCTGCCTCTTATGCAGTGCCAAGGGAAGGATTCCAACCTAGCAATGCAAGGGTCAAATGACACAACACTTATGATGTCTAGCTATGCATTCAAATCCCTGTTATCTTACTGTTGTCAACATAACCGTTCACCCAGTGTGCAAGAGCCAATTGACACAAAGAGTATGTGTTTCTTTATTACAGATTTGTGCAAAGCTGGGGGCTAAGTGGTATTCCACAAAGCAAGCCCAAAGCCCAGGAGAACAAGAAAAGTATTCATATAGCCCAGTTACGCATGTGTATTTTACAAACTCTGCCTAAAAGATACCATCAGCAATTAGTTATGCATGGTAGTTTTCTACTGGTCTATGGCTTTGTCTTTTTACAAGAGTAAATAGTACACAGTGTATTTTCAATTTACTACCCACATCTGAGGGAGGGTGGCAGAGGTGAGTCTGTTCTTCCTTGAGTCAGTCAGTGGTCATGATCTCCCCCGCTGCCTTTCTCTTTCCCTTAGTTACAGTCTCATTCTGCTGAATTCTTGTCTTTGTTGCAATTAATTGGCTGTTGGCACCTCCTGGGGCAAAATGTTCCCCTTGCTAGTCTCGTAGTTCTCCTTCAAGGGCACAGTCATTAATCCAAAGTTACAGATAAATGACCAACCTAACTTCACTAATTTCACGTTGACAACAATAAAATAATGAGGATTAAACGCATAGCTAGATATCACTTAGAGGATCTCACTGTCTTTTGGTTGCTTTTCCCTCCCTTTCTAATCGCTTCTGAATGCAGCAGCAAATTTTATTCAGCTACGGCAGACAGATGGGGGCCTCAAAGATACTATGTTCTTACAAAATCCTTGAAAATAGGCAAAAGATTTAGCAGAGGAAAGTCACCTCTCAACCCTGAGCAAGAAAAAGGCTGCATCACAAGTTCAGTACTTACTAGAAAGGGAATTGATGTAAGATACCAAACTCAATGGACAAAGCTGCAGAAAACCAGGCTTTGCTACTTCAGTTGTGCAGGCAATCACCCGTTTAAAACAAAAACTCCACGTTTTGCCAAGCAAGAAGAAAAGTCCTTCCCCAGTCACTTTTTCCTAACTGTATTTAATGGAGTACACTACAGTACTCCACATCAGAACTCAGATAGCTAGTTTCCCCTTCGATCATGATTAGTAAGTGGTGGCAGAAGCGTGCAAAGGTAGCTGTGAGAGGGGGTAAGACACACAGCTAAATTTATCTTATTTTAACTGACCAGCTCAGGTTAAACACAACAAACCAAACCCCTCTCACCCACCTGCAGAAGGAGAGACGTGTTTTGGGGAACACCTTGTGGAGCAGAGCCAGGAACACCACTGGCACCATCCCATAGTGCTGCAGTGCATCACCCCACACAAATGCCCCAGCAATGCCCTGGCTCCCTCAGAGGACACAAACCTGGACAAAGATGACAGAGCCACCCTTTTCACCGTGTAATGAAAAGAGCAGACAACGAGGGCAGGATTGCAAGCCCCCTTCTCGACCTACAGATGCAAACAAGCAGTGCCAGAGAGGCAGGCAGCCCCAGCGCGCACAGGGGGCTTCCCTACCCTGCCCCAGAAGCCAGCAGTCTTAAGATTGGCTGAGGCCAACCTTATAAATAAAGTTGTTGTTTTTTTTTTTAAACCCCTACTAGAATTAGAAGTCTAAGCATAAAATGAAAATCCAATACTCCAACTTGCAGCACATCTTACTGCATTTACTACATAATATGATTTCTAAGTGCAGAACAGTATTAAAGAAAGCACTCAAGACTTAACGGACCTACAAAAATAGCTTTATAAGCTTGAACAACTACCAGTTCTAGCTGAAAAATCTATCTTCTTGAACAACCCAGCTACAATATACTGCCCCCCAAAACCTGATGTTAACTATCTAAATTACATTTATTTAACTCTGGAGAAAAACATATTCATTTTAATAAAGATTTTCCGCAACAGCTGCTTTTCTTAACCATGATCTCAACTTTATTCTCTTGAGAATAACTACTGAAGAAAAGCCAAATGTAAAATCCTGTTTCCTGTCAGTTTAAGCAGATGTTTTTATGTAATCAAAAGCATTGTGGAGGCCAGGCCCAAGCCAAACTGTATTCTCACTGCATTCTCAAAATAGGTCTACCAACGAAACACTAGAAAAAGAAACATTTAGCAAGCTTATTACAGCTCAGAAACCTAAAAATCACAATTCTCTTCAAAACATGGTTGTGTGTCACTCAATAAAAACCAACTGCAGAAACTAAAGTTTATAAATGACCCAAGTTCCTTGAAAGCAAGTTCCCAGGGTTGACTAGGCAAGGATACAAGTCACACAGTAATGTTAATTAAGATTATTGAAAATAATTTTTGAGTGCAAAATCAGCATAACCAAAGTACACTGAAGTTTGGCAGCTTGCCGCTGTATCCTATAACTACAGGAATCTGGGCTGTGAAACCTGAATGCATTTATTCTGACAGGCACCATCAAGTAGACGGTTAGCACAGTTTGACCCAATACCAAAAAGTACTGATCACTCATCGTCTTACTTCACACCAGGAAAATTTGCTGGTGTTACGAATGAAGAAAAAATAGATAGTCAAATGACAGTTTTATATCAATGACAGTTTTATATCAACTACAGACATCCACGCATGATAAGACAGCTCAGAAGCACAATACCAAAGTTCTCAGTCAGGTCTAGGAAAACAGAACCACAGAAACGGAGAGGTAGATAAAAGATATACACACAGGGCAAAACCACTACATACAAAAAAACCCTACCCCACGGGGTATCAAACCCATTAAACTAGTATATTTTAGGGAAAAAGGAGGGACCCAACATAAGCATTGTTTTTCACAACTCATATGAAGTTCCACCTTTCCTCAAGCACACCATCTCTGTTTCTGGAGAAGGGCTAACTTCATCTTCAGGGGAACATTTAAGAAAAGGCCAAATTCCTTCTCAATCTTCCAGCTTGATTAACGGTACCCACAAAATGCCTAAGGAAGTTCTGTTGAAGAGAGAAAGAACTTCCATCCCCTTGTTTTTTCTTGTGTATCAATCATGTTAAACAAACATCCCTTCATTAAGGTTGGACTAAATCAAGTTGTGAATGGAAAGATTATTTTTCCTTCAAAAAAAGTTGCACTGCATGCTATTGAAACATGATTTATGTCATTTATCATCTTAGCCTATAAAAAAGTTTATCCACACTAGGTTTGCTGGTATAACTCCAGCAATTTGCCATATTTAGCAGATAAGTCTTACATCAAAAATAGTGCTTGAGCCAGCAGAATACATCTCCTCAGGGTATTGCATAATTTTAGCGTGATGACTGCATCTACTTTAGGGCTTTTGCTTTGGCTCCAACATCACTAAGGAGTTCAGTCTATTTACAGACTCCAAACTGACACATCATTGTCAATAAAACATTACTATCAGATATTACTGCATGGGGTAGGAACAGTGGCTTCAAGAATGTCTCAAAGTCACGCTAATGCCATGTCATTCACCACACGAGTCTCACAATAGTTTCATCCTCTCTTGGTATTACATTACCTCCCTCAGGAGCTACACCAAAAAAAGCAACGCAAACGCAGACGTCCATGAAGCACTTCAGTAACAGCACCTACTAACTTTACTGAACTGCTCCAAAACTTTTTTCACACACTGCCAAAACCTAGGCGAAGCAGCAGTCAGGGAGGCCCCCTGCTTTAAGGTCACTTAGCAAATGCAGCTACTGCGTCCCCCATGACCACCCAGGGCTGTTCGGCAAGGCACAGGGGAGCCGGCGGCACACGGGTGCGTGCAGGCACGCTTAGCAAGCCTCCCAGCCCACTGCAGGCCGAAAGAACCACAATGTAGATGACCAAACCTAGCCCAGGATTTCAATCGTCAGGCCAGGGCTGAGATTTTTCCCCAGGTCGTTCAGACAAAAGCAAGAGAATAATCAGATGCCAAGGGTGGGCAGAGTGGCCAAAGAAGAAGTATCGATAGAATCTGGACTATACGGACATGTTTAAATACGTGGAACAACAAGAATAAGCTCTCTGGTTAGTCTGTTGCAGGCAGGACAAGTAGGAATTGGTTTCTATTGCAGAAGTGGAGACTTGGAAAAATTAAAGCGTCTGGGGGAGGTGCGGGCTAACACCACGCTAGAGACAGCTGGTAAGAACAGGAGTCCTTCTCCGAGTGCAGCCGAGGAGCTCCGGCCAGGGCCCTGCAACCACTCCTCTCCTCCAAGTCCACGGACCCTCGCCCGCCAGAGCCCCTTCAGCCAAGGGAGCAGGTGCACCGCGGTGGGATGCGGAGCGCCGATCCCTCACCTCGTGGATGCTCAAAGGTGCCGCACCACCCTCCATCACCACTTGCTCTCATCTGTCACTTCCTCCACCAGCACCTGCACCTGCTGAACCCCTCCACCGGCCACACGTACAGCGACAGGAGCGCCAGGCAGCCAGCAACCGAGACGAGTTCAGACCGTTCCACTTCTCATACCCCGGGGTGTCATCTCCCCGCCACCAGGCGCCAGCGGCGACGCTCCCCCCGCCCCCCGCAGCTCCCGCTGGTCCGTGGCGCCCTCGGGAGCCGCTTCTGGCGCTGCCGGCCCTCGGCAAGGCTGCCCCGGCGGGCCGCCCACAGCCCAGCGCCCGTCCGCGGCCCGCACACGCCCGGGGAGGCCGGCAGCCCCCCGCCTTCCCCCCGGAGCGCCCGGGCGGCTCACCCGGGGCACGCCGCCAGCACGCCGCCTCAAACCCCACGGAGCCCGGCTTCGGCGACAGACGCCCCCGCAGCGCTGCTGCTGCTGGAAGGCGCCGGCTCCCCGCGGGCGGACGGCGCTGCGGCCGAGGGGCAGCGCAGGGACGCGGCTCCCCGGCCCCTCGCTCCCCGTGCCGGAGCCCCCGGCCTGACCCCCAGCGCCGTCTCCCGATGGATCCTTCCGTCCGCCGCAGCGGGGGTTGCGGGGGCGGCACCCCCCCGCCCCGCACACCTGCCGGCCTCCCCGCGCCCCCCAGCCCCCTACCTGGCCGGCGCAGCAGGGCGCGGAC